>NC_081192.1:94263198-94628198 GCF_902713425.1 Acipenser ruthenus
TCGTGCTCTCCTCTACTGTAAAAACCTTAACTCTCACTTCAGCATTTAGATGGAGCTCCCTCACGCAGCATTGGAATGGCTTATCCATGTTCTATGATGTCTTCTTTTCTGCCCCCCACGACCTCTCCCTCCATACTAATGCCTCCTCCATTGTCACCTCCTCCTCAACTTGCTGGTCTTATATTCATTCCTCTCTCCATGATATATCTGTTGCAGTATTGCTAATATGCCCATAGTGGGGGCCATCTTTCCACCAGAGGTTTCCTCCCACAGGGTTTCTTTCCTCTCCACTGAGCAGTGAGATTGGTTCTGAATTCCCCATCAGAGTAATACAAAAAAATATGTAACCTATTTTTCTTTTCTATTCACTCTTCTTTGCATTGGTGTCTCAGTTGTGGGGAGCCGGGGGTCCTCTTTTGGGGGCGGCACTCTGGGAGCCAGGGAGAGACCCTGTCCTATTTTTTAAGTCACAAGCACTTTTCTCCCATTACAACTCTCGAGTTTCTTACTTCACACAGCCCTTGCTCTTGTCCCGAGAAATGGCTCCATTACACACACCCCCCCCCCCCCCCCTCAGGGTTGTTTACCAGGATATACTATCCCATGTGTCTTTCTCCCAGATGCCCTGACATGATGCTCAAGGGTGATTGTACACAATAAATTATAAAACAATATTATATACAGAACATAAATATCTTATAACAGTTACTGTTTAATCCCCTTTGTGTGCCTAATGGCTTCTGAGGGATTTCAAAGGCATTTAGGGTCATGATATTCTGCAGAGAGATGATACTGTATACCGTGCATTGCATAATTAAAATCCCTTTGATCTGTCAACCCTAGAAAATCAAATATTGTAAACTACAGTCTGAACAAGAAAAAAAAAAAGATTTTGATAAATGGATGAACATGTTCAAGTAAAATGTAAATAGGTAAGCTTGTTTTTATTATTATTATTATTATTATTATTCATAGTAGTAGTAGTATACAATTTTTGATGTGTATAATATTTTCAATGTTAAATCAAAATGAGAAATGGTATATACTTTGAAAAATGTGCAGATATGATATTACTCAGATTTAAAACAAAGTCAAAGTGTAGTGCACAATAATTTTAAAAAATAGTGAGCACTTACTTTCATGGCAGATTAGTGATGCTATGGCAATAGAGTGAAGGCATATGTCTGGTTTCACAGACCCTGATTATTACTAGTGCTGGACTACCTAATGTTAATTTAGGTAAGATAAACCAAGATTAGTGCTAATCTGGGTCTGTGAAACCAGCCATTAGAATCGTTCATACTTAAGAATGTATGAGTCATAGACATTCCGGTTGCAAGTCAGTCATGTAGCATTATTCATATTTCTCTGATCCCTGCATAATTACATATTTGTAATTACCATATTCTTTACACCAGTGAGAATTTACTGAGCATAATCAATTTTAATGACTATCTTTACCAGAGTGAATCATTATTACTGCTTACTATTAGGTCAGTTCATAATTTATCATGTTTCTGGTGTGAATAGCTGCTTTTTAGAATATAACACTTAAGGCTAATTAGTCATTAAATAAAGAAAATGTTCAGTTTTGGAATAGATTGTTTAATTTATTTTCTGTATCAGCACCCTTATAAAAGCTTTCCATGGTAAATTTAGAAGTTTTCTCATGCTTTTCCCTTGGTTATACCATGCATTTATTATAGTTTGCCATGTTTTGAAATTTGCTTTACCATACCTCTCTGTGCTTTACCATACTTCCACTATGCTTTATTATACTTTGCTGTGGGAAACTTTTATAAGGACACCAGTACCTTCAAATGGTTCAATGGACTACACAGCTGCAATTACCTTAACATACTGGTTACCTTAACAGAAGTATTGTTAAGAATAACCATTAAACCGAATACTGGGAATTAGGTTTATCACAATCATGGATGAGTTCTCAGTGCTGTAAAATATGTAAATAAAACATACAGCTGCGTCTTATCCTGACAGGGTGTTATTTAATCAGCTCACCCCAGTTTTTTCCTTTTCTAATATTCAGTATATTATAAATCGAATGCAACTGAGTGCCCAGTTGAAGAGGTTCACATGTACACCCCACAACCTCTTTTGTGTGCTCTACGCTCCAAGTTATTTTATTATGTTTGTATTTGTGCAGCTCAGATTAAGCAAGAATACAACGATACAAAAAAAAAAAACTTTTCACAATATGAGAAGTGGAATGAGAGATGCCAGGGTGAGTAATAAAGAATATAGTTACTGCCTTACAAAGTAAAACCATTATAGATAAAGTACTTGTGCTTTTATTTAACACTCCCGGTGGTGGAATCTGTTAGACATGATTTTCAGCCATCTTGTTTGCTCATAACCGCTTTCACTGACTGGCTTTGTTTACATTGTACCCCCAACAGACACAGAAGAAAGGTACTTGTTGAACTTACAGGAGATCACCATGGGCATTGCCACCATCAACTGGTGTAGACAGGTGAATGACTTTCACAAGTATAGTCACTTTGTCAATTGTTAAGGAAATCAAAACTTATATACCTTATAATAATAAAAAAATAATATAGTGTGTGGTAATAAAGAGGCTGAAAACAAGTATAGCTGAGTTGCTTAACATATTTTGATCCCAGCACATTATATATATATATGTATAAATATATATACCAACGCAATGCAACGCAAAATAATGACTGTATTCTCAGCTGCCACCCTTTGCAATTATAATTTTGTGCACAAGGATCTCTGTAAATGCCTGCTCAAAAACAGATGTAAAAAATACCAGAACTTTCTTTTTGAAAACCAGTGACAAATATTTTCTTTTTTTTTTTTGTATTTATATCAATGTGTGGGTGTTGTTAATGTTCACAACCAGCATTCGTTAAACTTAATTTGACCTTTTGTTTCTTGGTGTGGGTGATGGAAATTTCTGAGTGCAGCTACATACTCGCTAAAACCTTTAATGATACTTAACTGAAATGATTAAAGCCCTTGTGATATTTTTAAAAGATATGGCTGTTGTACACGAGGCATGCCTGGAAATGGGTTTTAGTGACATTGTGATATACACAAAAAACATTCTGTATTGGTTTGATGGGATTTATGAAGTTGTGACATGGTCTGCAGTCACTTGAGCTCCACATTGAAAATGTCCAATTCTAGACTCTCCAGTTTGTTTAAATCCATTATGCGATGTGTCAGGGTTTTTTGTTTGCATATCACTTTTCTAAGAGATTTTTTGCACCATTTAAATGTATATAGCTCAGAGTTTTGCATAATGAGAATTTATAGATACTGGTAAGTATAATATTATCAGTTATGAACAGGAGTTTATAAACTTTAGCTTGGAGTCAATATGATTTGTAACCCTTTGACCCCTATTAAACTATTGACACCGGTCCCTTTTAAAGAGGATTTTCAGAGAGGCAACATATTAGCCACCTAATACTTCCATTCCAAGGGGCAAGGACAAGATGCCTGCCCATGTAGCTCCACAGACAAATACCATGGAGTATTTTGAGCTCAACATGGAACACAGGAGCAGTGGATAAATGGGATCCATTCAGTTTATATAAACAGTGGTGAAAACAAGCATCTGATACAGAGGGTGTGAGTCTCTTTGTTGCATTTCTTTGGAAATAGTAAAATGCCAGGTTTGGTTCACACTTTAATATTTAAATAGTGGCAGTGTTTAGATAACCTACTGTTTAGATCCATTTAATACATCCCACAGTATGAGTGTAACGAACCCTATTGGATACAAAGGGATGGTTGTCAACTGGAATACCCTTGGTAGTGTGTTTGTTGCCACCACCTTTAAAACTCAGTAAGGTCTGGTATAAGGAACCAACAATATCAGTGGAAGCAATAGCTCAACACAAGACAGTGATACTTTTTAACCGCTAACTTTTACATAGAAATAAATAAGAACACTGTCAAGCGTACATTTAAAGGGGCAATAGCATGAATTACATAATACAAACAGAATTGTTGTCTTTAGTATTTAAAAAGAGGTAGAAATATATTCCTGTTATAACCAACTAAGCCACATTAAACACAAATAATGCAACTTATTGTTTTGATTGCCCACGCACATAAAGATGTGCTTTACACATGCGCAGATCAAAGACCTGCACAACAGAGTCGACTCCTGTTTCTGGGATTAGTTTTGATAATGAACAGAACAAGGAGCAAAGCCACATTCACGACTTCGGATTTCACTACCAGATTCAACACCTGCTCAAGTGTGAAAACAGTATAGTACAGCTTCAATCCTCCACGTTCACAGCTTCTTGCCCCAATGCAACACACAGCACAGTTCCTTTCTAGCACAACCCTACTTCACAATCTCCACCACACAACACGTTTTACTCTCAATCAATCAATCAATCAATCAAGCAATCAATCAATAACTTATTAATTAGGGAGACCAGCTGTACACCCTCATCCCTTGTACACTTTATGTTTAAAACCTATTCAAGGTGAGGGCTTTGCATAAAAAAAAAGTCCATCACATTATAAGAAGCCTTGACAATAGTAACACAGGATTTAAAGGATTGAAATGACATACCTTTTATTTTAGGACACAACAGCTGCAAAATGATACATTGAGCAAGCAAGGACACAGAGTAATGTGTTCTCTGCCATATTTAGTGGCACAAATATGGCAGAGAACACAAATCTGTATTAAGAGGCAATCAAAATAAAATCTTAAGTTTGCATTTACGTAATTGCAGGAAGCACTATCACAAATGTTCCACTGCGTAAAAGGATATGTATTTTTTCTATAGGCATTTGCTTTATTGCTTCCTAAAATGATAAGCAACCTTTGCTATGCAAATCATCTTTGATATATATTCATATTTTTATTAACAATCTGTTTAATGGAACCTTGCTTTGCTACAGTAAATTGCAATCATTTTGTGATGCACATATAAGATAATTCTGTTTTAATAAGACTGTTTGATTGCACAGTACATTGTGTAACACTAATTATTGACAATAGTTTCTTCTTAAAATTAGTATGTAATCCAAATTAGATGTATAAAGTTCATAACCTTCTGACAAACTGTATATTATGCAGAAATAAATGCAGTAGTATAACTAAAAAGTGTATGCTTGGATTTAGAAATACTGGTAACACTTTAAAATAAGTGTTTATTTCATGTGTATTAACCCTTTGCAGTCCATTTATTAAGTGCGTGTCAGGCCCAATTTATTTTCACACGCGCAATTAATTTTAGATGCGCTGTTTAAAAGTATTTTTTTTTCCACAGTCAAACGGGTTTAAAAGGCCCTGCATATCAACAAAGCACTCACTAGGCATCTCCAGCCCCGCCCCACCCTTTCGTTCGCTAGAGCTTTCACATATGCTAAGAAATAAATAATAATAATAATAATAATAATAGTCGTACATACCGATCAATCATCTCCTGATCACTCATTTTATCACCAAACACCTCAATAATGCGATCCAAGTCATTATTTTATTACTATAACATCTCAAAAAAGCTCTGCAAATGTCTGTGATATTCTCTGAGCGCTGATTCAGTAGCAGCCAGCTTGTTTCCTTATGGCCGCCGTTAACTGATGCCAGGGGCAAGTATGACTA
Organism: Acipenser ruthenus; assembly: GCF_902713425.1. Classification (NCBI taxonomy): domain Eukaryota; kingdom Metazoa; phylum Chordata; class Actinopteri; order Acipenseriformes; family Acipenseridae; genus Acipenser; species Acipenser ruthenus. The sequence continues at coordinate 94,268,819 of NC_081192.1, forward strand.
TTCATGAGATACGCCCTTTTTTTTCGGCTTGTCTCGGCTCCTGTCGCTCCCACTCGGCCATTGAATGGTTTTCTCGATTTTTTCTGGAGAAAAAACGACTAAAAACCTGTTTTTTGCATCTTTTTGATGATGTCGGACAGAGTCCGACATTGGACCGGATAAGAATAATTGCAAAGTATGTCATGAACTTATGCTTGTGACTTTTGAATTCAATAGGAATTTCATTTGAAATCAGTAGGAAATCATTTGTTAATTACATTGGAATTACAGACACTTATTTAAAAGTGTTACCGAAATACTAAAATAAATGCAGTGCTAACATTTCAAATAGAAGTCTTTCTCAATGTTTTCGCTGCTGTGTTATTGTTTTGTTTTGCTTGACTGTGCTGCAGCTGAGGACTACCCCGGGAGCTGACACTTGTGGAGCCAGCACACACTCCTGGAGCACCTACCCTGCACACAACCACCACCCGTCCCTGCACAAGAGCACCTACCCTGCACACAGCCACCACTCCTCCCTGCACAAGAGCACCTACCCTGCACACAGCCACCACTCCTCCCTGCACAAGAGCACCTACCCGCACACAGCCACCACTCCTCCCTGCACAAGAGCACCTACCCTGCACACAGCCACCACTCCTCCCAGCACAAGAGCACCTACCCTGCACACAGCCACCACTCGTCCTTACACAAAGAGAAAGCACTTGAGTTGGACTTGCACAACAGGCCGTCACTGGATTAACTGTGTTTGACTGTTTTGCTTGTTTGGGACTGCAACCCACCAGCAGACTGGTAGTGGGGGCTCTGTTTATTTTAATAAAGCCAGACTGTTTTTAAACAGTTATTATTGCTTGGACAGTTTGCTTATTCCTCACCCCACGCACATCCTGACACTCCCTCAGGCCATCTACTGGTACAGATGTATTTTGTTTAAATAGTATATTAAGCTGCAGGAAGCAAAGACAGAAGAGAGGCCCAGAAATAGACTAAGAGACAGTTGTAAATTAAGTTTTCAATTTCACTGCCAGCAACACCTAATGACCAGGGCAGTAGTCTATGTTAGCATCAGTTAATGCAGGGGGACCATCCTGCACAGTATAGTCAGCTCTTCTAAAGCATAATGAATTTTATTATTATTATTATTTATTATTTATTTCTTAGCAGACGCCCTTATCCAGGGCGACTTACAATTGTTACAATTTTACCAGCTGTGCGACAGAAGTGTATTCATTGTGTTTCTTTTATTAAAAAGTCCCCAAGGACCAGATTTCAGCAACTTTACAAGGTGTTTGTGCATGGATGCCAGCTGGCAGACTTTATTATATATAAGCACTGACTTGAAATCAGTCATTTTTGTTTTGCATGATTTAACATAGGGCTGTAGACCCAGCAAGTATGCCATCTGTGGCCAGTATATATCCCCACAGCAGGACCCCCAAAACACTCAATACACAGTGACTTATAGCAAATGGTTTCATATAAAAACATCCCATCAAAATTAAACACCTGTTGTAGCTCTACTTAAAAAAGTGAAATGGCAAAACTGAAGCCAGTCTGAGGAATTTGAACACATAGCAGGTGACTTCGTGGTAACATATGCACACTGTCATGCTCCTGCTTTCCATCATTTGGTCTCTCTAGAAACAATGGATCCTTGTGACAGGGTTCACCCCACCCCTGTATTATTATTATTTGTATATTTGTATGTTTTGTATTATGATTATATTATTATGATTTATTGTATTATTGTTACGGCGTGGACAAAAGCCTCCACCATTATGTGTTATTGTTTTTGTGTGTTTTTAGAACCTTGTGAAGATGCGTGAATGATCAGCTACTGAGTATTTAATTAGCTGACAGTCGCGCATCATTTTTAAACCCGTGCAGACTCTGGCCAAGGGGTAATAAGATAATAACTAGCTAGTTAACCCCTCGGCCAGAATAAAAAAGTCCTTCAGATTGGCTGCACGAGGTTGGATGTTCAGAGGAGGAACAAGAGCGAGAGCAAGAGAGAAAGAGAAAATTAAAAGCAAAACGTACAGGACCAGTGAAGGCATTTGCCCAGCCTGACCTGTATTGGCTGTTCGATTTCTGTGTTCGTGATTTTGTTTTGTTTAAATATTTATTTTGCTCCGTGAGCAGTGTTTTTGTGTTTACACTTTTTAGTTTATTATTTAATATAACACTGAGCACAGCCACAGTGCTTCAGTTTCAGTGAATACTTTGTTTTTGACTGTTGCTTCCTGAACCTGACGTCACCACCCACACGTCACACAAAGCCATCTGTGACAGTCCTTCACAAGATGTATGAGACGTAAAACCAAGGTCCTATTGTAAGTGACTGCAGCAGCAGTTGTGATGCATAGTTCACCCCCTAGTCTCTGTCAGTCGCTTTGGATAAAAGTGTCTGCTACATAACTAATTAAATGTGATTTTCCATTGTCTATAATATTAGCTAAGCCAGAATAAGCCTTCAGCAGTTTACGTTTTTGTGCTGCGACCAGAACGTTCTTCTCTTCCAGCCTTGAAGCATTGTTCAGGCAGAAGATAGAAAGGTAGCCAAAAATGTAAGTAAAGCTACAGAACATTTAGCTTGAGAACTGATAAGTTAAGGTTTATTTATTAACCGTTTAGGGTATGCTCTATGCTAAATATCCTGCCAGCGACCTGGCCCTTTAAATCTTTTTAACTGGCACTGTGAGAGACAGCCCTGCCTGGGAATGTTTTTTTTTTTGTTTTTTTTTTGTTTGCTTTTGGTCCCTTTTGTATGTATGGTCATAATTCCTTTATTTTTTTTATCCAATAATAATAAAAAAAAAAAATCCATGTCCCTACATGTTGAAGTTTCATTGTGCACTGTCAGATTTGAGCTGGCTACAAAATATTTTTACAAACAATAAATCAAGTTTTTTTTTTCTAAAGAGCATCTCTCTTTTTCTATGTTTTTTGTTATCTGTATTGAACATGGTGAGTTTAAGACTATTTCACTTTTTTAAAAAAAATGAAAGCCTAGTGTATCTGTAACCTTTATAGTTAAAGAGTTATAGCCACAAATCTACCAACAGTAAAAAAAAAACAGGTGAAAATAGCTCAGACCCTAATTAAGTCGATGTACAAAATAAATAAATACACAAAAAATATGTTTTGTATTCATTTGGATTATTTTACCATAACATGTTTCTTGACTTCCTTAACACACTGCCTAGCAACTGGGACCACAGTCATTTACTTTTAAAACTTCTGTCCCAAATTCACCCCTCGTTCCTGCAATACACACACACACAGCAGATGGCAATTGAATTCGAATCCTACTTAAATGTTGTCTTAGTTGCTTTTACTTATTTGATTGGTTAATGTGTGTTCAATGTTGAACTAGATTATTTAACTAAGTAATATAATCCTGATTACTAGGCATTAGTGTCTGGTCATTTGGCTTCCTTAGTAAAATACAGAGGGCAGAAGCCATGTACCATATGTAATGGCAACCCCCCCACCCACCAAAAAAAAAAAGTGAAAACTGGTTTCCATCCAAGAAAGATTGCCTTGTATCTGCCATGTGAAACTAATTGTGTTAAAAAGCATTGGCAGTAAACGGAAAAGACTGGAAAAGTCTTTAACCCTTTACGAACTTGTGAAAAGTTTACCCTTTTCAGGTCTGCCTCAGTGCAAATTTCCACCTAAAGTACAGTATTATAGCGTTCTAAAATGCTAAAGCTCTTAAGATTATTAAGAAAACAATGTTTTCACTTTTTTACTTTGTGTGCAATTCATCTCTGAATTACAAATCCCTCTTCCTTCTTGTATACAAATAACAAGAACCAGTTTTTTTTTACACATGTATTATTCATTCTTGTAACGGGTACTTGTATGTTCGACAGTTTGACACACACCTAGTTAATACATTTCTAGAACTCAAAAGAAAAAATATATTTTGGTCAGGTTTCACAGACCCCCGATTAGCGCTAATCATTGAGTACCTAAGATAGTTAGTCCAAGACCAGTGCTAAACAGGTTTTATAAAACCATAATGAATAAAAGGGAAAAAACAAATTTATGTTTAAATGCAAGTTAAAAGAAGTAAGAAAATGTACCCAAAATCCATTTGCCAAGGTTGGAGAATAAACCCTTAGTTTTAGCTCTTTTGCTGTATCTCATGTATATTTAGTAATGGTAATCAAACCCTTTTACATACAGACCAGAGATCACTGAAACACTCATAGACTGGGTTTCGTTTAGCAGCAGTGTCATTTGTAATTGGTGTTGTTTATGATTAGTTCTCATTTTCATTCTGACCCATATGCTTTCTAGAATACATAAGGGACAAGACACATTTGCACATATTTGTTGCTCAGTAGCTGGTTTCGCCACCTGTTCTATTGTAGCATGCATCACTGTCACTTGTTTATTGCAGTTATTGAAAAAAGCCTTTTGTTGGTGCTCAAAACGGACAATGTTGAATTGATATATTTCACTTTTATTTCTCAAAGCATACGGCGTATACGGTTGTTTTAAAGAGTTCAGTATTGTGGCTTGTCATCATATATATATATATATATATATATATATATATATATATATATATATATATATATTAAGGGCGCTGTTTTATTTCCATATGGCGACAGCTCAGTTCAGTTTCAGCACCCTGAAGTGCAATTTACATTGTCTTTAGAACATATACAAGTGAGAGGTTCAACCAGGAGCCTGACAAAGTTGCAACTGCATTCCGCCCACGGCTCCTAATCAGTCTACTAGCTCTGCCAGTCCTGTCACATGAGTGTATTATATATTATGAATCCATAAGCCAAAAAACAAACAAATAAAAACATTAATAGAACAATGAAGTAACATACATGTGTTAAACTCACTGGTATTCCAAGTTGCTGTTGTTTTATTAATTTAGCAAATTCCATATCACCAGGAAACTTATCTTGCATACGTTCCTGCTGCCTTTAACAGTGTTGTATTTGTATGTACATGTACTAAAACCCCAAGATTGTATTGCGCAATATCAATACAGCTAATCACCGCTGCAGGTATATTAGCTCATTCTCACTGCAGAATATTATATTCATCTGCAGTTATAAAAAAATATTTATTAACATCTTAAGTAAATAATTGATAGGAGACTAGTCGGCTGCAGCCCCAGGCAGAGGTGCAAGCCCAGGTGACAGTGCAGCGACGTCTGGGCAACCAGGGGGAGCGAAGCAGGAGACCAGGCGACCTCCTGTGCCTGGTGGTGCTGCGACCTGGGAGTCAGGCCCAGCGACCAAAGGTCCAGACATGGAGCCTGGGTGTCCGAGAGCCCAGGCCGAGGGATCCAACCCCCAGGCGCCGGGCTGTGGAACAGGGGTGGTGGTCGGGGCGATTAGTATCAGGGAAGCACAAGATACATTTCCCTTCCCAAGCAGTTTACTGATTCATATGTTATTTATTATTTTTTATTTACATTTAGTTTTGCTTAATTGGTAACATTTCTTACCCAGATCACAGGAAAATGATTGAGTATAATGGATAGAAGTTTAAAATATACAGAAATACATCATTGTGGTTCCCTGCTCTCTTAAAATAAATGGAACAATTTAAACAAATGCCTAACATCTCATCAGCTGCTAGTAAAAGTACTGTTTGATCTTACAAATCAAAAACCTATACATTAATGGCTTTGTCTATGTTTGGATATGCATTTTACATGTGTCAGTCCACTCTTAAAATGAGACTACTTAATTGTAAATGAATCAGTAAACCCAAATTCCACAAAATCGACAACAATTTGATTTTATAAGAAAGGGGTATGGTTATGGTTGATGTCCTATTTCATTCAAAATGAGAGCTGGCTACGCAAGGGTTAAATGGGAATAAATGTAAATAAGAAGGATTGTCTGCTACAGTTGTATATTTGCATTTCTATAGTTATTTATTTATTTGTTTTAAGATTTTGGTTTATTGAATTTAGCTTTTCTTTTATGACCGTTTTACAGTAGTTCTCAATTTCTTTTTGTATTCTTTTTTATTTATTTTTGTTGTGCATTTCAGCATCATAGTAATAGCTAAATCCTGGGTCTTTACAGCAACATATATATTATATGTTTCTGGTGATCCTCTTTGTAATAACACCCCACCTAAGTATTTATTAGTCATCAGGGAAATACCCTTAAGATAAAATCTCAATTTCAAAGGGGGTCCTAGGATGCTGCAAGCTTACCCTTTTAATCAATAACCAACCATTCCACCCCTCAATACAATATAGCAACAGTTTGTCAGTATTGTTAGTTTGTATACAATGACCATGAGCAAGTAAATTACATACTCCAATAGAATTTAATTTAAGATCTGCAAATCCATTTGTGCTTAAGTTTTATAACATTAGCACATGTTTTTTTTTGTTGTTTTTTTGTATTATTCTGTTAACTTTCAATTTATAATTTGAGAACAATAATGGATAAAGTGTTGCTGAGTTTGATGTTTGCTTTTCTCAACTACCATGAACGTTTTTCATGCACTGTGTGACAGGCAAGCCAAGGCTTCAGGCATTAATAGTTGAGGGAGTTCTTTCATTGGGGTTATGACTATTTAGTGTGGCAATCACACAAAAAGAGATGGAAAGCTCCTTGTAGAATTTTTCACTTGTTTTGCTGTGTGTCTCCCACCTCCCCAGTGTGCAGACGCACCACAAACTCTTCAAGGAAACTCAGCTTGAACACCCTTAACATGCGCAACGGAGGATGAAACACAATGTGGACAGAATCGAATCACATTATTATTATTATTATTATTATTTTCTTCAGTCAAACTTCAAAATAGGGGAATATTACTCCCTAGACATATGTGGTTATGCATAGCGATAGATCTTTATCATTTGGTAAGGATGGTAAAAAAACAAAAACAAAAAATAAAATAAAATAGTTGTGAACACATTTGTTTTAAAATGCATAAATAAGCAGTCTGATAGGCATTTAGGCTCCTGGTCCAGACCCAGGCCTACCTTCATACAGCAAATCCCCTTGTTCACTGCAGCCACTGTCTTCACACGCCTCTCACTGTTTATTTATTTCATGTTTAAACAACAAGATCCATAGACTCTGTTTAATACAAATAAAAAAAATCGGAATCTTTGTACCAAGTTACCAGCACCAAATTACTGTACCTTACTTGTAGTCCTAGTGCTGTTTACTTGCTACTTACTTGAAATTACAGCTATATTTAGCTATAACACAAACAAAAAGAAAAATTGTGTAAATAATAAACACCATCAACATCCAATCTGATATACTGTATATCACAAAACACAAAAACATATAATTCAATACAATTAACACATGCAACATCAAGACATTCACAACTGCATTCCATTACTAAAACCAACACACAAGAGTTCAGACTCCTTTCGGTATCCCAGCAATATAAACAGCTTATGCAAACTGTCATCTTAGGGAAAAAGAAGCGTTTTAATGTTAATAAAAAAAATAAAAAAACACACACACAACCAAAATTATAAAACCAGATTAAATCAATAAAACAAAAGAACAGCGGCATTCTAAATACATGAAATGCTTACTCAGCGATTCAAGCATATTCCAGCAGCAACACAGAGCACAACACTTCAAAGAAAATGAAAGCAAAAATCTAAGAACGCTTAAAAACAAACCTGCAGCGGCAGTGTTAAATGGGATTTTGTTTGGTATTGAAAGCTACTATTCTTCAAACAGATCTCTTTCTCTTAGCTGCTGAAAACAATAGTCAGCTCAATCCAGTATTTCACGTGGCAGGACTCACCTGAAAAACAGACCCCCGACGGCCATCAGCAGGCTAGTTCTGTTTTAAAGATCGATTCCCTCTACCCGCTACAGTTGTTTTGCAACATTTTTCCAGGAACCTTAAACTGCAGCTGAAATTGAGCAATGTAAACTCATTTTTAGAAAATCGTGACAAGCATTTACACACTACCCTGACATGCCATTCTAGCTCCTGCTACTCTGGCTCAAATAGGTTAATATCTGGCCTTTGGGCCTGTCACAGCAGTTCATTGTCATGATTCTCATGCTGAAATGTGTCTGCTGGTCGTGATTGTTGTTATCCAAACTATTACATTAATGTTCTGCTGTTGAGCTCACAAATACATCTTTATATTGTATCCACTCAGTCCCTGTGGCTTCTGAAACAGCTTTGTTACATTAGTGAGGCTGGCCAGCATGGTAATGCTGTAGTTACGATCTGCTTCACTGTCCTGCTGCCTAGATTAATGTTTATAGGGGAACCAGGATATGAACCAACTTATGGTGTGATCATTGACTTTGGTGGACTTTCTGATGCCAGTTAGGTCTACAATGTAACAAATAGTCTTCCTACTATCTGGCACCTGTAGACCATTACACGTTGTGAGTTGGTCTGCTTTGAGCCACGTAGCTTCAGGCTACAGAGGTTCTGAGGCAACTACAGTTTTTTTAAACCTTTTGCAGCACATACCAAGTGATCATTAGGTAAACCAGACCAGTTTGTAGCCTTGACCATTGCACAATCCAGTTGCATACAGACTAGTATGTTTGCCAATCAATGCAGACATGGATATAGTAGTCCTAGTTGGTGTCCCAGTTGCAGCTATCATGCGTCTTTTCAACATCAATGTTGTAAACTACCACCAATAAGATTACAGCTCAGTGTTACATACTCTCCATGTTAGTCACGTGACTTATCATCGGCTTTTTTTCACTGTAAAAAAATCACTTATTTCACAGCATATCACAATCTAAAAATGGATATTTCATGAAATGTCATGTATATAACTTCATAATATTTATTGAAGCAGAAAAATGTGTGTTGTCACATTCAACATTGATATTTTTTCTCCAGTTATTATACAACAAATGTTCCTAAAGATTTAAATACTTACCCGAACAACAGTAAACGCTAAATTGCATAATATTTCTTTTTTTAAGCCCACCTTTTAAAGACATTCTATTTCCTTCATCAGTGAATTATCAACCACAACAAAAAACATACATAAAAATAAAAATGTCCCCTTCTTGTACTGGACAGAGCGATCTTTAGAAGAAATATTTCTGGTCTTTGGTAAAGCTGGTGTCTTTTTTGTTGAAGACATTTTAAAGAAAGCGTGCAGCTCTATGCAGTGTTCAGTCATTTACCAGAAGCAAACTAAACAGTGCTCCCTCAGTATAAGGCTCTCGATTATAACGCACCTCGGATATAACGCTCCTACAGCATGTCCCCCAGTTCCCTATACAAGTGATTCATGCAATATTTCTACAGTAAATACAGTACCAGTGTCGTTCACACTATAAACAGCTTCTCAGTCTAACTCTGTCTCTCCATTTTGATACAGTATGTGAACTGAAGAAAAGCTGTGCTGGCACTTTATAACACAGACATCTAATTCAGCATTCGTTTTATAACTAAATAAATATTAGGCCTATTATGTGGTTATCTTTCCTAATGTATTTGCTTTTTTGCTACAAGAGGAGCTGCAGCTTTCTCCATTAGACAAGAAGCTTCAGCTTCTCTTCAGCCCCGCTCCAGCAGCCGAACCTGGAGCGAGCCCATTCCCTCTTCGCCCAACCCGCTCTCCTTCTCGCACTTGGTTTGCTTGTCTGTCGCTTTGAATTAAATTCCAGACCGCCGTTTAGCCAGGCCTTTTGTAGTTTAAAAAACGGCTAATTAAAATGATCCATGAGTGGGAATGTTACCTTTATTTTTATTTTTTTTTGTAAAAAATACAGTGTTGATTACATGGTACTTTATGCATGGTTAATTCACGGAAAGTTACATTTTGCTTCACTATATGTGAATTAGAGAGGAAGTTATTTTATTTTGGTCAGATGTGTGTTATGTGTCCCGCGGCGCTCCACCCCCTCCCCTGTTTATAACGCTTATATTGTGTATCCTCCGTGACCTGTGACCTGCGTTATAGCGAGGGAGCACTGTGTGTGTGTGTGTGTGTGTGTGTGTGTGTATAGATATATATATATATATATATATATATATATATATATATATATATATATATAGTGATTATGTGTATGTGCTGAACATTAATTTGGAGGCTTTAGGACCCTGGTGATAGGCACATACACTTCATCATAACAAAGGTAACAATCGGTTAATTGAATAATTAATGGGTAAATGCTGATCAGCTGCATCTGATCAAGTTGGGGAATAAAAAAGGTTACAGTTTGTGTGTTCAGTAATGGGGCTGAAGTGGAGAGATAGCAGATAGCAGATAGCAGATAGCAGATAGCAGATAGCAGATAGCAGATAGCAGATAGCAGATAGCAGATAGCAGATAGCAGATAGCAGATAGCAGATAGCAGGACAAAGAAGGATTTTCTGATAAGCAAACAGGTACAGGTTTTTGACAATGAAAGTGCTGGATGGTGATTTGGATTAGGTTATTTGTGGAGTTGGTTTAAACAGGGGAACAGGCTTACCCTGCCCTGTGTTAGATAGGACTGCTGTTAATCTGTTTAGTTAGTGCCCAAAGAAGGGCTAAGTTCTGTTTTGTGTTTTGAAATCAGTTTGCTAATAAAAATACATTACAGTGTTTAAAGAGCACTTCCAGTGTACCGTGTGTATTTAAAGGGACAGACACTTGTCTGAAACACAACACAGACTCCTGTATGTCTGTATGTATATATATATATATATATATATATATATATATATATATATATATTAATAACACTGTGTGACAGGATACCGAGTGGTGAAGTCAGGCCAGCACCAGGAACAAAAACAAAGACAAGTACTGCAGTGCAAAAAGACGCTGTGCGCCGTTTATTTTTAAACACAAAAATAAAAGGCTTTAAAACACAAAACACTGCTCACAGAGCAAAATAAATATTTTAAATATATATATATATATATATATATATAATCTGATGTATAAAATATCAAATATTTTCTAATGATTTGTTTTGTAAAAGCTGAAGCCTAGACTCCATGGCACAAGTAATGCTGAAATGTTGATGAAGATTGTCTTGCTAGAGTGAACATGTCAGTGGGAGGTTGTGATTCCTGTCTAGTTGCCTGAAGTCCTTAAAATGACTTTGTTCAACCTTCAGTGCACATGGTGAGTAACACACCACATGGGGTCCCTTGAGCATTCACCTGGAAGGAAAACTTGCATTCACTCTCTCTTCTAAAGCAGTTACTCTAACACTAACCATGAGGTGGATTAAACTTGTGTGCACCACAATGATGGAGTTATTATATTTATGTTGGTACCAAATCTAATGATTTATATTGTTGCTAAATATATCTCTACCAAATCTAACCCTTTGCTCTGCTTTTCATTGGACACTTGCACATCTTCTATTGCATGTTTTTTGGGTTGCAGGTTTGTATATCTAACTTAGATTGTGTGGTTTGGAGTCATTTTAGACCCATTTCTAACTTTCCATTCTTAGCGAAGGTTCTTGAAAAGGTAGCAGTTAAACAACTCAACAGATTGTGTCCCTGAAAATGTTAAATCGACATTTAGATCTGCTGATAGCACAGAGACTGGCCTTGTGGTGAAAGACTTGGTGATGAGTTGGGATTTTATCCATTTTAGTTCTTTTAGACCTTACTTTTACATTTGATACTGTGCCTTTTTAATTGATCATCTTAAAAGCTGAGTTGTCCTGAAGCAAAATTAGTACATTTTATAGGGTGATGCAAAATGTTTGTTTGGCTATAGCTGTATGTATATTCACTGTAACATTCTCAGGAGCCAATTTCGATTCTAATGTTGAAGTCGAGGTCACACAGATTGTGGGCACACATCTCTATCTTTTGTTTGATGCCTACATTTGTTAAAAGTATTTTTACTAATTGAAAATGTATCTGGGCCCAATTGCATATTTATTTAGGACCTATAGGTGTTAACCAAGGATTGCATGTCTGATATGGTTCTTTATCAGTGTAGTTACTATTTGAACATTTGATGTGATTTAAATGTTTAGTGTGGTTAACACTTTGTAAATGTAACGGTTTGGAAAAATTAATTCAAGATTGCCATTACCAGTTAAAGTTTGAGAACTATATCATTAAGATTACTTTGACGAACTATAAGGTTTGTTTATATATTTATAATTCAAGACTGTCTGATCAACTATAAGATTTGTTACCATATATCATTCATTTAATATTGTCTTTACCAACTAAGGTTTATGAATATGTAATGAATGTAATATTGCCTTTACTAACTAAGGTTTCTGAATACATATAATTTCAAGATTGCTTTGACAAAGTAAGCAGTGTTTTGTGTTTTAAAGCCTTTTATTTTATTTGTGTTTAAAAATAAACGGCGCACAGCGTCTTTTTGCACTGCAGTACTTGTCTTTGTTTTTGTTCCTGGTGCTGGCCTGACGTCACCACTCGGTATTCTGTCACACAGTGTTATTACTGTTATGGTTTTTGTAATTTTATTGATGTTTTGAACTGCTTTCTGTTAAGAGCCTTGAGGTGGCTCTGCCATGATAGGCGATATACAAATAGTTTGATTTGACTTGTGTTCACCTACATTGAGTTGGTTTTATTTTATTTTTGGTTCTATTCCACAACACAATTGGTTTATTGGTGTAACTGTCTTTATTTCATGAGTGATAAGCTGCTTATTTTAACAAAATCATTGGCTTCTAATGATAGCTTTGGTACTGAATGGTTGTTTGTTCCTAAATTGATATATTGTTGGATTCACCATTTAATAAACTAATACATTTCATTGAATATGTGTACTAGATTTTTTTTGGAATGTGTGACAGCATTGGATACACATTTTTCAAATGGTAGACTGGGTATTTTCCCAGGAGCTTTGATGATGAAGTTGTTGTGGGGTGTGTGTGTGTGTGTGTTCATTGAATATGTGTATATAAATATATATATATATATATATATATATATATATATATATATATATATATATATATATATATATATATATGTATATATACAGCTCTGGAAAAAATTAAGAGACCACTGCAAAATTATCAGTTTCTCTGGTTTTACTGTTTATAGGTATGTGTTTGGGTAAAATGAACATTTTTGTTTTATTCTATAAACTACTGACAACATTGCTGCCAAATTCCAAATAAAAATATTGTCATTTAGAGCATTTATTTGCAGAAAATGACAACTGGTCAAAATAACAAAAAAGATGCAGTGTTGTCAGACCTCAAATAATGCAAAGAAAATAAGTTCATATTCATTTTTAAACAACACAATACTAATGTTTTAACTTAGGAAGAGTTCAGAAATCAATATTTGGTGGAATAACCCTGATTTTCAAGCACAGCTTTCATGCGTCTTGGCATGCTCTCCACCAGTCTTTCACATTGATGTTGGGTGACTTTATGCCAGTCCTGGCGCAAAAATTCAAGCAGCTCGGCTTTGTTTGATGGCTTGTGACCATCCATCTTCCTCTTGATCACATTCCAGAGGTTTTCAATGGGGTTCAGGTCTGGAGATTGGGCTGGCCATGACAGGGTCTTGATCTGGTGGTCCTCCATCCACACCTTGATTGACCTGGCTGTGTGGCATGGAGCATTGTCCTGCTGGAAAAACCAATCCTCAGAGTTGGGGAACATTGTCAGAGCAGAAGGAAGCAAGTTTTCTTCCAGGACAATTCAATTTGAAGTTTTATCATTTTTTTTATTAAATTAATTGGATAGTTTGTCTTCAGATTTCATGGAATATTTGAATACTGTATGCTCAGCTGCCAACATTAGTTAGACTCAATCAAAGCTAATTAATTAGCAATAATTCAGCTATCAACCCAGATTACTGGCAAACATCTATAACATAATTTGAAAAGCACATCTCTATGAAAATGTATAGATTGATTTTAGTAAGGAAGCTTTTTTAATCAATTTCATCAGAATTATAAATGATGTGTCTTACCAGGAAATGCCACAGTCTGAGCGTAATTGTTATCTGGGCCAGGGCTTTTTAAAAACTTAGAGAATTAATAAAATCACTGCTGCTATGGAAGTGAAAAACTATGTGATTTAGGGGCTAAAATGTGTTAATTAAAAGGGACAATAGCTTCAATAACACCGTGTAACAATTTTTTTTTTTTTTTGGTTCATGGGTAGTAAGTGTTATTTCCTAATTGCCTATGCCTCAGAAGTATAGAAAATTACTTTTGTGACCAGGACAGTGATATTTTGAAATTTACCTATTTTCCAGAACATTCCAGATAGATTCAGTGCTGAGTAAACTTGGAGTAACTTCTAGAACTTTCCAGTAATATAAATAGTAGTATAAATACAGGGGCCTTAAGCCCACCAGTTCAGTTTAGTTCCAGCTGCCTAAGTGGATACTGTGACAGTCTGGCTCGCAGTGGTGACGTCACGGACCAGGAAGTAGAAACCAAAACAATGGATGGGCGGTTAAAGCTGAGTGCAACGGCACTCAGCGTATTTATTAATAAACAAAATATTTAAACAAACCAACAAAACACAAAACAAAAGGGCACGAGGGCCAAACGAATAAACAAACAAACAAGTAAGTGTCGTGCTGGACAATCCAGCACGTTTTAGCAATTGTTTTTCGAATGTTGCTCGCTCTCTCCGCTCCCCGCACTCTCCTCTGTACACCCAACAACCTCGAGTGCAGAGAGCTGCAGGTTTATATACTCTGGCCGAGGGATTAACTAGTTGGTAATTATCTTATTATCCCCCGGCCAGAGTCTGCACGTGTTTGGTAAGGATGCATGACTGTCAGCTAGTTAAATAATCAGTAGCTGATCAGCCATGCATCCTCACGGGGTTTTTAAATATAATAATAAAAGACGCGGCGCTTTTACCCGCGCCGCAAACAAAAATACAAATAATAATACATAGAGGCGGGACACTCCGCCACAATACATATCTGCATTTTTCTGAGATGGCATCAAGAGACTGCAAGCATCCGGCAGACGCATTTTGCTATGTCTGCAGCCAATTTATCAAGACAAGAGCGAAAAAGTACTCCGTGGAAGCAGTTGCTAAGATGTGTGAGGCCTACAAGACATATTTCGGCATGCTTGTCGGGGATCAAGACAAACCCTGGGCACCTCATTTCACCTGCGAGCACTGCAAAAAAACTTTGGAAGGTAAGATGGACAATTGTTGCTCGGAATTCTTTGTTATAAAATTTGTTAATTTTTAAAATTGTAAAAGTTTTTAATTTTAAAATGTTTTACAATTTTCAATGTTATTGAAAAAATATATCATATATGAAAAATGTTGCGAGAATCTCTTACACATTAGTCATGGGTGAAATAAATGTATTTTTGTAGGATAGTACAGAGGGGAAAAGACAGCCATGAAGTTCGCTATCCCAAGAATTTGGCGGGAACCCACTGACCACTCAAGCAATTGCTACTTCTGCATGGTGGACCCTTCCAAACGTCGGACTGGCAAGAATGCACCTGCTATCACGTATCCGGACCTTCCTTCATCCATCGCCCTGGTGCCACACTGCCATGAGCTCCCCGTACCCACTCCTCTGGAGAGAGAGCAGCCGTCTTTAGAAGAGAGCAGCAAGTCAGAGAGCGAGGAAGACGTTGTAGATCCAGATGACAATTTCAGAGGTGGAGCTGAGGAAAGAAACCCATACTACCCCAACCAAAAAGACCTCAACGACTTGATTAGAGATCTTGGTCTCACCAAGTCCAATGCCGAGCTTTTGACGTCTAGGCTCAAGCAGTGGAACTTGTTGGATGAAAGTGTGCAAGTCGCAGATCAGAGGAAGCGTCACCAACCTTTTTCCAGCTTCTTCACCCGTCAAGATGGGCTCTGCTTCTGCCACAATGTGACCAGTCTGTTCGAGGCAATCGGAATCGCCTGTAACCAGAATGAGTGGCGCCTCTTCATTGACAGCTCATCCAGGAGCCTCAAAGCCGTGCTGCTCCATAATGGTAACAAGTACCCGTCTCTTCCCCTGGCTCACTCGGTGCACCTCAAAGAGGATTACAACAGCATCAAGACCTTGCTGGACGCCTTGAAGTATGATGAGTACGGCTGGGAGGTCATAGGAGACTTCAAAATGGTGGCATTCCTGATGGGTCTCCAAGGCGGTTTTACCAAGTTTCCCTGCTATCTTTGCCTTTGGGACAGCAGGGACACCAAGGCGCACTACCACAGGCGGGACTGGCCACAGCGGACCGAGTTCTCTGTGGGGAGGAACAACGTCAAGTGGGAGCCACTGGTGGACCCCCGGAAGGTGCTGATGCCACCACTGCACATCAAATTGGGCCTTATGAAACAATTTGTCAGAGCTCTAGATAAGGAGTCGGCAGCCTTCAAGTACCTTCAAGACTTCTTCCCTAAGCTGTCTGAGGTAAAGGTCAAAGCCAGTGTCTTCGTCGGACCACAGATAAAGAAGATCCTGGAGTGCAATGAATTCCCCAAGAAGCTCACTAGTAAGGAGAAAGCGGCTTGGAACAGCTTTGTCGCAGTGGTTCGGGGCTTCCTGGGCAATCACAAGGCCAAAAACTATGTGGAGCTGGTTGAGACTCTGGTGAAGAACTACGGCACAATGGGCTGTAGGATGTCCCTCAAAGTCCATATCCTTGATGCTCATCTTGATAAATTCAAGGAGAACATGGGAGCGTACTCGGAGGAGCAAGGCGAGCGCTTCCACCAGGATATACTGGACTTTGAACGCCGCTGCCAAGGACAGTATAACGAAAACATGATGGGAGACTACATTTGGGGGCTGATTCGTGAAAGTGATTTACAGTATAATCGTAAATCTCGAAAAACTACTCACTTCTAAATCTTTTGTAGTCATTTTTGTATTACTTTAGTACAAATACATGTTAATTTGGATTCATATGTTGTCTTTTTCTGACTTTATGTGAACGAAAAGACACAAATTCGCCCGTTTTCTCATTGGAAATAGGTACATTTCAAAATATCACTGTCCTGGTCACGAAAGCAAAGTTTGTGGGGAATAATAGCCATTTTCTGTACTTTTGAGGCATAAGCAATTAGGAAATAACACTTACTACCCAGGAACAAAAATTGTGTTACATAGTGTAATTTAGGCACAGAAGAGGGTACTGTATTAGCAAAAGCTTATATACAAGATTTACTATTCACACCAGATGCGATGCGACAAGAGAATGTATAGTACGACGCACTGCCCCACGGAAAAAAAAACATGTTTTGATACAAGCTATTCACACTGCCTTCAAAGCGATATTGAAGCGATAGGACTGGTGGACATTTTGGCAATTTTGTCGCACTGCAGCTGGGGAACTGACCAATGAGGAACAGCTTCCCTTGTGTGCCTTTTTTCAGGAAACAATGGCAGAAGAAAAGGTAATTCTTGCGGTATCAAAATACCCAGAGCTGTGTAACAAAGGACACAAAAATTACAAAGACACAGGGAAAACATCTGGGTCCATTTTCAGAGAACTCAATATAGCTGGTCTGTATGATTTGTTTGTTTACTGAAATTAGCATTTTGCAGAATACTTTTATATATTCTACATGTGTATTAGCTGTATAACATGACTATCATCACATGACACATGCCTGTCGCCACTGGTGTGAAAGGTGGTGTTGCAGAGAAGGTATCATTTTATCGCAGGACGAATCACATTGCATTCAGTTTGATATAGTGGAAGGAGGGAGGGAGGTGCACCAATTTGAAATATAAACCTGCAGGTGGCCAGACAGAATTCCACAATACCAGACCTACATTTGCTGTCTGCCAGCAGCATAACAAATACTAATGTTTAAAATGCACACCTATTAATTGTACATCTACAGGAGATAATCTTAATTCTCCTCAAATGTTCAACAAAGCAGCCAGCTAAGAGCAGAGCAGTTTTGTTTCTCAGATGCACTGCTGGTTATACTCTACACTCCACAAAACCTTGTGCAACAGTACAGTCCCAGTACTTGTTATAGGGTAGTTTATGATTAAAGGGGAAGGTTGAAGTTAAAATCCATGCTACTATTTTTCTTTATTCACTCAGTGACAGATGCAAGCATGTGGGAAATGTTATTAGAGAGCCATGATTGCAGTCATTTTTAATCTGCCAAAGCAAGGTCAAAATATTACAGTTGACAATGCAGTATTCACAGTTGTGAATAAAACATAATCATCAGTTAAAGTTAGTTCCTAAAAAATGTCTCCACCATGGACATCATCAGTGTATTTTATATAGCTCAAATGTGCAGGTTTGAAAAACACACACGTTTTAGCAAACTTGTATTGAATAAGGTTAAATAAATCACTGTTTGTAAGTCATACTTCTTGCAAGACAGTCTTTGCGCTGTGAAGTGATTTTGGTACAGTCTAACCCGCTTAAGTTTATAACCTATGTTTGTACAGGGATCCCAATTCGTATGAGAAAATATTACTGTACCGGTAACAAAATGTATTATGCTACAATCCTGAGTATTTACAGTGAGGCTTCACTTAATTCAGGCCAACAATTATTTTACTGGAATAAGAAAACACAGAACCATTCATTTTCTAGCCTATTTTATTTAAATGCACAGTAAATGGTAAACAGTGACGCACGTTCACAAAATACCCCCTTTTCAAGAATTAAATGGAAATAATTGTTACACGAATTTTGTGTGCACAACGCAAGCAATTCTGAATAGCCTCGCCGCACATCTAGATGTAATTTAGCCTACCGGAAAATTGCTAGAAATTATGGAATGGAAAGGAGATACAAAACACTAAATTAAGCGCTGTAAAACATTGGAAGATATGTATTTTGCTTAAACAATCTGAATGATGGATAAAGGAAATGTGGTACCTGCATTACAAGAAAACTTGCAAAAGAGAAAAAAGGGACACTGTCTGCAGACAACTTGCTCCGTGAGTAAATAAATCTACTGTTTAAATTCAAGTAATAAAGATGTAGCTTGAAGAAAATAATTAGTGGATGTCAATATTTCATTTTCTAAGGATGCAACATGAAGAAGAAATTTGCTTTATAGGAATGTGAAGAAAATTAATGCCCCATTTAGTTTTTAGTTGGTTTGTTTTTTTGTAGGTTTTGGTATGCTACTTTGTTGAATAGTTTGAAACATAGCACAGCTAGTTCATTGAAATAGTGGCCCACGTATACTTCATTGGTTTTGGTTTTCCTGTTTATAACATTAGAACATGTAGCAGTTTGATTTAGAACACATTCTAAATATATTTCAATATATTTCACTGGGTAAGCTTAAAGTCTGGTGCTTTCTATGTGGTCTTCTTCCAAGCTTGCTGTGGCTGCTTACTGTGTATGAGGTTTCCGTGTCAACAGTAGAGAGACTGGAAGCCTTGATTAGTTCACACATTAGAAAATGGCTGGGAGTTCCAAGACATATTAGCAGGGTAGCACTCTACAGTAAAGGGAAATTGCATCTGCCAGTCTCAGCTCTAACTCTAAATTTAAGTGTGCTAAGGTTCGGCTGGAAATGACACTGATGGAATTGTGTGTGAGGGAGGTAGCACCTGTAGTGAGAACTGGGAGAAAGGGGGCAGCAAAGGACGTGGTGGAAGATGCAAAGGCTGCCCTATGTATCAGTGATATCATGGGGCAAGTACAACAGGGAAGAGGAGGCCTTGGTCAAAGTTCAGCTCCCCAAGATGGCACGAAGCAGCTCCAGCTGAAGGAGGACGTTGGAAGTTACTAAAGTGCTCCTGGTAGAGCTAACAGTGCCATGGGAGGATTCCATGGATGAGGCATATGAGAGGAAGAAACTCCAGCATGCTGAGTTAGCCGCTGAGGCGGAACAGCAGGGGAGGTGGAGACTCTCGGTTTATCCAGTAGGTGGATTGTCAAGGATTTGTTGCACACTACATGACCCAGCTTCTCAGAAATACTGGATTCAGTGGACAGGAGTTGCAGAGTATAGTGAAGGCATCCATGGGCCAGAGAAGTAGCAACTGGCTCTGGTTGACGAGGAAAGAGGCCATTTTGGAACCTCAAAGAGGTCATGAAGTTTCAATGGTAAGGAATGGATGGCTAAAGTAAGCAATGGAAGACATTTCCATCAATGAAAAGAAATGAATGGCTAAGGTAGGTAACATGGGCTGGGCTGGGTTGGGTTTGGGATGGAGTGGAGTGGTGCTGGGATGTCAGCAGCAATGTAGAGCAATGGTTCCCAACCTTTTTCAAGGTAGGGATCACTTTGGTGTTTGGATTTTTCCCATGGACCACTTGGCACGCATTTTTTTCACAACAACATTTTTAAGTTAATTTGTATGTGTATATGTATAAGTACACATAGAAAGTAAAATATTTATATAATGTACCAAACTTAATGAGATTCCTGGGCTTGAATCTTCGCTACCAGGTCAACAAGGAATGTTACCATTTTGCACATTGAAAGCTGCTGATGGCAAAGTTCCTGTTTCTTTTGTTTATTTATTTATTTATTTATTTTAAATTCTGAATGCTTTGTAGATAAATGGCGTCTCAGTTGTACAGGATTGTTTGAAAAAATCTCCTGACAAATAATGCACTGTGGCTTGGGTCGTCCCCTGATCCAGTAAATGTAAATACCATTGTTGGCCTAGCAACCGCTATCTCGTGTACCACTTTAATCTATCCATTTCTAACACAAATTAATCTATCAATTTCTAACACAATTTAATCTATCCATTTCTAACACAAATTAATCTATCCATTTCTAACACAAATGAATCTATCCATTTCTAACACAAATTAATCTATCCATTTCTAACACAAATTAATCTATCCATTTCTAACACAATTTAATCTATCCATTTCTAACACAAATTAATCTATCCATGTCTAACACAAATTAAGCTATCCATTTCTAACACAATTTATTGCATTTACTTATCGCCAACTTCACTTGATGTACATATAAAAAACACTGGAATACAAAGACGAGGTGGGTGGGAAGCAATTTGAAAAATTAAAAAATTATTGGAGAGTGTACAGGATGTTACTTGCCACTTCTGGTGGGCTTTGATGTGTAAATGAAACGGGATTGGTTGCACACAGTCGATAGGAATTATAGCATTTTGGTTAAATACGACAGGGTCAGGAACAGGCTGTGCACATTATTTCCAGAAGTAGTGTTAATTGAATTTACTTCTGGCATATAGTCTTAAACCTGGCTGAATAAACCCATATAATAACATGGAGATGAAATCAATCAGTCACACTACGGTACAGTTCACAAGTCAAGCTACAATATAGTTTCTTTTTATTTCACTTATCTTCTGTTACTATAACCTCTCCAAAAACATATTGAAATATTATGTATATTCCTATACCCCTGGTATAGCAATATAAAATGATAAAATGAAAAGTACTAAAACTGTGGTTTTAATGTTGTTTTTTTATTATTATTATTTTTTTATTTTTAGTTATTCCAACTGAGTGAGGAATATTTAATGCAGTGTGTTACTTTTATGTGGAGCGAAAAGGCTGGGACAGCCAGATTATGTTTTTTTTTCCCCCTTAAATTCAGTGAACACAAGCAGTAGAATGAGCACAGATTAGAAAGCAGTGCATTTACGTGAATGCTAGATTTAGATTTGTTTTATTAAATAATGCTGTCTGAAAAAAAAAAAAAAGTATGTAATTTGGACAAGACAAATGTGCCTTATAATGTGTAAGTTATTTAGATAGTATTTGTTTCACATTAAGCTGTTTCAGTTGTAATGGCAGCTTAGAAGGCAATGCTTGGTATTACATCAAAGGGAGCTATAATATACAATTTATAGCTGTATATTAATTTATAAACGCACCCGTAATAAAAGAAAAAGGGGGAAAATGCAGATTACATACATATCTTATAATGATATATAATGCAGTTAAAGCTGTTTGTTGTTGCTTAGTAATACATATTGTAGTAGCACAACGTGATTGTGTAGAAATGTGGAACCGAATTTTGGGAGTTTACACATGGACCACAGGTTGGGAACCACTGCTGTGGAGCCTTCCTGAGGTGTTGTGTGCTAGACGACAAAACACAGAAGACGAGCGGTGCCCTCCTGGTGACCTGTGAAGTGCCTCACCCATCCCATTTCAGATGATTGCCATGCTGAGGCTCTAGAGAGGCCACACTTTGGCTGATACCAATATCCTTACCCTTCTGTTTAATCTGACACTTTCAGTAACAGAACATAAAGAGAGTGACCATCAATGTGAGTACTGACTGACATACTCCTACCCTGAATACCTAATACCGATGGTGGTCCACTATCAAAGGCGCTATATAATATAAAGATTGATTGATTACCTATCGTCATGTCAGATCCACCCAAGTAGTTTTCTACTTTATGAATAATTAAAAATAAATTACTTGGAAGACATTCTTAATACCAGCTTCTTTCTTCATTTGTTTCTTAATATCCTCAATCTCAGGTAGATGTGCCAAAATCATATTTAATGCATAATCACTCTCCAATTATTTCTATTTTAAGTGGGGATCCAAATTATTTCCTGATCATCCGAAACATTGTGTGTTTTTCCCATGTGCAAAAAAGAAAATAATTAAACCTTATCTTATACCACGTTAATTACATTTCCAGTTATATTATGCAGATTAGAATCTTTTAAAAACTGGAAATATAACTACAAAAATGATCACTATACGTTGAACAGGTACTCAAATACTACGCGCATGCTCAGTCATCTATCTGTAACATTGGGAGGCAGCAGTTTATTTTCACACACACTTCCATTATATCTTGTGATATTATCTTATAAAATACCCACACATGTACTCCTTTGTATAACACACTTCTACTGCTTACCCAAATAACATTACCAAATAACACTACAGTAAATCATTCAAATTTCACATTGTTTACAAAAAAATGTCCACAGTTGGTTCTTCAGCGGAACATCAGTTCTCAATGGTCCCGTTTTTTGAGCATGAAAAGTTCAGTATGGTCAGCTCTTCAGTTCCATGGTTGTCTCTGCCCAGGTCCTGGTACTTGGATTGCCATCAGAATCAGCCTGCAAGAAATCAAGTGCAGCCTTCATTCTTTTGCTAACATCACATTACAAAAAACCATGTGATCCACTGTATAGACTCACTGAAACCAAGACAATCTCTCCTGTCCTTGACGATTCAGTACAATTATACAGAGGGCTTCTGTTTTTCGGGTTTTATTAATTGTATTTTTCGGTGCTTATTTTTGGCTATTTTCGAGTTTTATGTAAATTGTTTGGTTTTTTTCTGGGCTTTCATTTTTGATATACTGTATGAAGTTAGTGTTTTTGGTTATTTTCCAAAATGATTTTCAACCAGTTTTAGCTGGGTTGATTGTGGTTCGCACCTACTTATTAAAATCAGCTTTTTAAGTTGAAAAAACGTATGCATAAACAAGGGTCATCCGCACAAGGTCACAGCTGCTATTTGAGCCACGAGAAACCAGTTTCTTATCACGACTCTCAGACAGAGAGTCACATCGAGCTGCGACAGAGCCACAAGGACAGGACAACGCTAAGCAGTATATTTGAAAAGCCTTATATTAAACACATGGAAAATCACAATGTTTCAGAGACTTCTTTACCATTTAAAGGGGCACATACAATTATTACAATTTATATAAAACCTTTACATAGAATATTGCAAAACAGGGAAAACAAGATGATGCCAAATCATCTCACTAACCTTTTTGTAATCCAATCAAATCGTTTTTTTTGCACTATCTACTACATTACATCTTTTAAATGTTTTAGTGATATTAAAAAGGTACAGGTTAAGCTGTTAGGAGCTCAAGGTAATGATGGATCATACAGGATATGTATGTTTTTATGGCTTTTTTTTTTGAAGAAAATTTTTTTTGCATCTGAGACATATTTAATACTGTAACTTGATGGATTAACTGGTATGATCTCTGAAGGACATCCAGAACAGTTGCATGCAGAATCCAATTTCTGAAATAACAATAAAACTGCTACAAGTATGCCTAGAGTACGTTCAGAAAATGGTTTGCAAGATATATTACTGTTTGATATCTGAGCATATGGGCAGTTGTAAAACTTCTATTACATTAAGCCTGATGTAATTTACTATGGCTCACTGAATGTGTGCTTTCGAAATCTATGTAATGAATGAACCTTTATATCAATATTTCTGTGATACCTAGTGCTGAAGCTTAGTAGCTTGTAAAAACATGTAATTATATTGCACTCCCCCAATTCTTCATCAGGAGCCTAATGAAGTGCATGGCATAGTTATCTGTGCCTTTGTGTATTGTTTCATGGCACATTACTTTGCTTGGCTCTTATTCTTTACAATTTTAAACTTATAAATAAGACTATTATTTGTATTATTATTTTATAAATATGGGTCACTGATTGGTGTAGTGGCAATAATAATAATAATAATAATAATAATAATAATAATAATTTAAAAATAATTTATAATGTAAAAGCAGTTTAGAAAAAATGTGAGCAGGTTCAAAGCGAACTGAGTTGCTTTCTCACAATGGTGTATTAATTGAAAAGCAACCAAGTTCCAATCTTTACCAAACTAACTGAAGTGGTTAACTAACCATATGTTAAAAGGCTTTCACTCTTTAACAGTTTATGAATTGCTGACCATCTTTCTCCTATATGTATTACTACTGGTACATATATGTGAGTGACTTTCTGGCAGAAATTTTGGCTAAAATCAGTACTGGAATGCTCATCTTACATGAAGTCGGCTTGGCAAAAAACTGATTTCAAATTTTTTTTTTTAACAATATAATTATCAACAGTAGGACTTGTCTTAATTTAGAATTTTGATTCTGAGTTTTTAATAGAAGGGAGGAAATCTGTCAGTGGTTTACTGAAGATGGATGGTGTCTGGCTAGTAATTATCAGTGAGTGCCATTTGTCCCTTGATGACCTGCTTGTAAAAAAATGCATTGTTTGACACACACAATAAATAGCAAATTAAGCAGTATTAACATTGTCGCATAGTATTTAACACAACGCTTTGCTAACCTGCATAGTCATAGGATGAATGAGTCGCATATCCACAGAATTTCATCTGTACACAACACTGTCACTGCTAAGCACTGATGTTGGGTGGTGTACTATATTTGAACATGGGTGGACACATTGCACATTATTTAGTTGTTCTTGTTTTGTTAAATTAACAGGTGTTTTTATCCTTCCTTTCAAAAAATAGGAGCAAACCTTGAATATATACATTATAATTATCCAAAAGCCTCTGTTAATTTGTCTTGCTGTGTGCAGTGCTCTGCCCTGTTATAGTAGATAAGGCACCATTTAGCCCTCAGTCACTGGTATTTCACAGCAGACAGTGCAGACAGTATGTTATGCTATGTATTTAAAGGTAAATGGGTTGTCTTATATCCTTTTAAGAGGTTTCGTGATTGGAAAGTCATACAATGTCATGGTTGTAATTCAAATGTCTGGAACAATTTTATTAGGCACCTTATTATAGTCTCAATGGTTTAGGTAATAACATTTTTACAGTAAATTCTTTAAATGTATGCCCATTTGTTTCTTGAAACATGTTTCTGGTTTTCTTGTGTATGCTGGGCTTCATTTATTAAAGAACAGTGGTTCTAGTCATGTGAGCTATACAAAAGTGACAAAATAAGTGGCATTAACCCATGCAAATGACATTATTAATTTTAGTAGATTTATGTTACCAGCACATTGACATATCAGGATTTATTGCACATGAGTAATGAGTCATGCCAACACCACATGGACCAGTAGACTGTGGCTGTATAAGGTGATTTGCATAATAAGTTAATTAATATGTCACATGGAACAAATCTGTCAATACTGAATGTTGCAAGTGTAATGTGGAACAGAGAACACTGCACTGGTACTTGGTATGCAGCGTTGAGACTGCAAGGTCAGAAATGATGAGATTAATTTACATATTGGTAAGGCTAGGCCTGTGCTTCAGTTATTCTCATGGTTTAGTGGTGGCAGCTCATGCTGAATCTCTGTCATGAAATAAAATGAATGATTTAATCTACGGGAACATCCATGAGTGTAAACGTAAGACCTATATCCTTCACATCCTTCTCATTGCTCTAAGAAGGTAGGCAGTAGTCATCCATGTTTAATATCTTTTCTTAATATCTTCTGTTTAAATATATTTCATTATATTACACAAGCTGGGCTTTATAAATAAGACAACGCCTCATAATGCCAGAATGTATCTGTTAGTTGTATATGTAGTGTTGCTACATAGGGAACAGCTGTGATCAGTTGAAGGCATTCATACAATTCAAGCCAGAGGCAGAGACATCCTTCCAAGGTAGTCAGGCACTAAGGGTTCTATTTTTCAACAAGCGGAAATTTGGTATAATTGACATAATTTACACTTTCCAGTTCAGATGTGGTGTACAGAAAATATCCATATATTTTCAAAATTCTCCTCAGCACTAAAGTTGCACACTGCAGTAATCACAACATGACTCTATTGAAAAATCCTTACAGATATATATACAGACGTGCTCAAATTTGTTGGTACCCCTCCACAAAAAACGAAGAATGCACAATTTTCTCTGAAATAACTTGAAACTGACAAAAGTAATTGGCATCCATAATTGTTTATTCCATATTTAATAGAAATCAGACGTTGCTTTTGATTTTTTATTCAACATAATATTGTAAATAATAAAACAAATGAAAATGACATGGACAAAAATGATGGGACCGCGAACCTAATATTTTGTTGCACAACCTTTAGAGGCAATCACTGCAATCAAACGTTTTCTGTAGCTCTCAATGAGACTTCTGCACCTGTTAACAGGTAGTTTGGCCCACTCTTCCTGAGCAAACTGCTCCAGCTGTTTCAGGTTTGATGGGTGCCTTCTCCAGACTGCAAGTTTCAGCTCTTTCCATAGATGTTCGATAGGATTCAGATCAGGACTCATAGAAGGCCACTTCAGTATAGTCCAATGTTTTGTTCTTATCCATTCTTGGGTGCTTTTAGCTGTGTGTTTTGGGTCATTATCCTGTTGGAGGACCCATGACCTGCGACTGAGACAGAGCTTTCTGACACTGGGCAGTACGTTTCGCTCCAGAATGCCTTGATAGTCTTGAGATTTCATTGTGCCCTGCACAGATTCAAGGCACCCTGTGCCAGGCGCAGCAAAGCAGTCCCAAAACATAACCGAGCCTCCTCCATGTTTCACTGTAGGTATGGTGTTCTTTTCTTTGAAAGCTTCATTTTTTCGTCTGTGAACATAGAGCTGATGTGACTTGCCAAAAAGCTCCAGTTTTGACTCATCTGTCCAAAGGACATTCTCCCAGAAGGATTGTGGCTTGTCAATATGCATTTTAGCAAATTCCAGTCTGGCTTTTTATGTTTTTCTGTCAAAAGTGGAGTCCTCCTGGGTCTTCTTCCATGGAGCCCACTTTCGCTCAAAAAGCGACGGATGGTGCGATCAGAAACTGATGTACCTTCACCTTGGAGTTCAGCTTGTTTCTCTTTGGCAGTTATCCTTGGTTCATTTTCTACCATTTGCACTATCCTTCTGTTCAATCTGGGGTCGATTTTCCTCTTGCGGCCGTGCCCAGGGAGGTTGGCTACAGTTCCATGGACCTTAAACTTCTTAATAATATTTGCAACTGTTGTCACAGGAACATCAAGTTGCTTGGAGATGGTCTTGTAGCCTTTACCTTTACCATGCTTGTCTATTATTTTCTTTCTGATCTCCTCAGACAACTCTCTCCTTTGCGTTCTCTGGTCCATGTTCAGTGTGGTGCACACAATGATACCAAACAGCACAGTGACTACTTTTCTCCATTTAAATAGGCTGAATGACTGATTACGAGATTGGAGACATGTGTGATACTAATTAAAGAAACTAATTAGTTTGAAATATCACTATAATCCAATTATTTATTATCTTTTCTAAGGGGTACCAACAAATGTGTCCAGGCCATTTTAGAATATCTTTGTAGAATAAGCAATAATTCATCTCTTTTCACATATTCTTTGCTTTATTCTATGACATACCAAAGGCATGCAAGTATACATGATAAAATAGCTTTTAATTTCATCACTTTTCAGGAGGAATGAAGCATTATTTCAATGAGCTGAAAGGGTACCAACAAATTTGAGCACGTCTGTATATATATATATATATATATATATATATATATATATATATATATATATAAAGAAAAGATAATTCCTGTCCCCACTGTCTGACTTCACCTAGATCTGGTAACAGCTCTACATATTGCCAAATATAACAGGGGGGAGTAAGGCAGGAGTAAGTCTCCCTACAGGGACAAGATTTATCTCAAATGTCAAATGCTGTATATACACAGAGATCAACTTACACATTTATTTGCAATATATTAAATACTGGAGGTTTTAAGTGTATGGCTTTTAAAAAGGATCAATGTTGTGAGCGCAGGTTGAAGGAGGCTGCACCAGCAGAGGTTATGCAACTGAGATATGCTGAAACATGGCATGTTAGCAATAAAACTGCATGGCTGCGGGTATGTTTACATGGTTTGAGTTGGATTTGTGCTGTTTCAGTCAACAGCGAATGGATATCTGTGCTCTCAATGGCTAAAAAAAAGAGGGTTGTATAACATGGAAAATAAAGTATCAGTGCCTAGTTAATGAGGGAATATTTACACGGCCAGGATTAGTAAACACAAGCTGAAGGCTGGCCAAGTTATATTCCATAATTGGCCAGGACTTCTGAAACCACCTGTATATCACACACGGCAAGGTTATACCTAAAAAAAAAAATAATAATAAAACGTTTCAATTATATGGCGGATTCCCCCTTTAAGACAGAAAAGCAAGCTTGTCACTGGTAGCATTGTCATTTTGTTTTTGGTATATACTGTAATTGGCTCAGTGTTATTACATCAACCCATGGGAGTGTGTGTAAGCATGCTTCATCTTAAACCGCTTGAAATCTAGATGAACAGTCTCATCAACAAGGATCCTAGGAATCAGTTTGCTGCAGAATAATGCAGAAAAACACAGATTTTCTATGTTGGCGGAGAATTTTTAGTTTTACACTTGAGGCTTTTTTGGTTTATTTGGCAATTTTGTTTTAAATGTACGTAAACATACTTTTACTCCATGCTTCTGGAGCACAGAAATTAAGGCTGAACGCGGTGCACTGTCACATTCCTGTTGAAACATATGTGCAGTTTACTTTACTATCCAGTGCGTTGTTCCTACTTGTTCTTTTTTTTCTTGTAGATCTCTGAAATTATGGCATGCTGTGCCTTTGTTTGTCAGGGAAGCTGGGACTGATACAGTTTTCAAATCAAGACTAAAAACACACTTTTATAAAATGGCTTTCTTATCTTAGTGGGTTTTAATGTAACTTTAAAATTGCTGATTTTGTATTATTATGTGCATAGTGTTATTTAAATGGTCTGATTGTGAGTTGTATATGTGACATGCTATACAAATGCAAAACTGTTGTTTGCGATACTTTTGTATAAAAAGTGCAATATAAATGCAATAAATAAATAAATAAATACTGAAGAAGCTGTTTAAAGATGCTGAAAACAATAAAAATCACCCCTAAAGACTGGGTTAATGGCGACGACTCAATTTTAAACTTTTATTTGCAGAATAACGCATATTTTTGTATTATTTTTATCTGAGAATCTTTAAATTTTTATTGTGCAAAACTAGAATCCCTGCTCATGAATCACAGCAGTCACTATGTATCACAGCAGTCACTAAGGAGTCTGAGCATTGCCTGAAGCAATGTAACCTTGAGAATGTATGGTAAGCCTCTGGGGAAAACAAATGTTAAACTAACTGAATTTAACATACAAACATAAAAAGAAATGCTTCAATGACATTGTAAATCAAAGTAGACATTTAGAAAAGTGATCTCATGAAAGCTGAACATCTGCTTACAAACTTAGAAGCTTGCAATTTAATACAGGTTTATAAAGTATGAATACATAGTAATGTGCTTTGCATAATTCATATGGATAACCATAATACTTGTAATAATGATTAGCACAAAGTTATATACAACAGTATGAGCCAGTAGAATGGTACCAATGTTGTTGCATTTTCCTATTTGGAATGATGGCATGAGCCTACACACATTTGAACAACAACCAACATACAGCATGCGTAAGCAGCATGTTATGTCCTCAGTGCTACAGTCTGATGACTTGTTTGTGGAAGCCTTTATTTAAAAACAAAAAAATAAATAAACAAAGATTTGGTGGTGCAATTTGAATGGTAAATGCTCTGCACTAAAAGAAATACAGATTTGCCTTCAAGGACATCCCATTCGGTTGAATGTCAGCACCAGTATCCCCTACACAGTCGTGGTCCCCTACACATAAAGGATATAGGCGAACTGGTACAAAGTGTGGGTGGGGAGGAGATATCCCTAATGTACGATGCCCATTCCTTGAAGGGCTGCCAATAACATATTTTTTATTGACTGACAAATGTAAAGATCTGAGTACCAATTGGTGTGACTGGAAGTGAATAGTTGGGCCATGGCATTTTGGACTAACTCGTTTCCTAAGCCATCTACTATGAACTATATTAAACAGAAGACAATTGCACAGTGATACGTGGTTAACGGCTCCTGTACCTTCTGGTTGAGCTTAAACTTGTTTTGGACTGCTAGAGTGTTTGTTCACCTGTCACTATGCTTATTTGAATTCTCACTTATACTGCTGTTTCATCAAAGGCAATTAGGTTAGCATTTGGAGTGTATATTTGCTTAATGCTTAAATGTCCAACCCTCTCAGTTGAGACAGTGATCATGTGTTCTTCTAATGATATTGAAAATAAATGTAGTAACCTCATGCAACTGATTTAACTGGGAAGGCTTATCTAATTTAGACATAAGAAGAATGTTGCGATAAATAAACACACATAAACAGGCCATTGTCATCAATTGATAGCCTTTATAGGCAACTGTTAACATTTTGTTTTACAGGAATACAATTGAACGAGAACTGCTTGTATTCCAACAATATAATAACATACTGGATTTTTAGAATGCTTAAATAAATGTCACTAACAATATATATGGTCTGGCGAGTCTAGCTAGACTCGCCCAAATTAATGGCATGGGCAAACTAGATTCACCCAGCATAGATTTTGAAGCATTGGATGAAACTAGACTCGCCCAGGCTAGCCCCGGAATTCAGTGAAAACTGTTGAAAAAACGTGTTTCGCCCAGTTGTCTTTTTCAAGTTCTGGGCCAATCTAGATTCGCCTGATTGGACGCGGGCAAGTGCCGAAAAAAAGTGGTAACTTCGGGATTCTCCTAGAAGCCCTTAACGTATTGTGGCAGAGTGTCCCGCCCCTATGTATTATTATTTGTATTTTTGTTTGCAGCGCGGGTAAAAGCGCCGCGTCTTTTATTATTTATATTTAAAAACCTGTGAGAATGTGGCTGGAGCCTCAACAAGGTAATTGTTTTATTGATAATTAATTAAGGCTCCAGCCACAGCTTAAAAGAACCCGCTCCAGGCTAATCGGGGCATTTTCCTTTGAGCTAGAGACAGGAGTACTATAGAGCGAGAGAATACACCTGAAGCAACTGCTACCGCTGTACCACGCGGTATTTGTTTGTTAGTTTATTTTGGCCATCGAGCCCTTTTGTTTTGTGGAAGTGTTTTGTTTATTATATGATTTATTATTAAAAGCTGAGCGCAAACGCGTCTCGTTCCCGTACCCACCTTTGCTGCCTTTGTTTTTGTTTTGCTCCTTCCTGGTCCGTGACGTCACTTCAACCACTCTGTCACACGTATATGTGTATATATATATATATATATATATATATATATATATATATATATATATATATACGTAAGTTATAAACCACTTCGGGCCAAGTGGTTCCCATTAAATATACGCATGACTGGGTGTTGATTAGTTGGTGACGTATATGAATTGTCATAATCAGATATAATTATAGTTATTGTACCTAAATAACATACAAATATTTAAAGCATGTTTAACATAAATCAAACAATTCACTGAACTGTTATGTGCCCTAAAGATAATGTGGATGTTTTGCATAGATCCTGTGGCTGTAATTAATCATCATAGAGAGCTATTATTTCACTCAATTGTTAACTGTTGTTGGCTTCTTTAACAGCAGTCTAGAAAAGCGTAATAATACAATAATATTTAAAATATTGGTTACTGCTTTTAGTCAATGATTATTACGTACAGCTTTAAGTTTTGAATGGCCATAGTGTTTTGTAGGCCACCTCGTATTTGTTTTTTGTAGAATTCTCTGTTACCTTTAGTGTACAATTTTGTTTTAAAAGTCCGATGGAATGTCATTCCACACTTGGGAAATTCATGTATTCTGTATTCATTTTCTCTTCCATGTACTCTCGAAGATGTTCAATTAGATTTAAGTGAAGGCTTTGGGCAGGTCTTATTGAAGGACATTGATTTTCTTTCTTAAGTAATTCTATTTCCTGCAAGTGTCTGTATTCTTTCCAAATTTGAATCATTACTTGTTAGATTCAGAGTAAACATTCTGGTTTTGCTTAATTAAATAAAATAGCATGCATCTCACTGTTTGGCAATCTTTGTGTTTTAAAATAACCTTATTTGAATCATGATGTTGTTTTATATCCAGACACATTTTCATAATATTTGTATTCTGAAATATGTAATTATTTACTCTGTTTAACTATAAAAAGTATTTCAAAGGTCAATTGCTGTAGCTGTTTTTGGCTTACTGCATGAAGACAGCAACAGCGTACCCTCAAGTGAAAGCAAATGAAAAGTGTTTCATTTGAATTTTATACAGCCACTCCATCGTTTTTAACAATATGCAGATTACTTGAATAGTTAAAAGTGGTTGTAGCTGTTAACAATTTAACACATTCATTCCATGCCATTCACTTCAGTTTGCTGTATACAGAAGGTCTCAACCCTGTAGTTTTGAAGGAAACACATTATTTTAAAAATGGTACTCGACTTCTTTCCTGTTAATTTACCAACCGGCTGCTTCCCCTATTGACTGAGGTTTCACAGCTGTAGCATCAAATACGTAGCAGCACAAGGCAGTCATATTTGGGGGATTAGAAAGGCAGCTATATTTTGCACAATATATTATTTGCAAACATTTATAGGTAATCACAAAATAAAATGAAAAAAACGCAGAGGAAAAATAATTGTATTCGCAATTACAATTGTAAGGGATAGTCCAAAACAGACAAAAGCTGAATTATTAGTTATTTTACAGGCACATAGATTTACAAAATATATAGTCATACACCTGATCTCAATGTTTAATAAAAAATTAACTTATTTGTGGTAAAAAAACAAAAACAAACTTGCACTCAAAATGACTGTTGACTGTATACAGTAAATTAGAAACACCACATCTCAGATAAGAATAAAAAAAAACTAAAGACAAAAAACTAAGAAAAAAATCAAATACCCCCTTTTTAAAATATCTGACCTTTGTTAAGATAAAAACACTAACCTCTTACCAGACAGACAATATAATATTACTTTCGCAACGAAATGCATTGAAAATAGTTGCAACAAAATACTGTAATTGCTGTTTATCTTTACCCTTGTCTAAATGAAGACAAACTAGTTACAGTATACAATATCCCACACAGATCCCACAAAGCACAAAAAAACAACTGAAATACCAACACAAAATCACCTGTGTTTAAAAATACAAACAAAAATAGTTTGACGGACACGTGCACATGGACTCAAAGAATAACATGAACCCTCTGGATTAGCCCACTATATCCAAACCTGTGATTGACAGTCATCACTGCCATATTGGAACCAGCAGCTGATAAATGCATTTTTTTTACATAGGAAAAAAAGCTCTGAGTACAAATGACAACCAAATTACTTGTGTAATACTTTGTCATACTCGTTACGAAAATTCATGGCATGGGCCTATTAATCATTTTCTAATCTAGTCATGTTGCGATTTTTCATCTCTCCCACTGCTTGTGACTCTCTCACCAATATATCAGTGAAGATTTTCAATTAACCCAATTTGACCTAGATCAGCCCTAGGAAACTTAATTTTGTTCAGACTGCTTTAAGCTGCACCTGGCCTTATGCAATTGGTCAGTCACCAACGGGAGCATTAGCAGCTAAAAATGGAACTCATTTTCATATAACATGAATCTATAGAGGAAACTCTAGAAATTAAATTGTTGTACTTTACAGTTCAAATTTTACAAATTGTAAAATATTACTTGTGCCACTAGGACAGCCTAGATTAGTTATATAGTTTTGTCAAAGGGTCCTATATAACAAGTTTTATATATTTTTCATACTGTGACTTCACGGAAAACAAAACAACCATTAGGGTTGTGTTAAAAATAAAATGCAAAATAACTTCTCTAAAATAACCCTTTGGGGTCCTGTATCAGAAAGACAATGGTTCTTGGTGGTAAATCTCCCTCCCGACCTGTGAGGGCGCTAAGTAACGGGAACAGAGTACACTAGACTGCTTGGCCTGACACTTTGTTCTTAGGGTTAAAAGGAAGTCGTCGTTTAGAAAAGGGGCGGAGCTTCTGTACACTAACTCATTGACCCGGAAGGGAAATGATGTGGCAGCCGCGGATTGGAGGAGCAACTGCAATCGTTTACCAAGGGGTCATGAGTGACGGTATAAGTAGGGGTCGAAGCGACATAATGTGTGCATTATTGGAAATTGTCTGTGGTATTCCACAGGGCTCCATTCTAGGTCCCTTGTTGTTTTCATTATTATTTATTTCTTAGCATTATATATGCTACCGTTAGGTGACATTATCCGCAGACGTGGAGTGAACTTTCATTGCTATGCTGATGATGCCCAGCTATATTTGTCCCCGAAGCCAGGATTTTTTTCTGCCTGGGTGGTATTAGCTACTTGCCTTACAGACATCAAGCATTGGATGTCACAGAATTTTCTAATGTTGAATTCAGATAAAACAGAAGTTATGCTAATGGGCTCACAGAACCAACTAAAATGAAATGTGGGATTACATGGGCTTGACCCTTGCAGTCTCTCATCAAAACTTAAACTAGAAATTAAGAGTTTGGGGATCATCTTTGATATTGATCTATCATTTGAGACTCATATTAGGGAAGTTACTAAAGTATCTTTTTACCATTTGAGAAATATAGCCAAACTTAGACCAATTATTTCAGTATCTGATGCCGAGAGACTAATGCATGCCTTTGTTTCATCTAGAATTGATTATTGTAATGCACTTTTTCTGGTGTCCCAAAACGTGTGGTATCCCGCTTGCAGCTTGTTCAAAATACTGCTGTTAGAATTCTGACTAAGACCAGGAAAAGTGAACATATTACCCCATGTTTTGGCCTCTTTACACTGGCTCCCTGTGCAGTATAGAATTGATTTTAAGATTTTGCTGTTAACTTACAGGGCCCTGAATGGATTAGCACCTAGTTATTTTCAGGAGTTACTGACCCCGTGTCTTCCAAACCGCACTCACAAGATGCGGGGCTGCTGGTTATTCCTAGGGTCAACAAAAGCAACACAGGAGGAAGGGCTTTTTCTTGTAGAGCTCTGAAATTATGGAATGCTCTGCCTTCATTTGTCAGGGAAGCTGGGACCGTTACAGTTTTCAAGTCAAGACTAAAAACACACTTTCAAAAAATGGCTTTCTTATCTTAGTGGGTTTTAACGTAACTTTAAAATGACGGCCGTAATATAAACTAGATTATGTAGCAGTCAGCATGCCACACGGAGAGCTGTATGCCAAAAAAACTATGTGGTATAAACTTCAAAAAGATTTTCTGTTATTTGTTTCTATTATTTATTTATTTACTTATGCTTAGGGGTATACTTAAATTGCGGTATATTTACGTATTTTTGACGGGTATGTTGCGGGATAAAATTAGGATTTCGCGGACATTTCGTGGACATGTTCAAACATTAAATAAACCTAAGTAGACAGTATTTCAGAACACTATAAAGCCTAAAAATAGTGGTACTTGCTTCCTTACTAAAACAGAGTGCTGTCATTTGTTAAATGCAAGCATGCAGCATCCCAATGCAGTTGACTTGCCCATACATGGAAGTTAAGGCAAAGCTTTGCCAAGTTATACAGATGTGGAAATCGATTAGAAACAGCCCAAAAACTCGGTTACACAAGGGCATTTGGCATACTTTAATAAAGTCAATGTATGCAGCACGTTCGTTGTCATGTTATTTGTCCAATCCAATAATTTATTTTATTAGTACCGAGTCAAAACAAAGAAAACGTGGCTGTTTGGGTCTAAAATTCCAAATGTAAGCAGCAGGTTGAAGCGAGGTGACTGTGCTGGATCGTTTTAATACTGATTTAACTTGCAGACAGGAATACTTTTTGTCTGCGCTGACTTTACAGTTTGGTTTCTGAAAGCTGTTTATTTTACGTTCTGTTCAGCAGCCTCTGTAGTAGCCTTTTGTTTAATGTGTGATTCTGAAGCTAAATAGCGATCGATCGTATTTTCTCCAAATACACATTAAGATATGCAAAACAATTACCTCAGTCTGCATGTACAGTTTCTTTGGGAAATATCTTAAAACGATCATCAGCCGAAATATACTTTGCTTTTTTTTGTCGTCCATTTCTACTATTTTCCCTCCAATGCTGAAAACTAGATTTTAGCAACCTAAATCAAAACAATGCAGCACCAACTTTGTCCCGTCCCCTCCTGCACAGTACAGGTCACATAAAAGCAGTAAAGACGCACTGATAGGCTGATTAAAACTTTGTCATTTTAATAGTAATCAAGAACGTTAACTGCTTTGGAGAATTTATTTTGTAAATTTTACTTGTGGACATTTTTTGTTTGTTTGTTTTTTGCTTAAGTGCAATGCACACGGGACGGCGAAGGAATAAAAAAAGGGCTATCTACAGAAGGAAGTCACGTAGTTTGCGTCGCTTGCGTTGTGCAGTAGTTCATTTAAACAAGTTTTCTTTTTTTTTCCTCTCCGTACTTGTTTGTATGCATTGGCCCCTAAGAGGTGAATTTCACGGTGACCCCTCAATTTCACGATATCCGCGAAATCGCGATTTAGGTAGGTCCCTACTTATGCTGTATCAGCTATATTTAAACAAAATATATAAAGTCATATTTACTATCCAGCCTTGCCTCAATTATTTTCTTGACTGATTGCTCATAGTGGAAAATGAAATGCCCCTTGGGAAGACTATTGTTACCTCCAGGGTGCAGCCTGCAGCTTCAGGCATTATAGCCTCCTGTTGGTAACAATAGTCTTCCCTCGCGTCAATAATTTTCCACTATAGCCCTCCTCTCCAGTCCATATTTTATATCACCACTTGAAAATAGAAATTGTAAGTTGCATGGTTTTATACTACAATACTGTACTACCATATTTGCAAAGACAGTCAATTGGTTTACTTTCTTATTGCCATTGTATTAAAATAATGCAATATACACAAAATATATACAAATGTACATGTGCAGGGCCCTCAGCTCTGCTGCAACTGTTTTTCAGCCAATCACAGTACATGTTTCGCCAGCTGTATTCTATGACACATCACAAAAAAAAAAAATCATACCAAATGCACCTCTAGTAATTCAACTGCAAAGTCAATTCAAAACAATGAGATCACAATCGGCTGTCTACCTCAGCCACTTAACTGTATTCTCAGAATCAACTTACAGAGTTCACCATCCTATAAGCCTATAATATAGTAGGTAATAGTCTGGAACTAGCTATCCTATACTTATACATATTTATAGATTTTTGGTTATGTATAATGAATTCCTAAACTAAAGTGTTAAAACTCCCCTTGCTCATATAAACTTGTCCCATAGTAAAGGCATGCCAAAGTGTGATACAGCATAGTTTATGCACAGTAAAGTACAGAGAAGCATTGCAAAGCCCTGGGAGGTATGGACACAGGACACAGAGTACAGCTTAATTATGGTGTTCATGGGAATGGACATTACAAATTGATATAGATAGGAAGTGATACATCTTCCAAAGGAAAAAATACAAAAGAATAAAAAATGAAGTAACCTAAAAATACAAAAGTCATCAGGATATTTTATTTCCATTTGCCTATGGCAATATTTAATTGTTTTCTAATTTTGGATTGGCAAGGAAACCTGAAACTTCTGGGCACAGGGAAGCTAATTAAAGAGCTACTGTGTATTGTGGAGCCTAGGGGATTTTTTCTATAAAGAGTAAAAATATGAATTGTAATCTATGCAGCGGTGTCATGGATATCGTATGTACTTTCCTTTTCAGCCATTCATTTCAATTTTCTATCTTCAAACTGTGGCTGAACCTTTTGATTACATTTCCTCTGTATTGGTTATTAAGTACATTTAGATATTTTGAAAAAAAATAGAGAAAAGTATGTATTTGTTACAATTAAATACTGTTTAATATGTCACTAGTTGCCTGAGCAGGTCTTAGTGCCCCTTCCCTTACTCTTCATCCATGATTGATACTATAATTGGCATGGAGGCAAGACGGGCTGATATGTGCTCCATTCAGAGTACCTTGGCGTGTTCTTCTCTTACTAGGTAACTTTTTATTTAGGTGCTCCTATATATGTAATAGGTAAAATGAAAACTAAAAAATGAATTCTGTTGTATTCGCCCATTGTATTGTGGTATTCAATTATATTTCAAGTGAATGTTATAGAACATGTTTGGCGTCTTTGCTAACAGAGTGGGGTGTTCAAGGAGTATGTCTGGAAATGTGATTGAATAGCACCATAATGAAGAGCAATAATGCAGATGCACACAATAAATACTGCATTTTACATCACACCTTCACACTCTTAAGTTAAGAACTACATATACAGTGGAAAATGCTCAAAAGAATCACTGGTTAATTGAATCAACAGCTTATTAAGAACATAAGAAAGTTTACAAACGAGAGGAGGCCATTCAGGCCATCTTGCTCGTATGGTTGTTAGTAGCTTATTGATCCCAGAATCTCATCAAGCAGCTTCTTAAAGGGGGTCAGCTTCCATTGCATTCTCTTTGCTGTTCAACCAATACAAAACCTATTGCTTTATTTATGTGATAAAAGTGAGGGTATACAAACATGACAGGTTTCCACTGTACCCCCAGCATATCCTTTATTGATTAAAGACTTTGCAGGCAGCTAGCTAATAATATTATATGAAATGACTCACATGGCCGACACACAGAGGTGCAACAACTGATTTGATTGTGTTTTGAATCATTAAACCATTTTTTTTCAAGACTTGCGAAAAGTTCAACAGTAGGTAAGTGATGTATATAAAGTGTAAATGTGGGTATCAGTATTCACACACATTTAAGAAAGGAGAGGGGGTTAAAAATGCTTTATTCATTTTATTGAACCGGGTAAAACATCAGTTAGACCTTAAAAAGAGAGGGAGGGTTTTATTTATTTATTTATTTTGTAATTCTTACCATCATATCTGGTCTGTGAACAGTAGTCCTAATTATTTCTCAGGTATTTTCTCCCACACAACTCCACTGCTCCGGATCACCGCTCGCATCCAGTTCAAGTGACTCTTGTACTAGCCTACAGATGCCTTGACCAGACTGCACCCAGCTACCTCCAGACCCTCATCTCTCCCTACACCCCCACTCGACCTCTCCGCTCCGCCTGCACTAGAAGACTGGCTCTACCTCCGCTATGCTCCCCTGCCTCCAGAGCCCGCTCCTTCTCCACCCTCACCCCGCAGTGGTGGAATGACCTTCCTACAGATGTCAGGACTGCCCAGTCTCTGACCACATTCCGGCGCCTTCTCAAGACTCACCTCTTCAGAAAGCACCTGTAGAACTCCTCTGTTCTTCGCCTGGGACACTAATCACCCTTCCTTAAATGCGCTTTACTTGCTCTTATCTGCCCCCTATTTTACTGCATTTAATCCTGTACGTCAGAGTACTGTAATCTGCCAAGTATTTAATCTGTAGTATTTTGTATTTAATCATATCCTGATGTAACTATCACTGACACTTATCTGTTGTATCATTGAATTGGATTTTGTCACACTTGTACTTGCTTGAACCAAAGCCATTGTATTTATCTTGCTCTTAATTGTATTATTACTTGTACTGTGATACTTGAAATGTATTTGCTTTCGATTGTAAGTCGCCCTGGATAAGGGCGTCTGCTAAGAAATAAATAATAATAATAATAATAATAATAATAATAATAATAATAATAATAATAATAATTTTACAAGAAACATGCCCATTTTACACATGCATACAAGACACATTGCGTAAAATCTCCTTGCATAAACTGCTCCACCAGTTTGAACACTCAACAATCCTGGATTACAAACCCATCTTTTTCTTCCACTGGAAGAATCCTTTCTTTCTATGCCAGCTTTAATAACATTTCGATTTTTGCCTATACCACATTCATTGTATTACTTTATACAAAGTGAATTATACAGTGTATCCAGAAGAGAACCATTAACTTTAAATGGCGCTTTTCCTACGAGTATCCTAATCACCAAAGCTACTCTGAACCTCCAACCACAGATTCAATAAAATGTTTAAAGCCATTTCTGTGAACAATGACCTCTTTTTGACTCGGTGGAATTCATTTCCATATGCTTCATTTCCTGCTGCTACATTTCTAAACAGCTTTACCCTCTTTAGTCTCTGCTCCTTGTAAATCACAAATGTATGGAGAACAGCCGCTATGGTGAGGGATGTACAAAGTTCAAATATCCACTTTGCAGATCTCAATAATATTTCCCATTTACAAAAGCAACAAGAACAAATCCACCATCTCATATTTACATACACAATTTAGTCATATATCACACAAACATAATATGTGTTGATAACTTTTGTTGATTTTCCCTGAGTGGAATCTAACAAAAAAAAAGGGAATGTGATGTAATGTGTTGCTATTTTATATAAAAGTCAAATACGATGTCTAAATGTACCATTGCCAAATTTCATCCTTTCCAGTATCCAGAATAACCCCCTTAATGTTTCCATTTGAACAGTCTGGTTAATGGGACCTACCCATTGTCCTCTCCTCTTCACACACTAATTTGGCAGCTACTATAAACAGCCTCATCTCTCCTGAACCATTTCTCTACATTACACTGTTGACTATTCCATTTAGATGATCAAAAGCATGAACCTAGAACTGTCTTTTTAAAGCATACATCATAGATAGTACACATTACAGGTGTTAAATGTACATGTAAATCCATTCTACTTTACCTTTTCTTACTGTTGGTTGTCTAATGCAGCCCTTTAATATATTTGATGCTTTTCTACAAGACTAAATTAATAAACAAAAACTGCTATAGACTGCAAAATCCATTTAGGTAAACATTCTGTTCTAAACACTAGGTTTTAGTTGAATTGATATGTAATAATAATAGGGTCAATTTAACAGACTTAAAACACACACAACATTGTAATATTTAAATGTATGTTTAGTTTTCCTTCCACACTGTGGCACCACCAAGTGGTAGTATATCTAAATCATACTAAACCACAGTTACAAACACTGCTGAGGAAAGGTTGCAGCATCATTAGATGCAGAGCTGTCGCAGTGTAATAATAATAATAATAATAATAATAATAATAATAATAATAATAATAATAATAATAATAAAGCACAATAAATCCAGTGGAAAGTCTACCCATGTAACTTTGAGCCTGTTATTTTTGACACACAGTTTAGATCAATATCAGACCTGCAATTCTGGACTGTTATGGTAACCAATGGCTTATTATATAAAACTAGCCAAAAGCTTGCTCCACACAACATACCGTACATACAAACTCTGTGTACTGTATGCAGAAGACACCATCAGTGGAACTGAAAACCAATAATATCTAACACAGAGGGAATGATCAATGATTATGAACCAGTTTGGTAATTGATCGGCCTGCGGCAAAACACATTTATTGAGTCTTGTATTCCTTATGTCAATATTTTAAACAGAAAACAATTTATCGTGTTATGGCCTTAATGAAACTTTTTTGCAATGAACAAGTAGTTAATTAATATAAAAGACATGGGCTATGTTTACAACATTGCTTGGCAGCCTGAGTGGAATGCTATTTTTTCTAGATTACTGATGTCATGATACTGTTATGTTCTTGTATTTTTCTAGATTTTAGAGATGTGCGTTCCAAGCGTGGAACATCTAGAGGCGGTAGGCCAGTGCCAGTTTGGTTCAATTATCTCTCTATAGGTCAAAATGTGTCTAATTCCAGGGACAAATGGAAAAATCATCATCTTACTATATCAGAAATATATGTCCTGATCTTCTTTAATTGCATCGCAAATCTTGTGTTAGGAAATGGTTCTCACAGTTTCAACATTTTCCTTTCACAATGAAGGAATGTGCATAAAGAGTAAGAATGCCTTACTGCTAACCTTCAATTCCCTGTTTCTAAAAAAATTAGTAATATATTGTAATGTTAAAGAACCCCTTTTTGGACAAAGTGAGCCAACAGTTATGCTGAGGAAGCACTATTCATGCCAACATATTGGCTTATGGTAATGTTCTGCTGCCGACATGAATCTTTAGCATGACAAATCGCTCCAGGTTTTATTATCAAAGCAGGTTCATCATTCATATTATAATTTCTTCCTTTTCAGCAAAACTTACTTATTGCTCCTTCACTTTATTGCTTGAAAAGGGCAGCCACCTAATTACTGAACTTTTGTAAATTAAACCGGTCTTGTTCCCAATTCAACTGGTGCATTGATTCATTGTTAGCACAAAGGTGTCTGCACTGATAAACAGAAAGGGCTGGATCACTCTTCAGTATAATTAAACTGCATATGCTGGATTAAGAGCCAATGAGCCGGTGCCTTTAGGGGAAGAATTTCAAAAGGAGTTGTGGCTTCAGCTTCACAATTAGCTATTCTAGCTCAGAATATTTTGTAGCACGCATGGAGGTACTTACAGTGTTTCTACCTGGTGATACACAGGTCAGTGCACTTGGCATTGTCATATTACAAATAAGTATTTCAGAGTATAGTTCTGCAAAAGGGGTTTACTTTGAACTGCATTTCATATTTTAATAAAGAAAGTGTTTTAAAGTTTACATGGAAAGCCCCCATAACTTTGACCACTAATATCTGCTTTAAACATAAACCAGTCACCATCTGTCAAGGTGCACTTTTGGTTAATTTTATTTATAAAATGCTTTCACAGTAAATGGTAGGTGGCAATTGCATTACTCATAGCATCTATTTCAGTGAACATTTAAGGACTGAATGAGTATGACAAAATAATATTGCTCTACAAAAATAACCTCAATTTCTGAATTTCTGTTATCATTTTCAAGTAATTTAATAATGTATTGAATTACATTTGAAGTGTAAGTTTTGCATTTTTAAAAGGTGAGATTGGGTGAAACTGGAACATCAGTATAACCTTGGAATTATCAAGACAGAATGTAAATAATAATAAGCATGGGTCTCAATAAACTGTTCACAATAATCTTAAAATGAAACACTGCTGTCACTGGTGGCATGAGTGAAACCATAAGTAGATTGTGGGCAGATACTAACATGCCTGAAGGTTAAGTACTCCATATGCTGCTTCACAACTACAGCAACATATTACATTGATGGTATTCCTTAACTGCAGTACCCTTATGACTGTGCTGTTAATCACAGAGTCCCAGCAGACTAGAGTGCAGCAGTTGCAAAGACTGTCTCAAAGTGTTTAAATGAGTGCAACTCAACCATTGTGACCTTCACAATCCATCTGACACTGTACAGCAGGGCTTGATGCAGTTTTTTTTTTACCATGCCATTTTTCATAGGGTGATATAAAGAACTAGGTCCCAAGGGGCAATGCTGAATAATATGTTTCCTAGATCATTATGCTTTAACATCCTAGTCATCTCATCACATTAACAATAAAACAGTAAAGGTCAGTTAGACAACAGTTTTTTAGCAATAGGAACCAAGAGCTGTATGGTTCTTAATAAACAAAAAAACACAAGATACTTTTGAACTTATTTTATTTTTAAGCGGTTTTCCTGGGTCATTTTTATGTTACCTGCTTATCTGTACCTTTAAAAATAGGATACCATCAAGTAAGAAGAAATCCAAAACTGCTGTCAAATATTTTTATAAAGGACAGCTATACATTAGTTTTAAAGCCACAAACTAAACTGCAACTTATCAAAACAGAAATGTTCTACTTTTTACATTATTAACCCATTTCAAATACATATATATATATATATATATAATATAATTGTTGCATAATCCAAATCAACAACTTCTCAACTTTAATAAAAAAATGTCCTTTTTTATATGCAGTACGTATGCTTGACAGTTAAACACAATGAACACTTAAACTTATTACTGTTATAAATGTAAATCCACAGTCTATCCCAACTTTCATTTCTTGAAAATTGTTCATTGAAAGTCCTTTATTTATATTCCAATATTATTTAGTTTAATTTATCTCTTTATCCTCAAAACAAAGACTCAATTCAGTATTTTGTTCTAAAGTGCTTATTCACTTTTTCTGTGGTAATATACAGCACAAGACTGGTAAGAAAGAACTGCTCATGCTCCTTTAACCACACAAGTTCCATGAAAACACGGCCTTCCGAATCATTATATTTGATATTGTAATTTTCCCCCATGTAGTCATAAGATGTGGATGTTTCGGTAGACAACTGCATGCTTACAGGTGTGCTGACACACCAGAATGGATTCTGGACCTCATCCAAAACTGTTAAACTCATCATACAACAGCTCTGTGGAAGAAAAAATCACACACACACACACAATATAGGTGGTTATAATCATGATCATGTATTATGGCATTTGAAGCCATTACTATACACAGACAACATCATCATAGATTCTGCACTGTGCATTGTAAAAGATGGCAGGCATGACCTTTTTCAGTTCAACACAATTGTCTGTATCAGCGTGAAATTGTACAGAATTGTGCCCAAAATGGCCGGTTCAGATTCACAGTAAATACTGCATGACCTTAATAGAAATGAATAAGTGTATGGCTGGTTTTATACTGTCTCATTAGCAGTTATCTTGGGCTACCTAAT
Organism: Acipenser ruthenus; assembly: GCF_902713425.1. NCBI lineage: Eukaryota > Metazoa > Chordata > Actinopteri > Acipenseriformes > Acipenseridae > Acipenser > Acipenser ruthenus. The sequence goes on from NC_081192.1 coordinate 94,313,761, forward strand.
GTTACCATAGGGTTCTGTAAAACCACTTGCTTATGCATTTGATTCAGTCTACAAATCGTATCCTCTGAAGTAATAAGAAATTTAACTATTTATAGGGGGATGATTTGTTTGGCTTTATAAGTATGATAATTATGGATCAAATATATTTAGTTTAAAGACTTTTCTATTAATTTAATTCATCAAAAATATGAAGTGGTCCCTGGATCGTTACATTTACAAGGCTTTACAATGAATCAATACACAGTATTTTAACATTTACATATAATTAAATACGTGTATAATTATTGTCCCAAATGGCACTGAAGTACTTTTTATGTTAAATTAACTGATTGGTTATGTACAAATGTTAAATTTTCCTCTATAATGATATTAAAGGACAACAGTACATTAAAGCTTTGTTAAAAATATAATGCAAGTGTGTATTTTTTCTTATATATAACTTTTTATGCTAAAGTACTGTAGCTACCTCTACAACTCCTCCTAAAACGTCAGCATTCCAGGCTGTGCCAATTTTGCCGGAGATAGCTATGTGCTGCGAAATGTCATTCCTGCTGATTACCATCAGTCGTACAGACTCATTGCGGATATACTCTGAAAACAAAAGGGATAAAAGTAAAACAGGATCCTGATTTCTATAGTGAAATACAATACTATACAATACGTATAGTGAAAATCCAGTTAAGCGATGTTTTCACTTCTTATAAAACACTTTCGTAAAATGACTTAATTGAACTGTTATCAATGCCACTGTAGCTTTTAATCAAATATATCAGTTAACATTTGTAAGTCGAACACTTTTCCATTGTTGTTTTCATCTGATTACTAGACATGCAAGACAGTAATTACTTTGGATGGCAGTTTATTACTTATGAAAATGCCGTTGTCAAAAAATGTGCAAACAAGCCCTTAACACCTGGTATTTGCAATACTGTGGTCTATATTTCAAGGTAAAGGGTTTTTAGGAGGTTTCATGATTGGGCAAGTCATAGGAACAATTTTACAGTAATATAATTATCCAAAAAACTATAAATTTATGAGCGCATGGTTCCAATTTAAGGTTTTACTGTTTACGTTTTTCACATTCTTTGTGAATGAAAACTGGTTCTTTCACCTCACTACAGAATTACAATAGCACCCTCTACTGACAGTTTGTAACCCTTAATACCACACTAAAGGAAACATGTATTGACATCCCTTTTTCATAAACTGAGAAAATAAATAATAATATTGAAATACTGCACAACCTTTACAAGAAACATACCTTATTTTCTTTACAAGAAATTCATTTATAACTATTATAAGGAACACAACATTTTCAAAAAAGATGAATGACAAGAGTAAATTAGAAAATTCAATAACAACTGTTAACATACTATAGCTTCATTTTCTTTTTTCAAATAGGATGTTTTTCAAAATATAGTCATTCTTATTTCTGTTTTATTTATGAAACTTGTAAAGGACATTCTTTAATTATTTGTTTTTTATTGAGTGTATTCTTATCTGTGTATCTGGAGGCTGCTGTCTGTATGTCACAACCATTCACTATATAGGTTTCAAATGTGTAGCTGAGATTGCATGCACACACTTGCATTTTAAAACATGACATCTGGTACTACACTAGGTAAAATAAAGTTCTCAGTTTGCTCTCATTCTTGCACTTCCTAGGTCATTTCACCTGAAGCATCTAAATGGCTGCAAAGCAAGCAAATCATTATTGACAGGTCAAATGACCATGAAAGTGCAAGACTCTGAAAGCAAGGCTTGAATATAGAGATTTATTTTACTTACTGTAGGACCTGATATCATGTTTGAAAATGAAAATAAATGTTTGCAAAAACAGCAATTTATTTCTACACATGTGAGACCTATGCAATCATTTTAATGAGATATTTAGTGTATCAGAATGTGAGGGTATACAAAGTAATCTGTCTGTAATATATACCGTGAAGGTAAATCACAGTGGTTCTTATTATTCAAGTTACTGATAGCTCTAAATGTGCATTTATAGTCATAGCAGTGCAATACATTGCCCCTTTAAAAATACATGTGCTCATACCTTTCTTGCAAAACAACTGAGCAAATTGTCCAGACATGAAGATATTCCCTGCACTATGAAGGGAAATATGAAGTTTGTATCCATGGAGACCATACTCAGGGTCAATGTCATCTATCAGAGGTTTGTCAGTTGGTACAGCATAGGGGCTTCAAAAACAAAACAAAAACTGCAATATTTGTATACACTTATTCAGGCAAATGCATCTCAGCTTTGGTTCAACAAGTTATTCAACAAAATAGCCATAATTTGATCCTGTAACATATTTTTTGTGTTAAATCTGGCAAATATGGCAAATCATGCAACAATAGCAAGTTCAGACAACAGGCTACAATGGACCCAAAAATCTTTGTGGAAGGTTGTCAATGGTTATTATTTGATCTAGGACACAACAGATAAATCATACCAGACTGATGATCCAAGGATACTTCTTTCAACCAGCTTGTGAAAATGAAGGCTTGCTATAAAGAAAGCCACTGACCATTGCCCCTGAAAGGGAAAGTTTACTTTAATATTTACCATTTTAACGATAAAAAACAACTTTATATCAGATTAAATACCAATTTGCAACTGCATAGTCTGAGGGACCACTCTTACTGGCAAGTGATATTCTACAAGAGGAAGATTCACCTCTGAGGGACCACTGGGTGGGACGTTTGTTCTTTTTACATTAAACAATCATTTCTGCAATTGTAAAGACCAAGACAGGTATCACACTCAATGCTGTACCTGTCTCGGTAGTCATCATTGTTAAAGTTTATTTCTGCAGGGAAAAAATGAACTCAATTTCAAACGATGCTTCTACTGTACCACTGTTGATAAGTTTTAACATTTTGGCACTGCATACCATCATGTCCTGTTTTTTCAAAATGTTTACAGATAAAATCATTTTTAAATTAACATTAACTTCAGTTAGGCCAAATTGAAGACAGCAGCGCTGGGGAGACTGACTCAGAACAGGAGTGCCTGCCACCTAGAGGAATGTATTGTGTGGCTGCGAGTCAGAGCACCACTCAGACTACTAAGTTATAATATAAACATTTCTATACCTTGGGGGGCTCTGGTATATGAAAGGTAATGGGACTTTGTTTAAAATGATCAATCCCTCATCAATCAATTCTAACAGACTGCATTGCTTTGCAATGCCAGTACTACAAATTGGTCTACAACTGCTACAGTAACTAGTATTTAGTTCTAGAAAGAACAGTAATGGCTACTGCTAGTTATGCTAGATTTAGAAATCTCTCTGCTAACAGCTGTATTTATTGTTTTAGTAGAACAACATCTTAATTATTTTATGGGCCAACATTATTTTTAATTGAGCAATTATGAAAATTGCCTGAAATTGTTTCCTACAACTAGCTCCTTAAATTGCCTTTATTTCACATGCTTATTTTCCAGTTTTTAAACTTTATATGATTGTGTTTTCTCAATTACATCACTGAAAGCATAGTTTTTATAAACCAGAATGGAAATAATTATTGATGCAGATATTGAAAACTGAAGAAAACATACTCGCCAAATCCCCACAAGTAGTCCTGGATGTAAGCGCAGCAACTTTACAAGCTTGTCAGAGCCAAGGATTGTAGGGGGTTCACTGCCACTTAAATCATACTTTGCAAGTAGTGACCGCCAACCAGGCCTTCCAAAAAAAGAAAACATCATCACAGGGTACATAACTATGGTGCAATACTCCATAGGATTCTTTTTTTATTTAACTGAAATGCTAGTGATTTACTGTTCTTTTTATTTCCCATTCTTTTTGTACACTGCACTGACCAAACCAGCACATAAGCCCCACTTTACAGAAACATGTTATTAGAAAAAAAAGGTAAAATAAAAGATAAATATAATTGGAAAAAAAAGGGAGCCTACATGTATATTTGTCTCCCCTGATCTACAGTGGAGTTTGTAGACTATATTCAAATGTTGCATGTCATAGCAGAAGCATTTCTTAGTTTATTGTGTGACAAAGTAACAAAAAGGCCTCAAGGAGTGTAGTTACTTTAATTTCTTGTAGGGTATACTTCAGAATTTCTGAATGCATGATAGTTTACAGTATGTGTCAGCAGATCAATTTATGGTTTTCTGATGAAGTCTGCAAAAGAGTAAGCTATTATATATATTCTTGATAAAAAAGGCACGTTTGTTAGACTTTCTAATAAATGAAGACACATACCTGTTTGGTGTAGGACAATCAACTGGTGCTCGTAGTACTCCATGTAGCTGCAGCATTTTTATCTTATTGAAATAAGGCCAATTTGTACTGTTCCAATATACAGTTGCAGTGGTGTCGGAAAAACAGGCACTAGACTGTTCAATTGTAGTGTCGATACCTTTTCGATCAGTTACAGTGATCTCCCATGCTACTTGGAGTCCCCTGGAAGTATTAAATGAATATATCAACAAAGAGATCTCTTTTATATGATGCATATACTTATTAAATATATAATATATAGTAAGTAGCCCCAGATATTGATCTGGTAAAGCTATCAAAGTGTATTTGGATCAGAGGGAAATTACATCATATTAACATGTGTTGTACTGTTTAATTATTCTTATTTAACTATACATTCTAATATTATACAGGGTACTGTGTAAAACAAAAGCCAATTTCCACCTACTCACTTGAGTGGAGTGGATATAAGCTTGCATTGAATAGATAATAGTGCTGATACATTAGAACCTAAATCAGATGTTTTTGGATTATGAAGTATTAATTTGCACAATATATATATATATATATATATATATATATATATATATATATATATATATATATATATATATATATAGCCTATTGGAAATAAATAATCAGCTTTAGGTTTTGAGGCTATAAAGTAATGTTTTATTTTACAGCTGTGCAGTAATTATGAAAGCTAGTCATCTTCATTTGATGCTCTGCAAGTGCATCCCATTAACCACAAATATAAACCGTGTTTCTCACCTTATCACTTTCTCAGTGTTGCTTGGTAAGCCTGTAAAAGGGTTGATGGTCTTCAGCTGGTCCTTCCATCTCTTCTTGCCTTTCCATACTATTTTCCTGAAGTACTCTCTTCTCCAGTACCCATCTGGCTTTTCTTGTATTGATGTGGCACTCATGACTTCAGCAGTATCATCAACTGTTTTGGGTTTCCATATTTTGCCCACAACTGTTTCAGTTATGTACACATTGTACCACAGAGCACTGTAAAATATTGAGATAATGTTTACTCTATTAACATTTAGGGTCACTCTATGACAAATCATGATGCCCCCAGAGTCTGGGATGTAACTGTTACTTGTTACCTGTGGTGCATTTATGTTGATAACTCAATTTTGTTTAGCTTTATGGGTCCAGCGATTCAGAAGTTAGAGGATCATATAACCCGTTTTACATTAGAATTTTGGACCAAAACAGATTTTGGACTGCTGGCTATAAAATTAGTCTTTAAGTTAGTAGATGCATGGTGACATCTTTTAGAACAGTCCTTCAGCCTCTGCCCAAACAACTGTACTGGTGACTGATTGGCAGAGACTGTACTGACTTACCTTGGCTATGAAACCTTCTTAAAAGCTGTGTACACCTGGCATAGCAGTCAGTTCTAACACAACTACAATTTGGCCTTGTTGAGTATTCTTACACTTTATGCCCAATTATGTGTACTGAGAAAACATGACCAAGATTCGAACCAGCGAGCTCCTGGTTGTATGTCTCACCCTGTACCCCAACATGTAATGCCTTTACTGGAAGAGCTGTCAGGGACTTTATTTTACACATGGCTTTGTAGCTAGAAAAAAGGTAGATATCGATAACGATTTCCATACTGCGATATTGTGGGATTAAAAAGAAATAAATCAGGTACGCTCACAGAGATATACTTTGTGTTACTAATACTGCTAAAAATACAAAACGCAGTATAATCAAGTTTATTTTATATTACTATACAACAAACCCTATGAACACCAATCACAGTCAGTCTTGTAAGCAAACACCACACACTAAAGTATTACTTAACCATTGTATTCCATTGATTGGCGTTTAGGTACCAAACGCAATTTGCATGCTTCATAAGCACCATTGGCCATCCGTTTTGCATTATTTTGAGATATGCGCATGTATCAGCGGTTCATTACTTACGCTATTATAAATGCATTTTTATGTGAACTTTCGATATTATACATGAGAAATTAAAACATCAAAACACATCTCAAAATAATGCAAAATTCAGCATGACATCGTACTTAATGCTTTTAGAGGTGTCGTACACACAGAGCAGCTGATGATTAAATTACTTCTGGAGCGGCTAGAAAGTCTATGTGCAGTGAAGTATAGAAATATTTCAGTTTTGAAGTGGCTGATGATGGAATAGTAAAACAATATAACAAGATCTTGTTTTCCTCCATGGATATTGTGTAGCAAAGCACCAATAAGTTAAAGTTATTTTTTTCATATGTAAATATGTACAGACGTGCTCAAATTTGTTGGTACCCTTACAGCTCATTGAAATAATACTTCATTCCTCCTGAAAAGTGATGAAATTAAAAGCTATTTTATCATGTATACTTGCATGCCTTTGGTATGTCATAGAATAAAGCAAAGGAGCTGTGAAAAGAGATGAATTATTGCTTATTCTACAAAGATATTCTAAAATGGCCTGGACACATTTGTTGGTGCCCCTTAGAAAAGATAATAAATAATTGGATTATAGTGATATTTCAAACTAATTAGTTTCTTTAATTAGTATCACACATGTCTCCAATCTTGTAATCAGTCATTCAGCCTATTTAAATGGAGAAAAGTAGTCACTGTGCTGTTTGGTATCATTGTGTGCACCACACTGAACATGGACCAGAGAACGCAAAGGAGAGAGTTGTCTGAGGAGATCAGAAAGAAAATAATAGACAAGCATGGTAAAGGTAAAGGCTACAAGACCATCTCCAAGCAACTTGATGTTCCTGTGACAACAGTTGCAAATATTATTAAGAAGTTTAAGGTCCATGGAACTGTAGCCAGCCTCCCTGGGCGCAGCCGCAAGAGGAAAATCGACCCCAGATTGAACAGAAGGATAGTGCGAATGGTAGAAAAAGAACCAAGGATAAATGCCAAAGAGATACAAGCTGAACTCCAAGGTGAAGGTACGTCAGTTTCTGACCGCACCATCCGTCGCTTTTTGAGCGAAAGTGGGCTCCATGGAAGAAGACCCAGGAGGACTCCACTTTTGAAAGAAAAACATAAAAAAGCCAGACTGGAATTTGCTAAAATGCATATTGACAAGCCACAATCCTTCTGGGAGAATGTCCTTTGGACAGGCGAGTCAAAACTGGAGCTTTTTGGCAAGTCACATCAGCTCTATGTTCACAGACAAAACAATTAAGCTTTCAAAGAAAAGAACACCATACCTACAGTGAAACATGGAGGAGGCTCGGTTATGTTTTGGGGCTGCTTTGCTGCGCCTAACACAGGGTGCCTTGAATCTGTGCAGGGCACAATGAAATCTCAAGACTATCAAGGCATTCTGGAGCGAAACGTACTGCCCAGTGTCAGAAAGCTCTGTCTCAGTCGCAGGTCATGGGTCCTCCAACAGGATAATGACCCAAAACACACAGCTAAAAGCACCCAAGAATGGATAAGAACAAAACATTGGACTATTCTGAAGTGGCCTTCCATGAGTCCTGATCTGAATCCTATCGAACGTCTATGGAAAGAGCTGAAACTTGCAGTCTGGAGAAGGCACCCATCAAATCTGAGACAGCTGGAGCAGTTTCCTCAGGAAGAGTGGGCCAAACTACCTGTTAACAGGTGCAGAAGTCTCATTGAGAGCTACAGAAAACGTTTGATTGCAGTGATTGCCTCTAAAGGTTGTGCAACAAAATATTAGGTTAGCGGTCCCATCATTTTTGTCCATGCCATTTTCATTTGTTTTATTATTTACAATATTATGTTGAATAAAAAATCAAAAGCAAAGTCTGATTTCTATTAAATATGGAATAAACAATGGTGGATGCCAATTACTTTTGTCAGTTTCAAGTTATTTCAGAGAAAATTGTGCATTCTTCGTTTTTTGTGGAGGGGTACCAAGAAATTTGAGCACGTCTGTATATATGTTTGATATTGCAATTGTGTTATTATATTTTTCTGTGTTTTGTAAGACTTCCATATTGTTGATATCAAAATACGTGCACGATATCGCTTATACAATGTTCATATCGTTGCCGACCCCTAATATATATATGCACAGTATATATATATATATATATATATATATATATATATATATATATATATATATATATATATATATATATATGCACAGTATATATCTAAATCTTTCCTATATCAGCATAGTGTAGACATCAATTCTTACTTGCTATTAGCCAGTTCATGAAACTGGTTGTTAACACAGGCAACACACAGCAGGGATGAAGCATCTAAATAGGATAAAATCTTGAACAGGAGCTCAGTTGGCAGGCTGGTGAGACAGAAGAAAAAAGCTCAAAAAGAGGTTAGCAGCAATGCACAGACTTGACAATGAATGTGCAAAGTTCTTTCAGAGCCGCAGTGCCCCACAGTCCTGTTCAATTGTATTATTCCTGGGTGAATGTTACTACATTCTTATATAATTCCTCTCATAATAATAGTATTTTTTTTATGGCGCCAACAATAAAATATGGTAAATTTCAACATGTAGGATTAAAGCACTTTGGCATTTACCAGTGCCATCCAGGTAAAATCATGTGGTACATTAACAATGGGAAGCGTAAACAGGATTTGGCTAACAGAGAATGCTTCCAAGGTAAACCTACAAGCAAATGGATTTCCTGTGTGGTGCAACTCATTTTCAACCAGTTCGCCACAGTCGTGAAGACATCAGCATATATCCTGGATTATAACTGGATCAAAAGGTTTTCCTTAAACATGCATGCAAGAAAACACTGTTAAAAAAAGACAGGCCTCTGAAGTAACGTCATTACCTAGACACCTTTTCTTTTTTCTTAAAAATACAAGCATTGGTAAGTCCTGTTATCCCAATATCACTTTTTTTTTTAGTTTGCATTTTGTTAACTTTAAATTATACCAATTTCAGCAAATACACACTCTAATGTCCAACAGAGCTGCAGCCTTTGTCAAAGTAAGGACTGCTGTTTTTGTGGCAGAGCGGTTGAGGGGCTTGAAGGTTTGTTTATTGTTTAGCACATAATAATTATTACTCTACCAGGTGAGATTTATTTTGTAACTATGCACAATTATTTCTTGTACCAATGCTTTTCCAGTAAAGCGAAAGTGTATTTGTGGACCTGAAATAATAAAATGCTGCTTGGTATATTTTCTGTGTTCTGTGTATTTCTTTAAACAATATTAATTGTGTAGCTATTGGAAAGCAATGACAACATTCCAACAATATTTTTAGGAATCCTGTGGTTATGTAGGAATAGGGTTTATTTTGTGTACAGTAAGTACATATGCTTAATAATATTAACCACTGGCATGCTTACTTTGGCTCTTTTTTTTTATATGATTGCACCAAGGCGGAAAGGAAAAGTGGCTCCTGGTTTTGTTCCAAAGTGTCCATTTTTTAATATATATTTTTTATATGCACATTTTTTTAATTTCAACTGCAAGCAGAAATATAGTTAGCTCACTGTTTTTTTGTAACGCTTGTCTACTTAACTTAGTTTATTGTAAGTTTTACCTTACATTAAGAAACCCATAGCGTAAAATAAATTAGCACTTAAATCATATTAATTTTGTGGTATAAAAAAATAACCGGCTAAACTGAGTTTTAACAGGTTTTAATTTTTACAGCTGTGCAGTGATTATTAAAAGCTAGTAGCCTTCACTGGATGGTTGGAATGTAACTTTTTCAGACTTTTTCTGAGTTCTATGGGGTTCTTGTCTGGGACCTTTGGACAACAATGTACACTGTCTATTCCTTTATCCTTTTCAATGCATAGGTCATTCTAGCCTTGTGACAGGTATGCAATGCCAAGGTTGGTTCTACCACCTAAATATCTAATGCACAGGAGCCACGTTACAATCTTACATGCTCTTTACTTACAGGACTTGAGAAACTGCTAATAAATGATTCGTGTCACTTGCCTCCCAATTTGATTTTGTGACTTCCTCAATGTTCGTTCATTATATATCCTATGTTGAAGGGGTGTAGATGTTTGCCGTGAATGTGGCATTTTGGACATTAGATGCCTGAAAAAAAATAAAAAAATAAAAAAAAATAATAAATGTGATTTTTAATAAACAGTATGCTAAATTTTTAGACATGTTAATGTAAACAGAGGATAGACTTAAATTAATAAGATCAAGTTATGTTTAGGTTCAGTATTATGCCGTCATCTGGAACGACAGATATGCTTAAAAATGAAAAATGAACCAACTAACTTCAGTATCAAATTTAAAAAAAAGCCCTAATCTTGAAAGAAAATGTAGCCTTGAGCCGTGTTAGCCTTATATATATATATATATATATATATATATATATATATATATATATATATATATGCAATGAAACAAAGTTCTTATGGGAATCTCAGGCTACAGTGATTTACACACACACCAGATATTGGTACGTAAGGCACCAGTGAATAGATATGGTTAGGCAGACATCTACACTTAACAACCCTAACAGAAAGATACCTTTTAGTGGCTTCTGGCCCCTTAGTAGAGCTTTGTAAAGGCATGTCTTCCTTGTTGAGAGCCCGGCTGCCTGTACCAACAGATTGAGTTCTACAGCTCTGAGTCTTTTCCAAGCCAATCCTGTAATTCCGGAAGAGCTTTCCGCGACCTGCAGCCATGGTAACCAGGACACGTGCTGTCTTTGCTTCCACAACCTAATTATTAATATAAACACCGACTTGCAACACTCAATAATATACATTTGGGCCCAATTAAATAAAAGTTAGTTTTGGTAAAAGTATTTACGTAATTACAAATAAGGAAATACAATCACTGTATATATGAATGCACAGGCATGTTTTATTTTCCTAAACCGCCTATTCCCAGTTAAGTGAAGCCAACGTAATTGACCTGGGGTCTTTGTTTTGTTTAAAACTGTAAGGCAATACATTACCGCTACTCCAAAGTTTTAAAAGACTGAACAGAATACCTACCTACTCAGTGCAGCTAAATTCCAAGTGTCTTGTAAGCAGTTAATCTAAACTACAGGCTGTTGTGCTGTACCCTGCCTGTACAGTTTACCTCCCGAGTAACACAAACACCCTCAACAGTTGAACCTGCCACGGGCATGCGCATTGTGAACAAAGTTTGAACTAAACGTTTTTGTTGTTTATAGCGCTCTCAAAGGTGTTTATTTTTATTATGTCGGATTCAGTTTGGTTATGAACTTATGACAAAGCATCTATCAGCATTGTGTTTGTGTGTATTGATAGCAAAGTCAAAGCAAACGAATGAAAAGTTACGAAAGGGTAACTTATTTAAACCATATTTACTTTTGTTATAGTGGAAAGTTGACTGTAATGTACGTGGAATATCTACAGTTTTATTTCAGCTGATAATTACAAAAATCTACATGTATTTATATAATGTATATTATTTGCATTTTTCTCTCTTGGTCAGTAACGTGTGTAAAACATAATTGGAATGATAGTCGTACCTGGATTATATCTCAAAATGAATACTAGTTTGTTACATAAAATCCAATCATTACATAGTGAATACTTCTGCCGCCACCTATGGTGTATTGTACTACAATACATTTTGGTGTGCTGAAAAGCACTGTACACTTATTGTTCATGTGATGGTATCCCTTATGGAAAAAACAAATATTTTTAATTAGTATGATCCTTATATTTATATAAATCCTTATATAAGTATGATCCTTATATTTTTCATATATATAAATTGACCCCTTTTTTATATATTTAAAATATATGGGATATATTTAAAATATATTGTAGTCAGTAATCCATATATTTATTTTATATGTTGAAAATATATGGTGCACCATATATTTTCATTAGTCTGTAATCCATATAAAATATGGATTACAGACTAAAATATATTTTAAATATATAAAGAGGGGCCAATTTCTATATATAAAAAGTATAAAGATCATACTTTTATACCATATATTAAAAATATATGTTTGTTCCATAAGGGATTGTCATGGAGACTATCTCTAGAACAATTCAAAAGTATTAAAAATAAATAAATAAATAAATAAAAACTATAATAAAATCACAATGCTGCCCAGTTGCTTGGTATTGTCATTTTAGCGTGGTATAAAAACACGTTCACTCAACATTGTAGAACCCGCATCGGGTACTACAGGAACTTTTTAAAAGACAGCCTTCAAGTTGCTGTTATACAGCATGCATGCAGATTCATATTTAAAAAAAGAATAACACAACATATGAATGAAATATAAAATAGGCATTATATCAAATCAAAGTACAACAAACACAATTAAAGTGTAAACTATTCAGGTGTAAACAATACTAAACTTAAGAAAATACACTGATTTTTGTACTTTTTATTGTATATTTATTATTTAAAATCATGCACCTCGACATACCTGCATAAAATATGGGAAAAATTGTGGGGTCCTGACAAAATCCTTATTGAAAATAATGGTGTGAAAACCCTACAACCAGAAACCTGTCGATTATGGAATCCGGCATGATTTCGAAGTCTTGTCTGTCTTAAACCAACTGAGTCTGTATTCAGTCATCATGTCAATGATTTAGTTTTTCTAAGTTCAAAAAAAAATATTTAAAAAAATATATCGCCAATTGTTAATTGTCATCTTTTTTAGGTTCCTGAGGCTACCTATTATTATTCTAAAATGTAAAATCAATCTAGCCTATAGACTGCCCACAACAACTAAAAGGGCTTGTATACTTCTATATGCGTCTACATAAACATTTGGGCAAGGTGCTTCAAATAATACATTATAAAATACTGTACGTTCTCTTAAATTTAAGGAATTTTTTATTTGCTGCTGCTGGAAAGCCATACCGTTTTTGCAGCTTCTCAGAATGCATATTCGCTTTAGTTTTAAGTATAATCTGCTGCTAGGTTAAATAAATCTTTGTTTGCAAACCTTTCTTTCAAGGACTTGTAAGGCATTTTCAAAAAGACATTTGTCTTGAGTACATTACTTGATTTAACAATACATTATTTATACCTCTGTCATGTCTCGAGCTGCTTTCAGCAGGATGAATAAATAAAATTAAAAAAAAACATCTCTGTGCCAGGATTTCTAGAAAGGTATCTGCTTCACATTTTGTTTTTAGCATACCGGTATGTCATGTGGGGCTATACTTTAGGGATTCAGTCACCGGATTTTAAAGGAGATGATTAAACTAATGATAAGCCAGTACTTCTTGCCTAGAGCAAGTGGTAAATGTCAAAAAAGGATTTTATGGAAATGTCAGAAAGTCTTGCAAATGGAAATGTCAGAAAGGCTGTTGTGCTGCACAGGTATCAGCCTTCAAAAAATAGCTGAATTGTAAATGGCAACAAAGCTTACTGGCTAGATAACAAAAAATTATGAGACCACCCACCATTCGGATAACTGGTTTTCACCAGGGATACTCTAATATAAATATCATTAATGGCGTACAAATGTCTATGAAGCTGCTGATTAACTGATAGTCTGATGGATTAATATAAAAAAACACATTTAAGTAAACTTACTTGGGAGCCACACAATATTCCTATACAGTTTAAAACTTTTACTGACTAAACATAATGCAGCTTGCACAGGGGTAGAGGACAGGGCTGGTAGGTGACGCAATCTAAAAAAAACATGAAGACATGAGCCCCTGCAAGTCAGCCCGGTTATCGGTGCTGTGCTTCAAAGTGAGAGGTGCCGGGTTCGTGTCCGATCTCCGTCTATGAGAAACCTCTGCTTGCTGGAACCAAGGTTCGCAACATTGGTGTCAGAAGTGGATGCAGGTACCCTGGCATGCCCTTGGAAGCCTGTAGCATGGTGAGCAAGTCCGAGGGCGGACTTGAGGCTGATAGGGGAGAGTGTAGCGTGCATGGGGCTATGGATCAGGCTGGTAGTTGATGCAATCTAAAAAACATGAAGACACAAGCCCAATATATGCTTGTGCAAGGGAGCCCGGATCTTTTGTACAGTATTATATGCGCTATGCTTCAGTGTGTGAGGTCCCGGGTTCGCGTCTGACCTCCACCTGTGAGAAGCCCCTGCCTGCAGGAACCAAGGTTTGCCACAATATATTCTGATACAGTAAATAACTGAAGAATGTCCTTAGCAAGCTTTGTTACAATTGGACAAGCTGTGCTCTAGATATATGTACAATTGTAAATTGTGACATCAGTATGCACATGCACCCGTCTCCACTATATCCCCCTGCAAGAAAATGTATCCCTGGTTGGGTTAATAAAATGCAAAATTCACCCCCTTCAGGGAGAATGGGATAAAAATACCCCAGATGAAGTGTTCAGTTATGGTGGTGTATTAGGTGTGGACCACATAGAGTTCCCCTAGTACATGTTGTGTGCTGTATAAATAAAATGCTAGTTATTTCTTAACTATTTTTCACAAGCAGAAAATGAATGTATACAACTGCTGTTTAAAGCAGTATCTTTAATCAAAAAACCCAGTTCTTCAAAATCTATTTTTTTCATTGCCTGTGCAACTGCATAAATAAATAATAAAGCCATGCAGGAAATATGTGATAAATGATATCGGCTTGTAAATCATTTTTATAAAAGGCAGAAGACCCAAGGCGTCAAAACTCTGCTTAAGGAAGCTATGAATGTCATCTGCAGGCTTAGCTGAGACTGGGAAGCAAAAACAGAAATGTTAACAATTGAAAAAATCTGGTTGCCTTTTATTCTTTTTGTTATATGTTTTTGTTATTACAACGCCACGTGCATTCAAGTGTTTGAAAGAATATTAAGCCAAATACATGGAAGAACGTCAATGTTATTTTGTTCTGATTGGTTGATTTGGAAATAGGCTTTTCAGAATGCTAGGCTTCAATTCTCTGAACACCAGCCCTGTCGGCGAGGTTATGGGTGGCATAGCATTTCCTGGCTTTTGTGATTCAAGCTGCACCACTGAAGTTAATTAAATTGTCTTTTTTTTGTAAGGAATGTCCTAAATGTTTTGTGGCTTAAAGCTTAAACCATAACTATTTTTTAATAATGTTTTTTGTATTGAATATTGATAACATTTTACAAGAAACATGTCTTATAAGCCATTGTAGCTGACCATTTTTAGTGTTATGGGGAAAATCTAACAGCACCCTTCACTTTGACTTGTACCCTAAGATGGCTGTGATATTGGGGTCTTGTGATTTTTTGGTTTTCCGGATGATAAAGACTTAGAGGTGGTGTCCTGTTATATTCTATGATCTTTTGATTATGAGGTGGGTGTCCTGTAGAAATGAACCTTTTCTCACACACAGTGTTTTTAAGTTCTGAACATATCAGTAATACAGATCTCTTTTTTTCACATTTCCATATTATTTTATGTTTACATACCGTTTTATCTGATTTGACATTTTGACATACCCCTTACACTATGCTACCAGGGATGCTTTGTTTTTGCTCACAAAAAAATGCATATATATATATATATATATATATATATATATATATATATATATATATATATATATATATGAATGGTCTTATGCAGATCCTTTAATTAAATGTTGTCACTAATGGATTTTTTCCATTCTGGAAGATGTAGAATTGAAAATAACCCTTGCATATTGTGTTTATGGTGTTCTCTTTACTTGCCAGTATAAGGTATGCGATTTGTGCTAAAATGAGAGCATTCTGAGCTCACCGGTGTCAATGTTGTACAGTTAAAAGATCAAGAATTGCTGGAAAAAAATAAAAGATAGCAACACTATTATTTAGTGTTGTTTGTAACATTCAACTGAAGTCCAAGCTACTGGGCTGGTGATTTTTGCCAATGAAAAAGATGTTTCTGCATTGCAGTTCTCTAAGTAAAATATTGTGTATTAGATGTTTTGTTTGTTTGTTTGAATGTGGAAGCTCAGATTTGTCATTAAGGTAGGTATTACTGAAGGGACACATGTCAGATCAATGACATGCGGTTCCTTCTTGTATTCAAGCAGGTTACATTAATTCCTTGTGAATACCAGCGTTGGAAATAAACTGTATTTTCAATCACTGAAAATAAACACATCTTTTGTGGGCAAGAAGGTTCTTTAAATGGTAGGGTAATAGCTTTAAAGGACACTTTCTTTCCCCCATTACTGCATTTTTTTGTCATCATAACCACACATGTTGCTTGTGAGGAAAAGCAGTCTAACAATTCTCACATTTGAATGTGTGACTTTGTGATCAGTGAGCATGACATTATTCACAGCAATATGCAGCACAAGAACACAGCTGAGTGACTTTGGCACGTTAAATTACACAGTAAACAATTCCTAAATTGATTGCTATTTGGAAATATACATTCTGCTCTTGTTAAAGAGTAAGTAGCAGGGTTCTGAAGAATATAACTTTATACGTCCCCACGTGTTGCTATAATGTACCTGTAATTTTTCTTTTCAACTTTTTACAGATAACTTAAGTCTGTTTCAAAGCTCTTTTCAAAATATCCGCTCCAGTGCACTAGGGTTTGAGATCTGTCCTCTAAATCACTGCAGGAAAAGTGATTAAAAAAGCAACAAAAAAAAACAAATCATAACAACAGGTGCTCTGGCTTTTCTATTCCGTACCACATCATGGATCGGTATTGCTGTCTTACCTGTTTGACAATATGGGCAATAATCCTTACAATATCAGTGCACATTTTGAAAAGAGCTTTCAAACAGACTTTAAAGTTGTAAGTGTAAAAAGTTGTCAGGATGTTAACAATGAAAAGAAAAATTAGAGGTATGTTATTTAAACAGTTTTAGCAACACATGGGGATGTGTAACGTTATACTTTTTGGAACCTTGCTACTTGCTATTTACAGTCTATGGTGGTATATTAAGTAACGTCATAGAAAAGTGAAATAATGCAGAGCCAGTACAGGAATGGTTAAAAACAAGAAATACCAAAACATGGCACAGTATATTGTAGACACATGGGAAAATTACTAAGCAAATTCTCTATTGTCAAACACATTTTGGGACATGAGTGCATTTGTATTGAAGCGTGCAGGGGCTCATGGCAGCGAATGTTCAATTGAAGCCAAACTAGAGACCAGGTCTGGGCTTTTTGAACAACAAGCACAGAAAGGAAGCTGTACTTTTTTAGTATCCATAGTTCCATAGTAAGTAAGCTAGCTAAATTTGTTGCCAATAAAACCGTTCAATATGTTGTGCCTAAAGCATGACGACACTGATTCGTGGATGGTATTCCCAGCAGCTACTTTGTTTTGCTTACTGTCAAAGTAAATAGCCATGACATACTCAATATTGCCAGTCTTAACGGTTGATTGAAGAACAGACTCTTCTTAGGGCAGAAAGGGCCTCAGGTCTAGTCATATTGGCCCTACTACCATCCCAACTTGACATTTGATGTGCACGTTGTTACATGGCCTTCTATAAGCCTTGGGTCAGTCTCTGCTTTGGGAAATCTCATGTCATCTTCTGCATCACTGGTCAGTCCAGCAACTGCACAACATTTGTCAATTGAAGTGGGAAGTGCAGTTTAGGTTGTTGTGATTAAGATACTTTAAAATATGTTGTTTAAAATGGTCAAAATTGGTGATTCAGTTTTCTTTTGCTTTATGCTTGTAAAAATGATGCATGTTTTCTGTTTACCCCTTAAAGGAAGAACAAGTTGTTAGTCTTTTTCATTTATGCTTTATTTTGGATGCAATACCTCATGACATTGTTCTAAGAAAAAAAATGTTATGGGAAAAAAATGTATATGTTTTATAATTGCTAGTTTTTTCAGAAAAATAATGACACATTTATACCTCTGCTGAATTTAAATGGATTTCAGTTTCAGTTTATTGAAGACATAAGGGACATACTGTCACTACATGTTATGACCACTATGGTAAACTGCCATGGGCAGATCTGCATCAACAGTATAAAACTGATAACCCAATAAAATACAACTTAAAAAAGTGTATGTAAATGCCAGTAAGGTAAATATTTGAAGTAACACATGGTTTTCCTTTGAATTAATATGGCGTAAAAGTGATATTAGTAATATAGAAGTATTTATAGTATTCTATAGTTCATGGATATTTCTGAACGTGAATATGTGCCTGTAACAGGATGAGGTGCCCTGTACATTGTTTTGTTTTATTTTATTTTAGATCGGGGTCTCCCCCTCCGCCCCTGTGCAGTGTATTTTGTATTTGTTTTGTATTATGATTTATTTATTGTAATTTGTGACGGCATACTGCCGTGTTATTGTTTTGTTTATTTTTAAAACATGTCCTGGCAGAGGCGAGATCAGTGCTCGTCCTCTGCCAGGAGTAATGAAAAAAACGGTGCAGAAGTGGCCATCTCCCGAATTAATTAAGTGATTCATTTTGTTGCTAATCGGGAGATGGTCATCTGAATATAAAAAGCCTGCAGCTCTCCAGCTCCGGGTGGGGTGTTTTAGGAGCGGAGAGAGAGTGAGAGGAGTGATGGAGAAAACAAGTGTAAAATTAACATAGGAACAGTGAAGGCAATCTGCCCAGCCTGACCTGTGTTTTATTTATTTTGTGTGCGTGATCTGTTTTTGTTAAACCTTTTTATTTTGCTCTGTGAGCACAGTGTTTTTGTTAAAAGCTTTTATTTATTTTTGTTATTTTGTTTAATAAAAACGGCACAGCCGATTCTTTCTTTTAAACTGCAGTGTTTGTAGTTCCTGCTTCTGTCGTGACGTCACCACCCAGCCACCCTGTCACAGTGCCTCAAAGGATTGTATACATTAAATGTTGCTATTAAAGTCATTTAAATTCTGAGATAGATTCATCTCAAAAAGGATTCATTACACTGGGCTATAATTCTAATTCTAATATCCTTCTGACCTTGACAGTAAAACATATACTGATGTACAGTAGTGTATACTGGATTTCAGACCTATTTGATATTATATTTGTATTAGGGTTGTATTAGACATTGTAATAACATTGTTTGCTTGAACAATTTAAAGATATACAGTATTTACAAGACCAGACCATAAACCCATATATTTGTTAAATACAACTATTATCTGACTATTAAGAAATCTACTGCTGAATGACCAGTTTGATTTCTGGTTCTTAGTTCTCACATTTTGAAATAGTAGAATGATTATATTGCAATATGTAGGCAAAACTTGCATTTCCTCAGTATTCCCAGTTGTTATAATGACAAAAAGCCTTGGGTATAGTGAATTTACTGTACATTGTAACATCATTAAATAGTATGTCTCTACTGTTTCTATACATTGCATGCAGATATACAGTAGTTACTATTCCGTGGGATGTGATGGGACTTGCAAAGGACATTTTTCAGCACAAGCTATTGAGGGCATATGGATGCACTCTGTTTGTCTGTTTCTCATATGTCATGCTATGTTTTTACACATGTCTAAAGAAGTGCTTATTCAATAATGATGAAACCTGGTCCAGACATACTTTAGCCAAAGCCAATTAAAGTTTCAGAATCTGGGGGTATGTGAAGGCATATGTCCATCTGTCAAACTAAGAGCAGCAATACAAAATGATGCTTTCAGGTAAAATACACATGCACCAGTGGCAAATGACACTCCTCCCTGTAAAATTTCAAAATATGAAAATGCATGGCAACATCTGGTTCATTTTTATTTTTGGAACATAAAACTGAATTTTAGGTAACTACCTTACAGTTCCAATACCGCTTTACAGTTCCAATACTGCTTTGACAAAGAAAAAAAAAAACACTTCTCTAGAGTAAATCATTCAGTATTTTTGTATATTAACACATTTGCTGCAAACCTATATTATACAGTTTAACAAAATAAACATGTACTCACTAGATGATGCTGTTGTGCCGAAAACCTATTCAGGCTGCATGGGACAGATCAGGGATTACAAATATAATTTCAATGGTATCTCTCCAGTTAAACACAGGCCATTGTAATTGTTCTGTACCCCTAAACAGTATCATCCTAGATGTATTTCCATGTAGTATTAGATATTAGTCAGCTCCAATTGCAAATGGGAAGATGCATTTCATCAACACATACTGTACTATATCTGGTCTTGTAATGTGCTATACAAGGTTTGTTTGTAAGCTTCTAAAAGACACAGTAGAGCAATGGGAGACAGTCAGTTAAATATTGTATTGAAGAACAAGAAATTGAAAAAAAGCCTCAGGGAAAGACACAGATACTTACTTCACATTATGCAGTTTAAAACACTTGCTCTTTAGAAGCACTTTTTTTTGACAGCAGTCAGGAAACAAGAAGAAATTATGTCAAGGAAACCATTTTATACAGCCAACATCACCTTAGCAAGCCTTTTCTCTTCCCAATTAACAGCTTAGCTTTCTCAGCTCAGAATTCAGTGCGACACTGAACAGCTGCTTCCCATCTCCTACAATTCTTAATTAAAATCTCAGGTAGTGTAGTAGTGACCTTGAACTTATGTGGTTTTATAAAGTCACTGTCCACAATACAAGAAAATTGTGCTGAATACAAGATGTATCAGAAAGCTTGTTCTTTTGCCTGAGGACCCTCATGGTGATCTTTATTTAATAGCCCTCACGTAACAGTTTTTACAGCACTATTCCAGGTGGAAATAGGTGTATGTCTAAAAAGTGTTAAATTGTGAAATTGAGTACTAGTATGCTAATAGGCACCTTCTGTTCCAATGGGATGGCAATCCTTGATCGTGTTCCGTTTTATTTGATTGCTGGAGTTGCCTCATCTTCTCTCTGATTTTCTCTTTAATACAACTCCAATCTACATATTAGATTACATTATTAAATTGCCATTCTCTTACAAAATTTAACATGGGATGGATTACCATAAAAAAAAAATCCCATGGCACAAATCCTATGGTAAATTGGAAAGTACCATGGGATTTATTATCTTCATGGTACCAGCAACAAACAGAGAATCTTAAAAAAGCAAAAAGCTATGTCTTAAATGTTGGTAGAGAGCTTGCAGCATTAACAGGCAAAGTATTCCTTAAACTGAAGCAAGATATTCAAATAAAAGACACTCAAAATCTATTTTAAAACAATGGGCCATTCTAACATTCAGAGGAAGCCAAAGTAAATACAGATCATAATAATGTATGAAGCAATCATAGGGGAGCTTACATCTACATAGTCTATCGTAATAATGCCAAGCTTTTTCAAAATAGAAGTGGGGGCTGATTGGTAAACAATATCACAGTATAGTGCTGACACTGTTTATCATTTTTATAGTTGCTTGATTTTATTTTGTATTCATTTCTCTTTATTCAATCTAAAAATCGAAGCCTTTAAAACCATTTTATATTGTCACAGAATGGGGCCTGGCACCACTGTGTAATGTGCAGAAAAGAATAACAGAAAGAAGGAGGCAAAGAACAGTGCTTTTTGGAAAACCCACCATAGTGTGCCTCCCCCCCCGACCATGGGCCTGTGGCAATGTGTCCCGCCCCTGTGTGCATTTCTGTATTGTATGTTGCGTGTGGTGTGTTAATGTTGGTGTATAGAGATGGATGCACGGGATATAAATGGGTGTGTGCAGCACAAGTTATTTAAAATGTATAATTGTATTTAGGCACGAGGATTGCACATCACTTCACGTGCATTTAAAGTAATTAATATGCGAGCACGAGGTTGCACATAATTAATTCATGTGCTGGGATTCAAGTGAATAATTAATTAGTAATTGAATCCCGGCACAACAGTATATATAGATGCACATTTCATTCACTCGGGGTTGTGTGTTCGGCGAGTGGAGAACGGGTGAGAGAGAACGGGGAAATACAAGAAAACAATTGCTAATGCGTGCTGGTAGGACCAGCACGATACTTGTTTGTTTATTCTACTCGCCATGTTTGTTTGTCTGTCCGTCCATTGTTTAGTGTTAGTCCATTTTGTTTGTCTGTTTATTTTGGCCACAAGTGCCGTGTCCTGTTTTCTGTTTAAAACCTTTTATTTTGTTCATTAAACCTACTGAGCGCTGCCATTTGCGTTTTCACTTTCAACTCCACCACTGTCTCTGTGTATTCTTTTCTGGTCTGAAGTCATCCACTACAGCCTGCTTGTCACAGGGCCCTTTATTGGAGTCACCAGCAAGAATGTTTAAAACACGAAGAGCACAGGCCTAATCTCCTGCTCTCTAGGAGCGTGCTGCACCCACCTGGTTCCGTATTGTATTCTGAAATCCAAAGCAGCCCAATAAAACAAAAACAAACCACATGGATTCATTTAGCAAGGGCCTCTTCATAAATACTGATCCAACAAACACCCTCAGCTGCCTGCGGATACCTCTGCTATCAAGCTGGAAATGAGTGACCGAACTACATGGCTTTGGGGGCTTCTTATAAAACAAAAATGCATTCACACTTGCATATTTTGGAACATCAGTGATCTTATTTGTTTGTACACTCACAATCTAGAAATTGCATTCCTTTTTGAGAAAATATTTATGATGCAGGTCTCTCTGATGTAATTGTCCGTAGGGAATGACAGGCAAAGAAACACTAACACAAGACTAATAAAATGTATTTCCAAATTGAGAGAAATATATTAACATACTCCTCGCTTTATTTCATTTTTAGTTTGACAGACAAAGATAATTTCTACAATATTATATTATTAGGCTAATACTAAAATCTTATATATATAGGGTTTTTTTGGCAGGGAGGTGGTTAAAATCCTCCCTGCCAAAAACATGTATAAATGTGTTTAATTGTTAATTATCACCTGCACCTGGAGGTCATTGTAAATTAAATCCAGGTGCAGTTTAAAAGGGAGATAGCCAGTCTGTTCTGGGCTGCTGAGTAGAAGGAAGCAGAAGGATGTGCTCTGTTTCCGAGCAGTCACAAATGTAACGGTTCTGTGTGTACAGTATCAAACTACCAGTAAACAGCTTAGCTGTGCATAGCCAGGGTGATCCTGAATGTTTAGTTAGTGCTCGAAAAGAGCTAGGTATTTATTTTGTTTTTGTTTATTTTATATTATTAAACATGTGCGCAAGTGCTGAACCTCCAATTTTGTGTTGGGTGTGTGTTTTAAAGAAGCAAAATGAACGAGAGTGAGTGCCACTCAGTTACTATGTGGCCCTCACTCTCGTTCATCAGTAACATTTGCTGCAAGGGGGGGGGGGGGGGGGGGTGCCAATCTATCAGTACCACTCACAATAAAAAGTCAAAAAACAAAAGAATGACCATACATGACCATACTGGCAATCGAATTTCATCAGTACAAACTGAAATATCTTAAAGGAGAGCATGACATGAAAATGAAAAATACTATGAGTTGAACTGTCCATCAAGGAGGAGGAACGCCGTTCAGAACATGAAAACATGTGAAGGGAATGTACCCATCAAGGCTTCTTACATGAAAGATCCTGTGTAAGCATTGAGGACACATCTCAGCACAGGATGTGGACTTGTAAATAAATCTGAATACATTAATGGCTGGGTGAAAAACATGTGTCTGGCACTTACACTAACACATTTTTTTAACCTAACTGGAAAAGCGTTGAAGCACAAAAGCATCGTGATAAGCCAATCCATCTAAGTTGCTGCTGTCTGCTGGAAGCGCCTCTTCCATACTCCAAACATGCGTTCCACAAGTTTCGCGTACGGACATGAGCTTGGTTGTACTGTTGCTGGGATGGTCCTGCAGCATTGAGGTAGGGAGTGAATAGAAATGTTGTCTGAGCATAGCCACTGTCACCAAGTAAAATGCCACCATGTTGTCTTCTCTCAAACTAAGCGTAAAGGGAAGAATTCTGGAAAATTCTAGAATCATGCGTTGCACCTTTCCACCGGGCAACAATGTTTGAAAACGATAACTTTGGGGTGCACATACCTTGAACATTGATTGAAAACCATTTTTTTCTGTTCCTGTATTCTTCATAATCTGGCACTGCAGGGTGCCTAATAGGAATATGACACCCATCTATGCAGCCAAAAACACCAGGGAAGTTCCCATATTCATAAAACTGTGTTTTGTACCGTTTTTGTTCAATGGCATCAGGAAAATTAATGTATTACGACATATGGCAGGGCAGACTTTATGCACAATGCTGCATACTTTTGGTTCCCTAGCACCCAACAAATCCCCATTCTCCTGATGAAAATGTCCAGTTGCCATGAATCTTAAAGTGACCAAAACTTGTAAAACAGGAGGAAGAGGCTTCCCCTGCTGAGATGCATGTGACATGTTTGATTCAAGTAACATTACTAGCTGTGCTAAAGTACCAACAAGGAACAAATCTTCCAGTCGAATTGTTTGTATACGATTATTTTTAAAAATACACAAAACACAATAAAACATTCTTACGCGTAAATAAAATCTGAAATGTAGTTGAGGATCATACCAGCGAGAGAGACAGTTGTCTCCAAGTACACAATATGCACCCTGTAGCTTAATACATCTCCGCCTAGCTGCTGATAAGTTAATAATACTGACACCAGCATAAGACACCTACTAGCCTCTAAACTACAGAGCTTGCTCTTTATTTGAATGGTAAGACTTGTTTGAACTGTGAGTTAATCAGTTTGAATCCAGCCCTTGCCTTTCCATTCAAATGAATGGGCTGACACCAAGCCGTTACAAGCTATAGCTTTTATACGACAAGAGATTCGGTATTCTTTTTTTTTTTTAAATATCAGTTATGTGTGAACTGAATCTGATCATTTGGCTCTGCAAACAGCTTCTGCTGCTGTAAACTCTTTATGACATATGTTTATTTGCCATGGTTCAGGAGGCAGAACAAGGGATCCAGTCAACTAAATTAATTGGATCCCCAATTTTTACCCATTCTGAGCATTCGATTTTGTCTGTTGCTACCTCCTCTCAGCCACCTTTACAATGATGTCTCCAGCTGAAGGCCTCAACTGGCTAGTTGTTAAGGGACACTCACACTGGACAGAGAGGGGACTCCCCCAGACCAAACCCTTCCACACTCCAGACCGACGCAGCCATTGCTCGAGCCTGGTGAACCAAACTGCTTTATTGCAGGACAACAGGATTCAAAATCCCAATGAAAATTAATAGCAATGATTTATTTATTGCGAAAACTAAATAAAAATCCTTGTCATTTAATGGATGTGATAATATTCAGTGTTGCACTGTAAAAACACAATTCATCCTTTTTTTGTAATAATAAACACGTCTGGCTTTAGTTCTGCCTCTTGAAATGTATACAAAATATAGTTTTAAGCCGTTCATAAGTACAAATTCTTACACAGCTCTGTGGAGTACAAAAAAACAAAATAAACTGGGTTACATGTCAACATGCATAGATCTAAAAGGCACTGCTGTCTTAATGCATATGCCAATCTGGCCAGATCTCACAATTTGGCACTATTTTTATAGAGACAATCTTGCAAGATTAAACTGAGCACAACAAGAAGACAGAATATTTGTGTTGGGATTTACATGTTCATATACATACAAATAGAGAGAAACACTTGTGGTTACATTTTCTAAAACAAATTATTGCTGAATCACTGGTTGTGCTGTGTAAAGGGTCACTGTGTTTGTATTCCTGTTATAACTATGCCTCCTTTATTTCCAATTAGAAAACAATTCAGTATCATCAGCCAATCAGCTTTCAGCTATTGCGGGCATTAATACACAGTAGATGCCTGCTGGAACGTCACCACCTGTGAATCAAATTTAAAATCAACCGTGCAAGTACTGTCTTTTTCATTTTGACTTGCTGTATTTTAAAGCTTAGTTCACATCTACTGGACAGTAAATACTAAACAAAGACACACTTGGTCCACATTTATTTTATTATCCACCAAAACTAGCCAATCAATACTTTGCACAGAGGAAAGCAATATATATATATATATATATATATATATATATATATATATATATATATATATATATATATATATATATATATATATATATATATATACTCAGCTGTTGCTTGGGATCAAGATTTTCAGCAAAGAGGAATTTCACAGTGAATGGCTGATTGTGTTTAGAGTTTAACCTGTGGAAAATGACACAAAACCAAAAGGTTACTAAATTAGATTCCAGTACAATAAGGCATACCTACAGTATATGTTGATGGCACGTCTGCAGAAAAATCTATTTTCATTTTATTTTTTTAATAAGACAACAATGCCTCCTGGCTTGTCCAGCTGTTTTAACAATGTTGTTTCCACACGTTAAATTATGCAACAGGGAGATAGACAGATCTCAACTGAACAGTGGAAAGCAGAGTAAAAACACTATACAATCGTGGTGAATCAGAGGTAAGCCATGTAAATCTAGGTAAAATACTATGAACGTGCATTGTAAAAACGTATTAGCTTGGGAAAAACTTGGTAAGTTACAAAAATACTATGCAAATGTTCGTGGTAACTTTTATAAGAGGATTTAATTTGACACATTTTAGTCACCGGGTGGCGCACAAGTATTCCCTTTTGCGTGGATCAGTTAACTTCAATTATGTTTAAATTACATTTGTTTTTAAAGATTCCAATTAAATTTCCTTTAAATAAATTGTATAAAATATGTAGCATACCTATTGCATTATTTGCAAATGTACCGGAGGTAGGTTACTGCAATAAATGAAAAGGTTCTCACTTTGACATTTTCCAACAAAATGACAACAGATGAACGATCTAGTTAATTGCATTGATTCCTGCAATACTGTGGCCTTGGTAGCCCCTGGTTCAGTAAACAGTGCCGCGTGTACAGCAGGGAGCTGACTGTGTTCTTGGTGTTGTCTGGTGATTCCTGCTTGGCACCTGCATTAGAGCTGCACTTGGATGAATGGGCGGGAGAGGCAGAAGAGGCGATTCCTTTCTGTAAGCAGCCTCATCTCCGCTCCTCGGAATATTCCTGCTATTCAGAGGCATGCCGCGGTCTCACATTTGAAGCTATGGATCAGCCAGGTAAACTAAGATGTGATCATATCATTTTTTTTTTAAACTTACCAATTATTAAAAATGTCAATAACTTTATACTGTCAGTTACATTAATTTTTGAAAGTGGGCGATATCAACAAAAGAGTGTACAGATACGGGTAGTGCCTTGATTAGATAGATGGTGCCTTAAGACTTTATTTGAATCTCGGTTCTTTACTGTAAGTTATTATTATTATTATTATTATTATTATTATTATTATTATTATTATTATTATTATTATTATTATTATTTCATTTATTTGTGTACTTACCTGGATAGAAACATTATAGTAGACTTGGATTGCTAATATAAAGTTGATTTAAGACATTTTTAAAAGCATAGGCTATATTACAGTCTGAGTTACAATTGTTATTGTTAATATAACTACGACTAAAACAGACTTGCATTTATTCAATAAGGTATTTTGTCAATAGCAGTATCATTTCTCACCAAATCTCAAGAAACAATCACCGCAAAAATCACCTCTCCTTCATAGATGCGCTTTTGACGTGTGCTCTTCTGAATCTCAACAATTAAACACTATTAACACACCTTAATAAACACAAGCAACAGCTAACGCTCCTAGCATGGCTTTTGATGCATCCTGGTGTGTTGTGTGATATGTGGGACACGGACGTGAATAATAATATACTGTTTTGTCTAATTATCAGGTTTTGTCACGCGAGTAATCTGCGAACCATCCTTTTTTACCCACTGAGAGATAGATCGAGAGAGAGAGAGAGAGAGAGAAAGAGCGAGAGAGGGGGTTAGGCTGAAGCAGGTGATCGAGGCAGAGCAAACCTCCAAGGGGCTCCTTGAGATCAGTGTGCACAGGATTCTCGTCCTGATCATGGTGCTAGTAAGTTGTCCTGGACATTGTACCATGTTGGCTGTGGTCCTTCTCCTGGGATGTGGCGTTACTTTTGCCCAGGGACAGAATGAAACGGAGCCGATCGTTTTGGAAGGAAAATGCTTAGTGGTGTGTGACTCGAGCCCGTCCTCAGACGGAGGGGTCACCTCCTCGCTTGGGATTTCAGTGCGGTCTGGCAGCGCCAAAGTGGCGTTTTCTGCGGTTAGGAACACCAACCACGAACCGTCTGAAATGAGCAACAAAACCATGACCATCTACTTCGACCAGGTCAGAGAACGCATTTTACTTAACAATCCTTTGATAGCTTTATAAAGAGCACTGTAATTTAGCAAAATAACACTGAGAAACAAAAGTACAATTAACATATAGCTCATGTGCCACGTCATTATTATTATTATTATTATTATTATTATTATTATTATTATTATTATTATTATTATTTTAGCTAGGGCACATTTTCAATGAAGAGTTTTTATTTGTATTTTTATTTTATTTTACTGGATGTTTCGTGCTATAGAAAAAAAAACAACTTAAATTTACTCTGAATGACTGCTCTGATCTGGACACAAATTAATGTAATAGTTTAATCTTTAGATTTAAAAATACAATTGGAAAAGCTATATATGTTATTTATATTCTTCTTAAAATATACCCTTATCACCAACTAAAATGGTTTTATCAGTATTTTTTCATGTCGTGTCTGTATACAACTGCTTGTACAATGAAAGTTGTTTCCCCAGTATTAACACCGGTGCGAACTAAGTGTAAATTTACATCCTACGCATTTTTAGGAGCAAGTATCGCAAATGGTAAAATGTCGTTCTTGCAAGGCGTTTTCTTAATTTCTACTGTCTACTTAAATGCATACATGCTTTGTAGTTTGCTTCTCAATCTGATGTAAAATACAGTCTTGGTTTAAAAAAAAAAAAAAAGTGTTAATTAATGTCAGTATTAGCTTGTGTCCTTCTACTTTGTTTGGGAACACAATATCCCATGTAATATTCCATTTTACAGTTTATGACTGTTTGTTTCTCTTTTATTATTTCTCACAATTATATAGTCATTATTCTTGGACATTACAATGGACTTTTTTTCAAGCTCAAATACCTATTTGTAATTAGAATGTTTGCATCTGAAAAACTTAACATATTAATAAACAAACACGTACGCACATTCAGTTACATCATTTTAATATATATATATATATATATATATATATATATATATATATATATATATATATATATATATATATATATGAAAGAAAAGGTTTTTAAAAAATGTACACAAAAGCCCTTCTTCAGCTGTTTAAAAAGAAAAGTAGCGGTGTGGGGCAGCAGTGTGGAGTAGTGGTTAGGGCTCACCCACTTCGCAGGGTCGTGGGTTCAAGGTACTTTACCTAGATTGCTCCAGTAAAAAAAAAAAAAAAAAATGTATAAATGTGTAATTGAATGTAAAAATAAAATTATGTGTAAAAAATAATGTAATTGTATGTAAAAATAATGTGATATCTTGTAACGATTGTAAGTCGCCCTGGATAAGGGCGTCTGCTAAGAAATAAATAATAATAATACAAAGTAAAAGTAAGCTGTTTAAAAAAAAGAAGTTTTTAAAAAACAAATGAAGAACTTTTGCCTGAAACCTCCAGAAAATAAAAACCTTTTAAACCTTTTGTGTACATTTTTAAAAAACCTTTTGTTTCATATGCCTTCAATTTTGTACACTGCAGTTTATATTATATATATATATATATATATATATATATATATATATATATATATATATATAAACACATATATAACACACACACACATATATATATACTATTTATAATTTCCTATTACCATGTACACATATGCGTCTTGTGTGAGAAATGCTTTCAATGATGAGGATATCATTTTAAATGGGCAGCAGTGTGGAGTAGTGGTTAGGGCTCTGGACTCTTGACCGGAGGGTTGTGGGTTCAATCCCCAGTGGGGGACACTGCTGTTGTACCCTTGAGCAAGGTACTTTACCTAGATTGCTCCAGTAAAAACCCAACTGTATAAATGGGTAATTGTATGTAAAAATAATGTGATATCTGTATAATGTATAATGTGATATCTTGTAACAATTGTAAGTCGCCCTGGATAAGGGTGTCTGCTAAGAAATAAATAATAATAATAATAATATTTATATTTTTCAGGTATTAGTTAATGTAGGAAATCGTTTTGATCTTTCTTCGAGTGCATTTGTAGCTCCAAGAAGAGGAATATACAGTTTTAGCTTTCATGTGGTTAAGGTATACAACAGGCAGACAATACAGGTGAGCACTATTTAATATCATATTACTGTAATACGGTATGACTGAGAAAGTATGATATGAGAATACTGAGTCATAAACCAAAAACTAATACTACTTGTTTTGTTGTATAAAACATATGTAGGCCTATTATCATTATTATATTGATCACATGTAATTGCTTGATCGTCATATTGTATATCTATTACAACTGTTTCCCGGGGAACCTTGAAAATACCTGGCTATGCCAACTTAATGGGGTTTTTCCGTTGTGTGTAATGTTTTTACAAAATTAAATACATACATCGTACATAACAATATTTATCACACTTATAATTACAAAAAATCGACTTCTCTTTGCACATCTAGGTCAGTCTGATCCAAAATGAACACGCAGTGATATCTGCGTTTGCCGGAGACCAGGATGTTACCAGAGAAGCGGCTAGTAATGGAGTTCTCCTCCACATGGAAGGTGGAGACAAGGTGTATCTCAAGCTGGAAAGGGGTAACCTAATGGGAGGATGGAAATATTCAACCTTTTCAGGATTCTTAGTTTTTCCTGTCTAAAAGTCTCC
The DNA here is from genome assembly GCF_902713425.1 of Acipenser ruthenus. Lineage (NCBI taxonomy): Eukaryota > Metazoa > Chordata > Actinopteri > Acipenseriformes > Acipenseridae > Acipenser > Acipenser ruthenus. Next base: position 94,344,516 of record NC_081192.1, read on the forward strand.
AATGGATTTGATTCCATATGGCTGCCTTTTATGCTAGAACATAAGAAAATGACATCAACTAATAAAACTGCCACTGAAGCAGAATGACTTCTTAATAACTATACATTTAGACTGAATATTGACGTTCTCCTTGGAACCCACGTTTCTAATTAGTCTCTGGTTACTGTAATCTCTAGAATAAAGGAATTTGTTGACCTGTGCAATTCATACAAGTGAAGGTAAACTCATGCTTGGATTTTATTCTTGAGGAACCCATTGACCCTTTTGTCCGGAGACAATTTGGTGAACTTGGACTGCTAAACTGATGTGAAGATGTTCCAGCTGAAGAATCAGCCCTGAATTGCGTGTCTCAATGCTTTCTTTTGTGTTTGTATAGCCTTAAAAAAGATGGCTTCAGTCCAGTAAAGTGTGTGCATATTTGGACGTTCCTGTGTCAAGAAGTGCTTTATAGACAAAAGCAAATTTTGCACTAATGGAAGATTATTTTGTTTAGTTGTTGTGTTGTTTAAAGTGGTGTTTTTGGATGCTGAGATTGAAATAGGTGTCAATAACACAAAACATTATTTAAAATTAGTTTAAAAATCAGTGTCATATTTCTGACTGTTGCTGGAAAATTCATAAAATATTGGAGAACTATATTGCTAAGCGTTTAGCTTAATGTATATTTACATGTTCACAATGTTGTCTATCCTACGTTTTTGGGTGTGCATAGCTTTAATATATTTGTTCAATGACTTTGCTCACAGGTGTTTGAGTATGTTGTGACAGAACTACATAACAATGATCATATATGCGGGAAAATAATAATAAAAAGTCTGTATTGTTATGCTTACTTTTTTGAATTATTCAGAAATTGAGTCCAACAAATAACCATAAATAGTTCCTTATTTTGTATTTGTTTGTTTGTTTCTATTTTTTCAGCAGCTTATGTTTTAATTATTGCAAAAACAACAAAAAACAGGAACACTTAATTTAAACAATAGCCTTTCAGATAGTATTCAACATCATAGAAAGTGCAGGATAAGCCACCTGTCAAACTAATGGAGCTTATTTGTTAGCTGATCCTCTGTCCTTGGTGCTGAAGTTCACAGGCCAAAACAAAGAACGAAACGTCCCTCTATTGATGTATATATCCAGAGTGAAAAAATACCCATTTCAGTATTTTTAGAAGAGAAATATGAATACTTGAATCATATTATAATTAATAAAGTGGCAAGAGTAATGGCTCAAAACGTAAGATAAACTGGGTGTTTGGACCTGACTGTTCATTCACTGGACATGATCGAGGGATGTGAAGAGGAAGAGATCTTGGCAATTGATAACAGAAGAGATGTGCTTTGATGAGGATGAGTAAGGAGATTCCCCCTGTCTCGTGGAGATCCGCCCTCACAGAGGTGAGACCGAACCGATCGGTCCCCAAGGCTGGGAAGCAACCAATACTTCCCCCAAGGGGGATCAAGAGGAGAGAAATGGGAAGATGACAGTGTTAGATCGATTTGGCTGGGGGTCCCCCTTTTGGCTGAGAACCTCCCCCTGCGGAGGACAAAGTCAGCGGTGGATGTGCTTCTAAGGTTGGGAAGTGAGCTTCACTTTACCCCCAGAGAGGGACCGTTGCAGAGGTGGAGCGGCAGAACAGAGGAGGAAAGCATAGTGGGGGAAGAGGGGAGGATGGTGGAAAACTAAAAACCGTAAAACAGATAACAAGCGCATGGCTTAGAGTTTAAATAGGGATTAGCAGATGATACTTTTAGGAAGAAAATAAGGGGGAAGGAGCTCATGCCTCCTGAATCACATATAAGTTTACACTATATCTGTAAAATGTTTTTCTTATGTAAGAAGATGACGTTTGGTTTATTACTGTTTATTTAAATATATAAATAAAGAAATACAAAATAAATGACACATTTTTTAAAATGACATAATCTAAAATAAAATTACAAACTTAATCTTAACGTAAACTAAATTTTTGTAGTTTTATTTATTCAACTAGCAATAAAGCAATTCCTATTCAGGCTTTAAAATTGCTTTAGGATTTTTCTTAATACCTTTTCAATTGAATTGAGTGTTTATTCTGGGCCTAGAGGAGACAAGCCCCTAAGTTACAGACTAACTTGAATTGGAAAATCTTGATTTAATTACATTACAGAAGTAAACTTGGTGTTGAAAACAAGATAGTTACAAGACTCGTGGAGTGCTATAAGTTATATTTGGCTACAATTGATGCTTTCAGCTACAAATCCACATCTTAAAGCAAATACAGCTGTTTTTGTATTTGGCCATCTCTATTTCGATTATGTACCTGCTTCCCTTTAAACATCAGTATGACAATATGTTTTTTGTAAACGTAGTCAAATATGACACATTATTATTATTATTTTTATTATTATTATTATTATTATTATTATTATTAGAGGTTGGCGTGGGTAGAAAATAAGGAACCAGGTATCCGCCGTGAAAAATACCCAGATACCCGGATCTTTTTTGGGTAATGATTTTTAAGTACTGGAAACATTGAAATAATAATAATAATAATAATAATAATAATAATAATAATAATAATAATAATTCTCAGTTTGAATACAGTTATTAATATTAAATGCACTTTTTGATGCATATTTCTCTATTGATCATATTCTGCTGTTGTTGTTTCTTTAAAACATGGCATCCAAGCAAAGCAGCATTGTGGGGAATTTCTTTCTCAAATCAGGAGAAAATGGAATTTGCAAACTGCCAGGGAAATATTTCATTCAGAGGCACCTTAACTTGTTGTGAATTGGCACTCCGTTTAGCCCGTACTGCGTGGTATATACAGTGTGTTACAAGGTGTATGCTAATTAGAAGGTTACTCCACCATATTTTTGCATCTATTAAGTTTTGTGAATGCAATAGAAGATCTGCATTGTCTTTGCGGCAGTCCAATCATAAGTGAGCGGAGGCAGGACATAAATATGCTAGGGTAAGCGGTGTAACAATAGCTGAATTTCGCTGGATATAACTAATATTATATCATGGGTTCAATCCCTGGTGGGGAACACTGCTGCTGTACCCTTGAGCAAGGTACTTTACCTAGATTGCTCCAGTAAAAACCCAACTGTATAAATGGGTAATTGTATGTAAAAATAATGTGATACCTTGTAACAATTGTAAGTCGCCCTGGATAAGGGCGTCTGCTCAGAAAAAAAAAAAAATAATAATAATAATAATATTATGGAGCGTTATTATTGAGAATTATATTGAGAATTTCGAATATTTAGAATTGCTTTTAACAAATTAAAAAGAAATGTCATCAGACAACGGAGATGTTGTAGTCAATTTGGTTATGAATCAATTTTCAAGAACTTTCTCAGAAAAATTAGTTAAAAAAGGGAGGTATACACGACAAATACCCAGACATAGGAAGGGAAGGGCTTAAGGAGGCAGTGTGGTCCAGTGGTTAAGGTCCAGGGCTTGTAACGAGAAGGTCACCAGTTCAAATCCCACCTCTGCCACTGACGGTCACTGGTTCAAATCCGCCCTCTGCCACTGATTGACTCACTGTGTGACCCTGAGCAAGTCACTTAACCTCCTTGTGTTCCATTCTGCAGATGAGATGTTAAATCAATGTCCTATTGTAAGTGACTCTGCATGTAATGACCAGTTCACAGCCTACCTCTGTAAAGTGCTATGTGATGGTGGTCCGCTATGAAAGGTGGTATATAAAGATATTATTATTATTATACTCGTCACTTCACACATTCAAATTATTAAAGGTATCCATGGCTTACTGGTAGCTGTCAATTAAAAAAAAATACTGCTGGACTGTCTTTTATTCAGTACAGAAAAGGCGATATAGAACAGCACTGGCTACAGCAATCTAGGATGTCTATCGAAGTCAGCACAAAATGTTTGACTATGACAACATGTTAAGTAATCACTTGTCAATAGCCACAGTATTCTCGGGTACCGCTAACAAGATTCAGAACGAGTAAAAGCAGAAGTACAGGAAGCCAAGTACGTAGCTGTAATGATAGACTAAGTTCTGACGATGGAAACGCAGCTCAGCTGTCTTGTGTTTTCAGGTAGGTGACAGTGGCCCGAAAGAGCGGTTGTTCTGTGAAAATGTGTTCCATTTACTAAAATAAAAAATAATAATAAAAATGCTTTTAAAAAGACCAAATTAAAATGATTTTGCCTATTACAGGTGATCTGGTACTAAAAAAATGTTAATTACTGTTTAAGTGTTGTTTAGTCATGCAATTTTTTTTTTTTTATAAAGGTGTTCATAATATATTTTTAAGGCTTATTTTTGATTTCTTGAATAGTATGAGATTTCTCCCAAAGGAATATGTCTTCTCAATCAAGCATTGCCGCTGAAAGACTGGAATACTTAGCAGCATTATAAAATTGATTTTTTCAGTAGTAAGTAATTGAGTGCCATTTCTGTCTCAACAACAGAAAAAGTTATTTCCGTAAAATGTGGGACAATGATAATGTCAGTTACATTATCTGAACTGTAAAAATCCATACCCGCTGCAATTGATTTATCATTAATGACATGACATCTGTGTAAGGAATACTTTGCATCTTCTGAGCATGGGGACAGACATCTGAGCTTCAGCCATAACTATAAAACACGGATACATTTTGGGGGTCCTCAAGTGGCTCACCTGGTAAAAGCACAGCAAGGTGTCATACAGTCGAGAGCAGGTTCACATCCTGGCTTTGCGGAGTTGCCAGTCTTCTCCGGGGATTCCTGAGGGAGCGTCGTATTGGCTCTGGTGCTCTCATGGGTTAAGGAGGCAAAACCAGCAGGGACTGTTTCTCCTCATCGCGCTAAAGCGCTGCTGGCAAGGTGCTTAGTGAGCTCAGGTGGACACCTGCAGGCTGGCCTTTGTCCTCCAGAGGCTGGTGGCTCGCTGACATCTGCGCTGAATTTCCTGGGTGTAAAAGAGAAAGCTGGCTTGGTCGTGGGATCGGAGGACGCTGACTGAGCCTTCAGTTATCCTGAGCTGTGTGGGGAATCACTTCGGTGAGGGGAAAAAATGTTGGAAATTTAAATTGGGGAGAAAATTGAGGGTAAAATAATTTGACACACTACATTAAAAAAAAAGAACAAAAAAGATACATTTGCTGAACTAGTAGTAAAATTATTTGACCAGTGTATCAAATAAAAGTGAATCGATATCGGTTTCTCCAATTTTTTTTTTAGTATTGCTACATATCTTCATACACTAAAAGAAGATCGGCAAGTGGACCCACCTCTGTTATGACAATGAGATTTTAAATCTTCTACTGTTAAAATATCTATTTAGTCCAGCTCAGTGTTATAAAACTGGAGACTAAATATTGGTCCCCAGTTGAACTTCTTGCACTGGCATAAAATTCCCTTTATGTTGTTGAGATTTTTTAAACCTATTTCCATAAAATGAATGTCCATATTTTTTCTTTAAGTACATTAACCAGATCATGCTGTAGTTTTTTTTAGTGATTTTTTTTCAATATTGTTTTAATCTATTTTTTTTCAGATGGATTGAATATATAAATATATATGTAATTTATTTTTTCATGAAAAATGACATATTAAACATGAATGTTAAATTATACTGTTGAGTATTGTAAATCATTTTGTACACATCATAGGTCGCCTGAACAAAATGAGAATTCCTAAACGGGTGTGTTTCTGCTAGGTTCAGCTTTGTTATTAAAAAAGTGTGCCATCTATAAGCAGAACTGCTTTGCACATAGATTTCCTGTGGGATTTAATTAATTTAAGGTTCAAATACTGCATTTATATTCATTTTTACTTTTAAACTGCATGATTAATTTTGTGACAACACTTGACCTTTAATTATTGCCTTCAGCAGTAGAAAACAGTCAACAATCACTACCTTCAGACCTCCATGGCTAATTAAACTTAAATCTATACTTGGGATTTATCAGCCTTTCAATGAAAGGTCTTAGGCTAGGAACACCGTTGATGAGGGGGTGTAAGTGGTATATCAGCCAAGTAGTGTCAGACCATGTGTTTAATAAAGTACACAATTATTGTCCGTATTAGCAGGCAATACATCAGTTTACATTTGTGTGTGTAAGGTATAAAGCACGATGGGCCGTGCGGTTCCCATGAAATATATGCACGCTTGGGTGGCGATTAGGCCCACAGTGAAGCCGAGGGCCTTTAGCCACCCAGAAGGAAAATAATTCCCAACGGTTCACAGGAGTACCAGTAGGGTCTAGTGTTCAGGATTTGCTGAGGAGCTCTGAGTGGGTGCAGATAAAAGGCTGTACATCAGGAGGGCATTTTGACACATATTTTTTAAAGCTCTGACAACTGGGGTCTCAATAACTGGAGACTGAATACTGGTTGTCAGTGGAACTTCTTGCACTGGCATAAAATTCCCTCAGAACGTTGTTGGGGTCTTCTGTGCTCATTTCCTTAAAATGAATGTCCATATTTTTGTCTTTAAGCCAGTCTTTAAATACAATAACATCCCATGTTGTAGTTTTTTTATCTTTGTTTTCTTCTACTTCATTTAGCTGTGCATCCTTTAATCTTATGTGTCTACTACTGACAGTTTCTGTAGTACTTTTCTCTTTTTTTCAGGTGGATTACTGTCTTCACTAGGAAAGCTGGTGCTGTACCACTTCTCTGGAGTTTTATCCCCAAATATATTTAAGAAAATGGGTGGAATGTCATTTTGACGTGGAATTTGTATAATGTTGTGCGTATTGATTTATTCAGTGTGAAGCGGCTCATTAGTATGCGAGCCGTGTGTGTGTGTGTATATTATATATATATATATATTGTAACATAATTGCACCCACTCACGGTTCGTTGCCCCTTTAAAAATACCGACCCAGGACACAGAAATGAATTTTCAAAGCGCTCTTGCGCTATTTTTAATAAACACAGAAACAAAATAAACAAAACAAACACCTAGCTCCTTCAGAGCGCTAGCTACACACTCAGGATCACCCTAACTACCAAACCGGACAGCTAGTGATGGGTACAAAGCCTCACCCGCTTCGACTCGTCTCGAACCATTAGAAGCAAACAGTGTTGTGAATCAAAGGTTCAATTGGTTCGCATGAAGCAATACATCACGTGACACAAACGCCAGCAGTTCTACGGATCCTCTGAAGCTGCAGACACTCGGGGTGTTCAGTCACGCACGCTCACGGAGTAAAATCTTGCTGGCGGTGTCGTAGGTGCGCTATCAAAACGTTTTGATGGTATATTTACAAAAGAAGACACAAACCACCAATACAACGCTTTACTTCGAATCAATAATGCTTCGTTGACGTAGGTTAGAAGTGGAAGGAAGAATATACTGTTTGTCAAATTACATTTTAAAATAATTTCAATTAATCTTTGTTAAATTAAATATATATATATATATATATATATATATATATATATATATATATATATATATATATATATATATATTCATATGCTGGCTACTACTATGTGAAATTGGGGGAGTTTAATTATTGTTAATTATTATAAAAATAAATGTAATGATTATTTGAGATGTTTTCCAGAAATAATTGTTAATAAAATGTCTTTTCAAACCCTTGTCAAAGAAGTCTTGAATTCAATATTATTTCATTGATACATCAAAATAATTACACCTTAAAGCACCATATGTTGTTGATGGTTGTGTTATGACTGTGGGATCCGTGGCGGCTCTATGAGTTTAGTGCGAGGAAGTAATCAACCTCAATCCAGAGGTCCGGGTTTGCGTCCGCCAAGTCATATATGTAATATGCTTCTTTTTTTTAAATAAAAATATATGTGGATGTATATGTAGAAATCTTTGCATTCAAGTATGTTTTACTGAAATGTAATAAAATAAACATTATTATTATGTTATGTTTCTATATATTATGCGCTTTAAAAACACTTTTTTTTTTTAAATGTCCAATAGGCTTTAATTGACTTGGGGTTACGCTTCAAGTATGTTGTATGCTTAAAAATAATCTAGCCATCCGAGAGACACCGATGAGACACTGAACTAATGACCCATTAATGCTATGCCTAATACTAGAATGCCTATGAGTTTTGGAGAGGGGCTTCAACTGATTCAACTACGTTAGTGCGGAGCTTCAAATCATTCACGAGGTTCATTGCTTCATTGAGGCGTCAAATCATACATGGGGTTCTTTGCCTCATGAGGCTTCAAATCGCTCACAGGAGCTCATTGAGGCTTCGGATCAGTCACATGATTCAGTGATTCACTACTTCAGGTGATTTAAATGACCACTGCTTCATGTGAAGCAAACAAATGACGTAACCCGCCTCGAACCATCTGAAGCAAACAGTGTTCCGCATGAAGCAGTGGTCAATACAATGCTTCGTTGAAATATAGCCTAGATTACTCCTGGAAGGAAGCATTTATTATTTCTTTCTCTTTTTTTTCAATTTGTTTATTTAAAAATATCAGCAAATATGATTCTTTTAGTTTTGCATTTTGGAAAATGTAATTATTATTATTTTTTAAAATCTAAAACAACTTCTCTACACGCACACTTCCTCACAGGAGCAGGGATTCGATCCTGCGCTTGACAAGCATTTCTAATTACACGACTTACAAACTTGTTACGCCACCGGGAAACTGGCTAACAAATTAAATATCAAATATCTTACTTCTTTCAACACTAATTTCCCAGCTGAGTCCATCTCAGGTCAGATATGCCTACCTTTCTAAAGCAACATTATCGTGTTTTCGATTGTACAACAATTTTACAAGTATGATAATGCGTATACGTGACTGGCTTTTTTGTTGGGTAATCACATGTGTGGTTGATATATAACGAGATAACAGAGAAATTAAAAAATGTAACTTCATTTTGTAAGTCACAAATGACACTGACAGAGTCTGTAAAAAGTGTGCTTTATGGTTTCTTTCGTGTACATTAGGCTACAGATCATTATTTCTAAAAGCCAAGTTCCAGGCAATAGCAGCCTGTGTGTAACTCGTATGTTCAAGTTCAAGTATGTTCAATGACGCGGCTCTACCAATAGATGTCACTATGGAGCACGAAGCGCTTCAAGTGATTCGACTCAGTGAATCTTTTATGAAGCAAATGGTTCAGAGGGTTCAGTGGTTCAAGAGGCTTCACTGTTTACCTGCAGACATAAACACACAGAAACGGACACACAGTACTTACAATGGAGACTGCTCGGAAACAGAGCCTTCTGCTTCCTTCTACTCAGCAGCCTAGAGCAAAAATACCCTATGCTTCTCTTAAATACCCTGCACCTGGTTCTAATTTACAATTACCACCAGGTGCAGGGGATAATTAACAATAAAACAATTAACAAAACTAATTAAACAAAATGTGCATACGCACATGTTTTATGCAGGGAGGAATCATACCCTCTCCCTGCTATCTTACAGTATATATATATATATATATATATATATATATATATATATATATATATATATATTAAATGGAACAGAATTGTATGTGAAAATGTAAAGCCTATTAAGGTAGTGTGTAAAAGCAAAGTTAGTAAAGTTTGAACCTATGCAAACTGTAGCTGGTGCAACCAAGCCCAGATCTGTTAATCCTGTTGATGGAGAACAAATTCCTCCTTAAAGATAATATTTTTTTAAGCTTTCCCCCCATTGCTGGTGAGGCCATTCATGACCTTTCCACTTTCTAGATCTGAGCATTTTTTCTTAAATCTTTTTTTATCGATTACCTCACTTCTGAGTCTAAGGTTTTCTTAAAGGTTCAGTACAAGATTACACCATATCTCATAATACGTATGTGGTGTGATTTTCATCAAATTTCCCATCAATAGCAACCCCTAATGAAAAGCTATATAACATATACTGACCCATATGTTATTTTTTATGTTCAATGTTTCTAAGAGCATAAAAAGTTAATAAAACATAACACATTTCTATATGTATTGTTTGTCAGTTTTTCATGTTGCAAAATCTTACAAATTAACAAGAAATGTAGAAAAAAGTGATTTTTATTTCTATTGATTTTATGCATGAACTGCCAAAATAATGTTTTTTTTTGCCACATATAAAATACCCAGTGTATGGACACCGGAGACTGATGGACGTGTTGCTGGGCAGACTCGCCGTGCTTGGATGGTAAAACAAAAGAAGAGATTTGAGACCAGGATGACTTGCAGTGATGTCAGACCAGGAAGAGAGACACCGTACTGCGCGATATGAAGCGTTGGTGCACGTATTTATTGCAAATAAATAGTTTAAACAGAAAACAAACACTTTGTAAAAGAAAACGGCATGATGGCCAAAACAGACACTGAACAAACAAGTATCGTGCTGGTTTTAAAGCCAGCACAAGTAGAAATTGTTTCTATATTCTTTAGTTCTCTGTATCTCACGTTCCACCTTTGAACACCTAACCCTGATGAGCGGCCGCTCCTTTTATACATTGTGCCTGGGCTCGATTGCTTGTTAATAATTCAATCGAGCTCAGGCACAGTCTGCACGTGAAGTGATTTGGCAGGGAAGGTAATTAACCCTTCCCTTCCGACCTAAAACAAAAGTGTCCAAATACATACGGTACATTTTACATAATAACACATAACCCAAAATAAAGAAAATACACACAGGGGCGTGGTGTATCCCACCACAGGATTATATTTAAACTTTAATTTATTTTGTTTCTCTTGTTTCTCACATTGAATGCAAATGTGACTTTGTGAGGTTTAATCAGGGTTTTTTTCAATTGTATTTTCATTTTCTTGCTCTTTTAAAAATATCTCCTCAGATTCTTCTGTTATTGGTCTGACCCTCATTGTTTCTAAGTTCTCGTCATTGTTCGGTTGATTGGCCATATGTTTATTTTTAATTTATTATTTATTCTCTGTTGTGCTGTGCTTGTTGTAGAGAGACTGAGAATGGTGGCAATTTGTTTTTAAACAAGCCTGTCGACCAGTGTCATGACGTAGGCACTTGTGTGTTGTAGGAATATACTTTTTTCAATACAGCAGTCTGTTTCCACAGCATTTACCAAGTACATTTAGGTTAAAAAAACAAAAAACAAATTGATCTTCAAGAACAGATAATCTGATTCTGATTACTTTGACAATGGATTTTTATTATTAAGTTCATATAGCCATATGAATAAAAAATTAGCCATGAACCCTATTTTTGTAAAAGGATCATAGCAAGATCAAACTGTATAAAAATCAGATTAATACCACAATAAACACATCCCTGAGAGAATAACTGTAAAGGCTATATGACAGTGGGGTATTTTTTGTTAAGTTTGGCTGCCCTCATATTGGGTTGTAGTAATGTACTCTATAACTGACTTGTACTGCTGTACAGAGAGTTCATTTGTATGAAGGTACCTTTGCTTCTTCTCCTTGTCTAAAAATTTCACTGAGGCCTATTTTAATTTGTCTCCACTATCCCTATAGCAGGTTCTAAAAGTACTGAAAACTGCTTAAATAGCCATAAGTATCAATTATCTGTATTATAATTGTTTTCTTAAATCTCTCATAGAACCAGGTATACTGTTCAAAATTCAACACTACAACATTAATGCAGAAGTAAAAAATTCCCAACGATTTCACATACAGAATTTGATTTCAGCATCTGAAAAACCATCAACTTTTAACAATGTATGTTGTACTTGAAGAGACTTCTGTAACACCAGTAGTTTATATTTTGCATGTTGTTATCATGAAAAAGTAGAATTCCATAAATTAAATAATCCTATTTCATCCCACAAAATATAGATTTCTGTTTCTTTATAAGTACTGCAGAGGTAAGCATGCCAAATATTTTTTGCAAGTATTGAAGAAATCTCAGTGTAACCTTAAAAGCCACCAGCACAATAAAGAGGACAGAGGCATGCTGCAGGCATGTTTGGGGGCATCTAAACATCAGTACGGGGATGTAGTCCTGCTTCAACCAGTTAATTGGAAAACTAATACAAATTTAATTTATGACTTTTCTAGCCCCATACATTTTGACTTAAAGAGAAATATGTTTTTTTTTAAGTGATCCATACTTGTTTAATTCTGAAAAAGATGACATGTTTTGCTCTTTTATTCAGACTATTGAAATCTACTGCATGTCAGTAAACCTAGTAACAAGTATGAACTAGTCTTCATAATGAGTATGGTGATTCATGTACAACTGATGAGAAATTAGCAAAAAGCATATTACTACTTTGTATGTCACTTTGTTTCAGCCCTGCCCACTTTCAGTAAAAAAAATACACATTTTGTCTTCCAAATGTTGAAAAAAGTACTATCTTGTCATTTCCTGATTACCACACATGCATTTGAATACCACTTGTTTTAGCCCAGCCCACCTGCGAGTATGTGTGTCCGTATGAGTATGACGACTCTTAGTATGAGACAGATTAATGGCTCTTATGCACACCCCTAATGTTCATTTGAACACCCTGCTTAAGCAATAGATTTGTTTTGGAGGAATGGTTGTGGTTTGGTTGTCATCAGTACAAATGCTAGCCATACAGACTTCTGTTGGCAAACATTATTCAATTGATCTAAACAGTGTCAGATGCATTTTTTTCTCACATACTCATGTGAGTACCCTAACTCTGATCAGACCTGTGGGAAGCTAAACTTAAAGGGTCTTAAAGATCAGAAAGATCATACAGCACTTTAACATTATTTGACAGGAATTTTAATTCATTTGAAGTGTATTTTTAACACCAGAAGTGGACAGGTCTAAAATTGCAAGTGTCTTAAAGTGAATATGAGTAATAGACATTGTATATTTGTGTATTACTCTTACTTGAACAATCCACAATATTTTATTTCAGTTATCAGTTATTTCTAATATAATATGACATTTAAGATTTAAAGCACTATTCCCAATTCACTTATGAGATTTGACATTGCTAGGTTTAGAATCAAACAGTATTTTAAAAAAATGAGCATGCATAATGACTATGGCATCAATAGGGATGGTTAACCTAAGACAATTTAAAAATGGAATGAATGCTACAAAATGAATGCTTATAGTTACCCAAATCTACATTTTAGAGGCCAAAAAGCATAGCTCTATGGAACAGATTGGAAAACGGTTACAGTAAATCTTTTGAAGGAGACTTTTTAGGAGGTCAAATTATGGAAAGAGTAGTTAACACAATACTCTGGAAGGAGAAGCCTCAGAGGACAACATGAGAGCCAGCTGGAAAAGCCCTGCGCTGACATGAGAGGGAACGAGGCAAAGCTGTGTGTTAGAAGCTAAACAGAATAGAGGCCTGTTGGTCTAGCAATCATAATCTGAAGGGCAGATGTTTTGCTTTGAGAGACAACACGTTTGTAGCTGTTGCTGTTTTGCTACTCATATTAAATTGGGCTCAACTGAAAATAGCCTTATTTAAATAATGTCTTTGTCCCTTTTTCTAACCTCCCTTCTCTGATTGTTACCGTCATGAATGTGCCACTTTGATTTAAAAGTGAGCAGTGGACCCTTTTGACCTCCAGTAGCCAGTATATTCCACATAGATCTTTCCCCCTGACAGGCAAATTCCAGTTTTGAAATTTTTGGTCCGCACACATTATCTGCTGTGTCTATGGGATGTGGAATCTGCATTTTAGAAACACTTGAAGTGCTAGGAGGTTAAACCCAGAAACTCACATAGCATTTAGTTTCACATTTATGTAACCCAAAGACTACTTCAGTTCCTTTTGTACCTCTTTTCAGTAGTCTGAAGTGTGGGCAACCCAGAAACTACATGCTTGATGAGATGTATATCTTAATCCAGGGTCTGGGTTGCCCACACTTCAGTGAAAAGAGAGACCAGTGAAAAAGAGATACAACAGGAACTGAAGTAGTCTTTGAGTTACATAAATGTGAACCTACATGCTATGTGAGTGACTAAGAATACTGCATACATGGTTAAGACTCTCAAAGCGTTTCTAAAATGCAGGTTTCACAGTGCGTACTTGTGACGGATAATATTAAACCAGGTCAACAAGGAATATAACTGAACACGGTGCTGAAAAAGCATGATTATATGTTATGTGATTTAATTGTACCTGTTCAGATTTCATTTTTTCAGTGAGTCCTGCTATTTAGATACCAATGTCGTAATATGCGACTCTGATGTTCAAAAGCTGTCAGCAGTGTGAATTAAGAATGTATAGCCTTGTTTCACCTAAGGCAAAACTAATAACATCTTAGTTTTAAGTACCTTAGAGATTTAAAGAATGGGGACATCTGTGTGTTATATTAAAATGCGTTTTAAGTAATAAATATAACCGACAGGAGAGCATCACTTTCTTTATAAAGAACTGTTGTTTGGTAAAAAAATTTTAATGACTCCAGTGCTGATAGAAATAAAACACTTTAACTGCCTGTTATAAATGTTTTTTTTTTTTTATGAAGATCAACAGATGTTTATTGTTTTACTTAATTTCCCTTAAAACATGTTCAATGGCATTACAAAGACATGACTGTTGATTAAATTGCTTGTGATCTGACAGTATAATATAACAATACTTAGATGCAATGCCCCATATAGTTTTAAAGGGGAAGCTACAAATCACTACTCTATATTTAGGTAGGGTTACCTTTTTGCATGTTTCAGTTATACCACCAAGGGCCTGATGATTTTATAACCAATTACATTCATTTTAATAATGAGGTGTTAATCCTGCTTCTGCCTCCCCAGTCGGCTCCTTTCAGCTAACAATCCCCCTCATGGATCACTTGAGTAATACTGTATACAGGGACATGCAAACAGTCAAAACTGGCTTCCAGGAGTGGTTGAATAGATTTCAACTGAAAACTGCAAAATATGAAGCCTGAACACATCAGTGAAGAAGCAGCGGCCATTATACCATACACTACAACATATTTAGCACTGTTCAAAAAACACAGCACCAGCATATCTCTGTTAAATGGCAATATTCAATCAGGCTAACCAGATGTTTGGTATGTTTAAAATGAATGTCAGCTCTTTAATAGAGTATCTTTGATACCACATACCTTGAGAAAACACAGTTTTATATTTTGACTATTTCAGGTCGATCTGATTCCTCTTAGCCCATTGAATGGGACATTGTCTGTCATCCCATTCATTTAAAATAAAAAGCTAAATATTGACCTGCTAGTAGGAGGTTTCCTACTGGCCAGTACAAATGGGATAATATACCATGATCATGTCTTATTCAATGGCCTGATAGCAACCCAATCAGGTGATGATTTAGAATTGGATGTAATTCAATGAAAACCCCAAATGTGTAACATATGAACTAAAATAGGTTTATGTCTTTAAATCAAAGAGAATGTGCCCTTCCTTGTCTTCAGATGAATAGGGCTCTTCTCAAAAGCCCAAGTCTCTTTCCAGGATCCTGGTGCCCTGCATTTGCTTTGTTGAATTACACAGACTGGACCTCCATAGACAAAACAGTGCTTTCTAGAAGACTGCACTGACAATGTTACCAAGAGTAAGTTATACTTTATTATACCGGTGGAATACAGAGAGCTTTAACCCTTTGCGGTCCATTGTCGGACCTGGTCCGACATTGCAATTATTCCTATCCGGTCCATTGTCGCACCCTGTTCGACATCATCAAAAAAACGCAAAAAACGGGTTTCTAGTCGTTTTTTCTCCGGAAAAGGCAGAGAAAACCATTCAATGGCCGAGTGGGAGCGACAGGAGCCGAGACAAGCCGATAAAAAAAAAAAAAGAAAAAAAAAAAAAGGCGTATCTTATAGTAATAAAATAATGACTTGGATTGCATTATTGAGGAGTTTGGTGATAAAACGAGTGATCAGGAGATGATTGATCGGTATGTACGACTATTATTATTATTATTATTATTTATTTCTTAGCATATGTGAAAGCGATAGCGAACGAAAGGGTGGGGTGGGGCTGGAGATGCCTAGTGAGTGCTCTGTTGATATGCAGGGCCTTTTAAACCCGTTTGACTGTGAAAAAAAAATACTTTTAAACAGCGCGTCTAAAATTAACTGCGCGTGTGAAAATAAATTGGACCTGACGCACCTGACGCGCACTTAATAAATGGACTGCAAACGGTTAAACTGGTCTGTTACAAACAGTTTAAACCTCTTTCTTCCTCAACTGATAATATGTGAGCACTTTCCACCTCCCAGTTTTAATTTATTGGTCAACTGCTGGCAGGTGCAACAATATGTCTGGACCTTTGACCTTTGCCCTTGCTCTTTCTTCAAAAGTGTGAATTGAATGTGGTTTCTTAAAAAAAAATGTTACAGTGTTATTATTATAATGAATCAGTAGTTACTTTGGTAATCTACACTCTTAGAAAATAGGATTTCTACATTCTTTCTAGATTATTTTAATTGTGACCTTATTAGGTTCTATTTGAAACCCATTATATACAGAACTTCAGACTTAATGACAAAAAGCTTGTAATATTAACTGCCTTCGCCATACTGGGTATTATGCAGATAATAATTTCTCTGTATTGACAAACAGGAACCACAGCCATTAAATGTGATGTGAGAGAAAAGGGTAGATAAATGGCACATTATATAAAACATTTTTTAATGTAGCACATCATTTCTTTTTCATGGTTCATATATGCAACTAATACCATAAAAGAACACCAAAAATAACACTTTGTTCACATATTGTATCTGTATCTCAGAAAATCTCTTCTGATAAGCCTTCAGAAATGTAAATCAATACTTGCCGGTATATAAAAACTTTTCTGAGAGACAAAAAGTTCACATTTTGTAGGGCTTTGTGAAATCTGCTGGAAAATGTTTTTAAGTTCCAGAAAAGAGTTGTCGAAGGCTTTATTGAGATAATAAAAGTAAATCTCAATCTAATCCTTTAAGTGTTTTGCTATCTTTCACTGTGTTCAATAATTCCTTCTAAGAACAGGGCTCTGTTTGCTGTTTATTAGCCCTCTGATAAGACTCTTTATGTTACTATTGTTCCATTTTGTTTTGTTTTATTGACAGTGTTTTCACTAAAAAACACACTGTAGACAGGGGAACAATTAATCAAATACATGAATCTGCATAGGTTTCCCCAAACAAAACAAATCCCATATTTATAATCCTAACAGACAGAAAAGGCATTGATTCTTTGAAGATAACATGGCCTGTAGACAAACATAAGTGCATTTACAATCTACTTAAACAATCTATGGAACAATGTAAGTATAGATGCTACAGTAATTTCTGGAGGTTGACTTCAGTTTTCCCTCAATACAAACATATTGACTTACCTAAGGAACAGTGAAAGTAAAATGCTCAACATATATCTTCATATTGATTTAAAGTATAATTATGTAATAATTTAAAATCATTCTGGGGAGTGTTACTGCGTCTATGACATTAAAGTACTTTTAATTTTTTTTTTTTTTTATGAATAAACGTATATTGTCTTTTTATTTATTATCTTCCTAAATTTTATAATTGTATTTAAAACAAAAATATATTGGTAAATAAATAAATTGTAGCGTGCACAGGAGAAGGCAGCACCAGAATCACTACAATATATATATAGTGCCTGTTACTTATATACACTCTGGTAGAGAGAACTCCTATTCTCTAAATATTATGTACTGTTACTTTAAATCTTCTTTGTTTTTGTTTTTTTCAAAGTGTATCACACATTGAGGGCCATCAGTTCTCACATGATGTTGTCAAATATATGTTTATATATTAGTGTTTGAATAATAAATTAATAAACATGAATAAATAACTATACAAAGCATAAAATATATGTTGCAAGAAAACAAGATTGTAGTAACAAGTGGCAAAGAGATTTGTTTAAAAGCAAAGTAGAGGGTTGACAGGGCTTGGGATGCATTATCACAAGTCATATCCTACGAAATCCGAGTAATGGCACGTTATCATACTGAATGGGCTTGGCTCACATTACTGTCATACAACTTTAACAGTGATTAAGATAAGGTAAATGATAAAAAGTGAAATGCTTTGAAAGTGTACCTTATTGCACATATTTGCATTGTTTACAGCAATAAGGCAGCTTGGTCCAGTCATTTATATTGAATGATTACTCAAATTAAATTTAGTAGCTTTCCATATGTCACGATAAAGAATTCCAGATATTTATATGAACATCTAATAAAAAAAAGCTTCCAAAAAATGTCATTGAAAAAAACTAATTTGAGGTCAACAAAACATCAGGTTTATAAGGTGGCAGCATTAACAACCTCTACTGTTTAGATGATTAAAATCGACCCCAGGTTGGAATAACATTTATGCTGTTTTAGATTTTTGGTTTAACCCGTATAACATGTTTATTTTTGTATGTTTTTTTTTTTTAACAGTTTATTGTATTGCAGCAAAATGTTATTTCCAGGAGGCAATTTCAAAAGGTATTTTTTGCTGGATACAAAAAGAAAATTGCCAATACATAAAATGAAATGAGACATAATGGCATGTTATTTGAATACAGTCACAGTATTGGTAGCCAAGAAACACTTGACAAAGGGAAAATCTCTGTTTTAAACAATGTTTCCCTATTTGCACACATGGCCGTTGCATTCTATGAGCTCAGGTTACAAAGCCGAACTTGTCCATGAACGCTGAAGTAAAAGCTAATAGCTCTGATTTGAGAGGACGTCTTGTATTTAAAACCCAGGCACACTCAAACATTTCCTGTAGGTCTGGACCAGATTTACATCAGTATTAACCCAGTCAATCTGCTCACCTGAAAAAGTCGTGTCATCATATGCTAATGAGCTGTTTCAATGGAAAAGCATAAGTTCCCATATATGCAGATTCATGGTTTCTGCCCAGAAGTATATTTAAATTAGATTTCCTCACACAGAGGTGTAGCCCTCTCAGTTTAGTTTAATCTAAATTAAAATGGCTTCACCAGGAGTAACAGAGAACATATATTTGTGCACACCCTGAAGACCTCTAAGCAGCTGCTGAAGTTATACCACTGTGGCAGGATAGCATCTAGAGACTCAGAGACAAGAAAATATGCAGTTTAAGCTGCACACTTTTAATACACACAAAATAAAACACACAAACAAATAAACAGGCACAAGGGCCAAAATAAAAGGTTTAACAAAACAATTAGCTGGGCATTCGCCTTCACTACAACCACAACACACACAACCCCCCTCCCTGCCAACCCTATATATATATATATATATATATATATATATATATATATATATATATATATATATATATTTGCACTAAGGGCTTTCACCCTGCCACAGCCACCATCAGTTTCTAATAATACAAAAAGTAAATTGACATTTGACAAAGTCAACATTTCATGAGCAAAGCTGTAAATGAAAAACAATGTAAGTGTTGAACTGTGACAAAGTGGTGAGTGGATACAGGTGAGTGCAGTGCAAAGCGGATTAATCACACAGACATTTGCTTGCAGGTGCAAGGGTGTTTCATTAATGAATGAAAATGTCTAGAGCCCGAAGGCAAACACAAGTAAATAATAAATGTTAGAGTGATACAGCGGCGTGTATCACTCGTAATTGTAATCCCGGGGTTTGACCCGCAACCAAAAGTCCAGGTTTTACACATACCAGCACTAAACACAAACACAAGACAGTGAGTGAAATTAGATGCTAGTGATGTGATTTACAGTACTCTGTGAAATGCAGGGGTGAAAAGTGATCTCCGAGTTAATGCTGGCTTGCGCTACAGCTCCGGATCGTGTTACTGGTAGTCTACAAAGACAAACAACAGTTACAGCTGACACTTAACAACACAACACAACACGGTTTTTAGTACAGCACGGTATTCCTTCAAGGTCAAATACAACCATTTGCAAAGGAACAGATTACTTTGCTACGCCCCTATTTTATACCCTTCCTCATGACCCCTTGGTTAAAGAGCGCATCCGCTTCTCCAATCCGCGGATGCCATGCCGTTTCCCGTCCAGGTCATTGAGTTCGGGTACCGTAGCTCCGTCCCTTTTCTAGCCGTCCGACTTCCACCTACCCACGGGAATAAATTGTCATGCCTTTTAGTCCAGGGTACTCTGTTCCCTTTATCTAGTGCCCTCATAGGTTAGGAGGGAGATCTAACACCAAGCGTCATTCGATCTCTGTCACATGAATGTAATAAATGACTTTTCTATTCCAAATGCCACCACCTTTTTTTTTCAACACCTGTAATCTACAGTATCTGAACTTCCATGGCAATTAGAGCAAATATTTTCTGGGAAAAAAAGGTTAAATCACGTAGCCAACAGACCAACATTGTCATGTAATTGATCTTTTGTAATTGATCAATTGATTGATGTAATTTTGCTGGTGGCAATATCCCTTGTGCTATGCATCTGTCGCATCAGTGTCCTGTTTTAAAAGTGCTCCCCTCCCCATCTCCATATTACTATGAATGTGAGTGCTGGTCCAACACCCCCTCCCTCTCTGCAAAGGTCTATGTTATGCCATTGAACATCTGCAGTTCCACACAGCAGATTGTTATGGTAGGACATCACATAGTTTCGTATTACAGCACTGTTAGTAGTCCTCCTGTCATGCACAGTGTGTTGTTGGTGCCACATGTTGAACTGTAAGGAAAAAAGAAAATCCAGACAGTTCTATTTGATGGTATATAAAAATGAATATTATCTACTTCTAACAAGTCTTCCTTTTCTAGCTCTTTCGTAATTGCATGGGTTAAAAAAAAGAAACCCATTAGGTTCACAGACAATATTGATTGTGGAAAATGTAACAATTTTGAAGCATTCAGTTTACCTTGCTTACTTGTGACTGTTTTTTTTTTTTAGATAGTCTCATTGGCTTTAATCTGTCTTTTAACAGGAGTACACTACACTTCAAAGCTGTGACCTTTAGGTGCACACTTATTTTTAGCGTGCATATTGTACAAGACTTCTGAGAAATCTGATAACTTTATGGTAGAGAAAAAACAAGTATGCAATTGTATGCAATGCCTATCAGGCAAGCTGTTAAATATTATTTTCCTGGATACCACTGCAGTTATAATTGGTGTTACATGAGATGTGACTCCTTCTGCAGTTTCACACTACAGTGATGCAGTCACTTACAAATTTGTTTTAAATAAACATGGGCATTTCCTGAATGATGCACATTAGACAGTAAATAGCCAAATATTATTTTCGTTCACAAGAAACTAAATATTAATTTAAATCTGAACTGGCAGCCAGCCTGAAGTGGGCGCAGGGATCCGTAGACGGCTGCATTGGAGGTGCTCAGGAGCGGGAGGAGAAGTGGAGAGTGGAGGGGGGTGAGGAGGAGAGCAGGGGAGCAAGGCGATCCCAGCGCAGTACCACTCGGCGGCCAGGGGGCGGCATCTGAACCTGGTATACAACCTCTCCCACTCGCTCCAGTATTAAGTATTGGCAGATCGATCCACGGGTTATCCAGCTTTGGGCATTGCCCCCTCCACCGCTTCGGCCCAAACACCCAGACTCGCTCCCCTGTTTCTCCTGCACATCGTAATTTTTCTTCTGGTGAACTTCAGACGACTGGAGCTAGTCCCAGGCGAACTGGTGTGTGGTGTCCAACCGATCCTGCAGCTGGTGGGCATACTATGGACCCGTTGGGGGAAGCCATTGGTCTGGTGGGCACCCGAAGAGCAGCTCCTCAGGGGTCAGTTCCCTGCCCAGCTTGAGGAGAGCCAGGGTACAGTCGTGCAACTCCTGCACCACACTTCTGTAGGCTAGCAGGATGAGGGGCAGCTGGAGGTCTCAATCCTTCTGGTGCGTGCTGGTGGCAATGGCAAGCTGAGCTGATAGATTCTACTTAAAATGCTCTACCAACCTTTCACTCTAGGAATGGAACGGGATGGTACAGGTTTTCTTAATCAACAACCAATGGCAGACATCTGCAAACACCCAGGTATCAAAATTTCACCCCTGGTCCAAGTGCAGCTCTTGTGGCACTCCAGACCAGGCGAAGAATCCCTCAATGAGGGTGTTTGCAACCATGACAGCTTCCTGGTTGGGTAGAGTGTAAGCTTCAGGCCATTTGCTGAAATAATCCATGGCCACCACATTATACCTGTTGCCGGACTCAGTGAGGGGAAGGGGGCCTAGGATGTCAATGGCCACCCTTTCCATGGGAGCTCCAGTCTGGCGCTGCTGCAAGAGATTGCTGGACTCACTTTTTCTAGCTGCGCAGTGATCGCAGCGCTGGCAGTAGTCTTCTGTGACACACCGGCAGTGGCCCCAGTAATAGCTCTGCTGTAGCCACCGCAAAGACTTGTGTAGTCCGAAATGTCCCGTCCTGGGAGCTCCATGGACCACAGCCAGGACATCGGGCTGTAAGGAAGGCATGATCAGCTTGCAGCGTGAAATGCTGACCAGTGAAATGTGTAGTTAATTTAGATTATCAGAAGACGCTTTCTCATGATCATTGATTGGTACTGAAAAATGGAAGAGCAGGAAATTGTATCAAGCAATTGCAAGTTTTTAACAGGCTAATTTCCATATTAAGTGATGCCCATCAGCTTACAGCGTGTTAAAGGGGGAATACAACTATTCAGAGAAACCTAAAGGGTTTGCATATGTGGATTACTACCATACTTCCACACTTAATAACTACTTCAGAAGGAAATTCCTGTTTCTGCAATCAGGGCAGCTTCTAAACAAAACTCAGAAAAGCTGATTAGTGGGCTTCATTTATTGCACACAGTCAAAAGATATGATATTGAACACATTTCATCACCTTTAATAGTAATAGTTTAATAGTAAAAAGTGTGGGGAAAAAAATTCCTAGTATCTATAATCACGGCACACTGATGATCCAAGCAGAAACTGCAATAAAAAAAATATACAGAACAAATACCATGTCATATTAAATGGTAAGAAATTAAATATTTTGAGAAAAAAAGATTCCATGAAGTAACCATTTAATAAAGTGAAATATTGAGATATGTAATGATTTCGTACAAGAAGGGCTTGGTTTGCAGATTGGACTCTGCTGCCCGCCTGGTGTTCTCTCTGCCTCTCTTCTCCCACGCAACTCCACTACTCCGCTCACTCCACTGGCTCCCGATCACCGCTCACATCCAGTTCAAGACTCTTGTACTAGCCTACAGTTGCCTTGACCAGACTGCACCCAGCTACCTCCAGACCCTCATCTCTCCCTACACCCCCACTCGACCTCTCTGCTCCGCCTGCACTAGAAGACCTGCACTAGTACCCCCTCTATGCTCCCCTGCCTCCAGAGCCCGCTCCTTCTCCACCTTCGCTCCGCAGTGGTGGAATAACCTTCCTACAGATGTCAGGACTGCCCAGTCCCTGATCACATTCCGGCACCTCCTTAAGACTCATCTCTTCAGACAGCACCTGTAGAACTCCTCTGTTTTTCCCCTGGGACACATCACCCTTCCTTAAATGTGCTTTATTTGCTCCTATCTGCCCCCTATTTTACTTCATTTAATCCTGTACTTCAGAGTACTGTAATCTGCCAAGTGTTTAATCTGTAGTATTTTGTATTTAATCATATCCTGATGTAACTATCACTGACACTGTTATCTGCTGTATTATTGAATTGTATTTTGTCACACTTGTACTTGCTTGAACCAAAGTCATTGTATTTATCTTGCTCTTAATTGTATTATTACTTGTACTGTGATACTTGAAATGTATTTGCTTACGATTGTAAGTCGCCCTGGATAAGGGCGTCTGCTAAGAAATAAATAATAATAATAATAGCATAGAGATAGAGACAGAGAAGAGCAAGATGGAAAGTGGAAATCAAAGAGAGAAGGTGCAGTTTCTTAGGCAGAAAAGGGACCAGATTTGCAGCAGTAATCAGCCTTGAAATAGATTCTTGGAATTAGATATTATTGAATTGCTACTGTGTAATGTAACTATACTTGTTGTGTAGAAATGAAATTACAAAGACAATAAGATAATGTATTCACAAAAAAAAGTTTTTAAAAGTAAAAGATTCCACTCTGAATATCATCATGATTCTCTGCATTCACTTTCAATATGATATTAGATCAAACATTGCAAAAGTAAAAATAAAAATCCTAGCTCTTCCCCGTAGCTTGGAAGTGGAACTTATTCACAATATTTCCATACTGTCCCAGTTTAAGGACTTAAATATCTGGTCACCTTCTTTCTGAATATTTCTTTCTGAATAAATAGTGCAGCAAGGATGTGCTAGAGATCTATCCAATTCTTTAAGTATGCTATCAAAACATAAATTCATACATCTTAATGTACAGTACTAATAAGTCATGTTATATGAAGGCACAGGACTATTAGGGCTATAATTTTTTCATCAAATTCATCAATTTATTCAACAATTTATTTAGCCAACAAACCAGGGGCGGTCGGTTAACAGTGTTCGCTTGCTCGCCGAACCCCCAGTCTCTTATTAATCAACAATGCCATTCATCCCATCTGTTTAATGGGCTGAAGTAGGGCTGCTCAGAAACGCGAGCACCCAAATCCGCAGTGCACATGTGCAGTAGCAGCCAGCCGTCAGCCAGGACTGGCTATGATTGGCTTAAAAACGTGTGGATGGAACGCAGCCGGTTAGCGAACACGGTGATCAGGCGATTAGCGCGCATGTGCCGAGAAAAAAATAAATATGAGCAGCATGACTTCGTCTCTTCTTAATCTTGCATGGTGTGTTACTTTTTACAAATATAATTGTCTAACTTTAAACAAATGTTTATGAATAGCCTACTCTTATTTGTTCAACTTCGTTCTCTTCACAGTTTTGATCTGCCTTTATTTGGCGCCGCCTTTACCTTTTTGTCCCGAGGCTGCTGCTGCTTCTGCTCTTCTCCTCACCTGAAAAAAAATTGTTGGCCACCAGTCGCCACTGCAACAAACACATATTAAAAACCTGAAATGCTACATTATACTAGTCAGCACTGCATCATGTTCTCTATGTCTTATAAACATTTAATAAGGATACAATGTCTGATATAATAATGAGCAAAAGAAACCCAAGTGGGGGTATTAGACGCATTGTACAATCTAAAGATGTGCCTGTGTGTCTTTGCATGTTGTCTCTTCACTTATTAAAATGCACTGAAATTCCCCCTGTACCCAGGAGTACTCATTAATGAAAGCAATGCCTTCTGATGTCTGTAGTTTTTCATAATTAAAACCCAACAGGACTTTATCATAAAAGTTCTAGTTTCTTTTATTCCACATTAAAGGAACAATTTGTTTAATTTATCAAGAGTTTAACCTATATGTTGTAATGTTCTGCAACTATGGGGTCGATTCAATCTAAAGGCAGCATGTGCGTTCTGAGAAACTGGAAGTTGTGCAGCCTTCCAGTTTGCAGTTTCAAATCGAACAATTCCTGGAAACTGTGGTGCTGTAAACGAGGAAAGGGGTGTGTTACGCCAAGCTATTTAACTTTTCAGAGGGAAATTAATTTGTTATTGAAATAAAAGGGGCTACAACTGTTAGGCACGTGGTAAAAACCGAAGGGATTCTTGCTCTAATACCAACATGTTGGGTAGCTTTGTCATTGCGTTGTTTTAACACCATATTTATCCTACCATAGCTGGACGTACTGCATTTACATTTGTTATGCCCCTGTGTCAATTTAGGTAAAATGATATCTTTATTTGAACAGAGTATGATTGGATTATCTGAACGTTACTTCAGTGACATTATGGCAGCAAATGAATGCTGCTGGCATCTGCCAATGAACTCATTATGCAATTTATGACCTATAATAGGTATCTGTACAGATTTAATATTGCTATGGGAATTCTTAAATTGGTTTAGTATTATCATTAAAAGGTTATGACTACTGAGGGTACGTTTTAGATCTTAATAATTCACAAAATGTTACAGATTTGGAATTTTAAGAACATTGACCAGACTGCACCCAGCTACCTCCAGACCCTCATCTCTCCCTACACCCCCACTCGACCTCTCCGCTCCGCCTGCACTAGAAGACTGGCTCTACCTCCGCTACGCTCCCCTGCCTCCAGAGCCCGCTCCTTCTCCACCCTTGTTCCGCAGTGGTGGAATGACCTTCCTACAGATGTCAGGACTGCCCAGTCCCTGCCCACATTCTGGCGCCTCCTTAAGACTCACCTCTTCAAACAGCACCTGTGGAACTCCTCTGTTTGTATCCTGGGACACTATCACCCTTCATTTAAATGTGCTTTATTTTGCTCTTATCTACCCCCTATTTTACTGCATTTAATCCTGTACTTCAGAATACTGTAATCTGTCAAGTGTTTAACCTGTAGTATTTTGTATTTAATCATATCCTGATGTAACTATCACTATTATCTGCTGTATTATTGAATTGTGTTTTGTCAGACTTGTACTTTGCTTGAACAAAAGATTGTATTTCTTGCTCTTATTGTATTACTTGTATTGTAACACTTGAAATGTATTTGCTTACGATTGTAAGTCGGCCTGGATAAGGGCATCTGCTAAGAAATAAATAATAATAATAATAATAATTTATGCTTCACTTTACATTTATGTTTTTAAATGTTGGACTATACTTTTTTTAACAGTATCATTGCTCAATAGCTCAGTGTGACAGAAATATAATGAGTTATGGTTGTAAATCTCCCTCCCGACCTGTGAGGGCACTAAGTAGCGAAAGGGAAAGGCTTTGGACGGGCTGGCCTAACAGTTCATTTCCTGGGTCGAGAAGTCGGTCAGCCTAGAAGAAGGCGAGACTTCATTGCAAGAACGTATTGACCCAGAAGGTAAACGAGGTAGCAGCTGCAGGCAATAGAGTCAGCTGCAATCATTTACCAAAGGGTCATGCATGATCGCATAAAGGGGCCGGAGAATTGTAAATCTTTTCCTTCGCTTGGGTTTGAGAGATACGAGGAACTGGAAGGACCGGGAGATTTCCCACAGTAAAAAGAAAAATAATTTGTGAGTGTTTTGTTTGTTTTGTCTGTATAGTAACTGTCTGTGTTTTTGTTATATAGCACTAGACGGCTAAACATGAATCCGGAGCTGTCTCCAAGGACCAGCACAAAACCGGATCAACACTGCACTACCGTCACGATTAACATTGTTATCAGCACTTGTTTCACAACTATAGCACATATTATATTGTACTTCACCACAAGCACTGAGAGCACTCACTTTTTTAGTGTCTGTGTCTAATTGTGTGTGTTTATTACTGTGCTTATTGTTTACAGGACTGCAGCCCTTCTCATTTCTGTGCAATACACATTGTTGTGTATTGCCAGCTCATTATTATTTGCTGGCTGGTCATCAGACCATTGGATTAACAATCATTAAACCCGTACTTTGTTGTCTGTTTGTTCTTGAGATTACTGCATCCGCACCACACCTGCTATACACCTGCTACTAATTACCACTTTGCCACACTCAGCCAATCAGGTGTCAGTAGTTCCAATTAAAGAAATGGAACAGACTCTGTGTTAAAGTCTGATTTTCAACCATTAATATCTCTGTCAAAATGCATTAAAAAAAAAATCCCTACACCACCCACTGATACAGCCATATAGGAAAGTGTGTCAAATCTGAGTAGAAAGAAGTTCAGTCGAAGATAAACACATTTAAATTAAAACAGACTAGGTCTCACATTTGGCTATGCACTGGTTACAGCATTTTTTCCAGCTTAGAAATACTTTAAAATAAATTCAGTAATTATCATTCAATGATAAGGGGAGCAGTGATAATGGCAGAGGTAAGAAAAATAATTTGAAACCCTTAGCAACAACCCCTTTAACAAGGAAAACTTCCACTAAACAATGACAAGGGCAGTAGTGGAAAACCTTTTAAAGCTTTAGCAACACTCAAACACTCAATGTTGGCATACACTCAAACAGTATATGGAACATTTCCTTGTTAAAGGTATTGTTGCTAAGGTTTTAAAAAGCATGTTCTTACCTCTGCCCATTTCACTGTTTCCCTTCTCATTGAATGCTACCTCCCCATCACATCTCAGTATCTCTGCTAAAAGCCTAACCTGGATGCTGCTGAGTTATGGGTGATATGGCATTTCCTGACTTTTGTGTCTTAAAGCTGCACCATTTCAATACATTTAATTGCCATTTTTTTTGGAACAAATGTACTGAAGCTAATGTAATGATGCTTAAAGGGTACAAAAGGAGCTCTTTATTTTATTGTGTTACATGTTCCCATGTGTTGCTACAACTGTTTATGTAAGGTATGTGTATTTTATTTTATTTTTTTACATTTTGACCACTTTTTTTAACTTCTACATTGCATTCCCTGCCTGAGATGGCTTCCCATGTACCCACATGGACCTCTCAGAACTACATTTCCCATCCTCCTCCTGCTCACTGGTAAATCCATCTCAGTTACATATGTGAGCAGGAGGATGACATATTGAATACCAATCAATACCAATCCGACAGTTTGATTTAATATATAATATGCGATTATTTGTCTTAAGTGTTTATTCTTTAGATAAAAAATACTTTTCATTTCACTTTGCTTATTGCCTTAGAAATGCATCATCTCAGCAGTGAATCGTACAATTGTAGACTTGGGCAAGATTCAATCTCTGATTAAACGTGACAAGAAAAATGTATATCATACTATCAGCAGTGATAGGTCTAAGGAAAGAGCATGTTCACTGCAAATCAGTTGTATTTGCAAGTTTTATAACATATTTTCATTGTCAGTTTACGCCCTTGGTATGGCACTACAGCAGTAAAAATGTCAGTGCCCTAAGTGAAAGGTGATTTATTTTCCAAGAAGCTATCTCACACTGCTGAAGTTAATTGCCATTGGCTATTATTCAATTGTAAAGGGGAGGGAAAGGCAGTTTTTTTTTTCTTGTTATGAAATTAACACATCTATTAATAGGCTTGTTTGGTTTAATTTAATACCTGCCGAAAAAAAGCATCTTAATGAGGCTGCATCAGTTGGGATTGGAGTTGTTTTGATATGTAATGCATTTTACAGTGTTATCTCATCAATAGTTAATAAAATGTCCACTTCACTGTTATGCATTGTGGTATTGTAATACATCTAAGAATGATTAGTCTAGTCGCTCCAGACATAGTTAAGGTTTGAACGAAGGTTCTGTTTAAAGTCAATTTTACAACCAGCTCAAAAGGGGGGTAAATCCCCATCGATATGCATGAAAATTGGTGTGTGTGGTCAGATTGACAGGCTCAACAAACCCTGTGAACGGGGTAGCATTTGGTGAAATACTTTAGTTCCGTGAAGCTAGCAACAATAAGCAACAATAAGATGATTACTTCCGGTTTTCAAAACGGCTCAGCGCAGGCAAGGTATCAAAATAAAAGTCCCGTATCCAGCACAAAAATATAGTTTATATACATATAGAAAGTGCGGTGAAATGTAATGTAGACACACTGGGGGTACAGAAAATAAAGTTACTTACTTAAGATTTACATCACTGTAATAGCAACACTACTTTTTATGTCAGGTGTCTAGTTAAAACAGCCGTTTTTCCTTCATTTTCGGGTGCTGGGCACACTCAAGAACCACTCCTGACAAAACTAAAGATTGTGCATCTATGAAAGTGGGGTGAAATGCAATGTTGACACACTTTGAAATTGAATTACCTGTGCTTTAATTTGTAAAGTGAATTTTAAGCTAACTAGACTACTGTTAACTGCACTGGGGGGAGAAAAAACCTAATTTCTAATTTGAGGAAATCTCCAGAAGTCCTCGGCTCTCAACAGCCCCCTTCTTCAGGGCATTCTAAAAATATATATATAAAAAATATTTGCACAGGATCAAGTATAACACTGAAGAAGATCAGATCCACGATGTCCTAAAAAACAAAACACTATGAGAACTAGAAAAAACTAAGCACTTGAAATATTAATTTTGAGATATGGAACACAGAGGAACATAACTTTTGATTAATTTTAAATTTATTTATACAGGAATAATTCCTTGGAGGGCTAACTCATATATTAAAAGTTCCCTCATTCTATTGCAACACAGTGCAGTGTGATTACCACCAAATAGCAATGTTTTTGCAAACAAACATGCATATACTCCAGAACTACTACTGTCAGACTGTTTTTGAAAATGGGAACACCTATGACAAAATTCTAAAGAAAATGTTATGTTAGGAACAACACCATATAGTGCCAAGTATTGCATGGTGACGTATCTTTGTAATGAGGGAAGTATATTTTGAATTTCCTTTCCATTATATATATTTTTTATGCTGTACATTTCGCCTTGTTTGCATCATGCTTCATATTGATTGCAATAAGTATCCAGTGGGATGACTTTATATTAACAGGAACAAGAACAGTTTTGAAGCACCACCAATTCCTATCATTTTGGGGGGGGTTTGGCAGTACTTCAATGTCATCACAATAGACACTATTCAAATTTTGACTGACAAATGTGGAAGGAATAGTTAACACACTTTTGTTTGTGAAATTACTACTTAAAAGGCACAGGTATGCATCTATAATGTTGTTGTTTAACCAATTTCCATTACGTATTATTTCTATATCCTCATTTGTCAAATTAAATGGTAAGTTTTTAATTTCAAGAGGAATAGGTTGGTTTAATTCAAATCTTACCATTTTCTTGCATTGAATAGAACAACAATGCATAACTTCTGTTGTGCAATACTTTTGTATTTCTTCGGATGACATGAAATCATATGCAACTATTAGAAATGTGGATTTCGAAATCATTTTTTTCACTATTTCAAAAGAATAGGAAACATTATCAATATTATTACAGTACCATTCCTGTTTCTGGTCTGTTTTAAATATTGTAACAAATGGATATTTATCAGAGCATGACATAATAGTTGAAATATAATATGTTTGTTTTTTGAAAATAGAAGACAAAGAAATATTTGCAGGTAGTCTGGAAGTGGTTGTATTAAGAGTTATTATTAATGTTTTTGGGAGATGCAATACATGGAATGTTTTAAGATCAACATTTACATTCCCACATTTTTGGCAGGCACCATGCTCTTGTTCAGATATATGGGATAATATATATTTTTTAATCCCGTCTTCGGATATTTCTTTTGGTTTTATTAAAAGTAAAGATTTATATTTAACGTGCACAATGGGCTGCCCTTTACATTTCTTGCAATTATACACAAGCAAAATGTTTAAGTGAAGCAAGTCACTAGCTAAAGTTAGCCAAAAGGGTGTTATTTACAAAACATTCTATGAAATCTACTATTTTATCAAAGGGGATATGGTTCAAGGATGATTTTGAAAAATGTTGAGCATTAATTTTTTCTAATTTAGAAATTGCATCTTTTAAATGACAAGATGCAAATGTTTTGTTTGCGATTATTAATCGGCGATAAGATTCTTTAAATGCTGTTGTGGAATTAAGACACTTTAGCAAAGGCACGTATTCATCTTCTCTATTCTGAAATATGCATTTTTTTCGCCACATTCACACGTTTCTAAATTGCATTGCGCTTTCAATTTAATGTTTTCAAAATGTTCAAGAAATGGAGATTTAATTTGTGAATTACATTCTAAATCCTCATCTAGAATGCTTCTATTAGAATCAATCACATGTTCTTGTCTGTTTATGTTTTTTTATCTTTCAGCTTTAACAGACTTTCTGTAACTAGTTGTACCTACTTCCCGGGAGTATACAGATTTCATAAACAACAGCAGAGACCTCATCGAGACTACTGGAATTAGCCAAAATGCTAAATATATACATTCCTACTTTATAACGCTCATCTTTACCGCTATACTGTTTTTTGCATAATCCACTTGCTTGTCGCATTAAATGACTTTTGCAAGACCTAATGACAGTAAATTTAAGATCGGTCTCATTTGCTGTTCCATTTACAATTTTCCAACAGCGACGAAGGTAACTTTCCATATTTTCATTATTGAATACTTTAATTGATGCCTGAAGCAGTACAATTGACCTGTCGCTGTTTATTTGTACAGGTAACGTATCTTTCATAATCTCTTATTGTTGTAAGAAGATATTCCACTGCACTTTGTGTGTGCTCTTCGCTGATCATAAAAGCTACAGGCACAGACAAATGAGGAGTTACCGGACTACATACTAACAATTCATAATATAAGATTCTTTTCTTAGTAAATTTTGATTTAACAATGCCACCTGTGGCATCCCAGAAAGCAGGACTACTGCGTGTTAATTCATGCCATAACCGTATACCCCCTTCAGTAAAACATATTACTTTAAGTGGGACCGCTTGTATAATTTGTACAAAGCCTTTAAAACACATGCTACTTACATCACTATCCTCCATTTTTTTTAGCATTGTAAGTGCTATTATTTCATCGTTATCAGTTAATGTGTTGCTACGATACTCTGATTTAATTTTTCTTAAGACAGTGGTATCTGAACCAATCCCTGTTCTATTTAATGCTGCTAAGGCGTTTGGGTCTGCGTTTCCTAGCAACTCGTTATATAATTTGTAAGACTTTACATATTGTAAAGTGACAGCCAGGTTGTTTCTCTCGGGACCCCTGAATGGTCTAGCTTTCAAGGCATCTGAAGTGTGCAATACTGTGCCCCTGTACCGCACGCTAAAAGGCAGTATTTTAGGATGCGATAGTGTTATGATGAAGTTCATTTTACACGATCTATGCTTGCAATATCCATTTATTTGAAGATAAGGTTTATTTGTCCTTCTCTTATGTGCAGTACTAAACCTGTGGTTTTTGAATATTAAGACGCAATAGGGGTTTGACTCTTTGATTTTATTCGTAAATAAACCTTCCCATGTATATTTTTTGAAATACCTTCCTTTTTTATTATTATTTTTTAAATTCAACCACACTTCTACTGGCAATGTAAAATGTGCAGTTTCTGGAATCGAATATTTAAAATTAGAAAATGTTGCTTTATTTGATAAAATGCAATTTAAAGTATCCTTACTGATTAATGCATTATCTGGGTCATTTTCATCTGCATCTGAAAAATCGAATTCAGAGTCAACAGCATTATGCTCGCTGTCCAGATCAGTGTCAATGCGATCATAGTCGGTTGATTTCTGTGTTGCTATACTGTTTTTAAAACTTGGTACAGCTATAAAAGAGTTTAACTCAACAACAGCGATTTTTCTATTTTATCTTCTGCCTCTGTTTGTACACCTCTACTTATTTTTGAAGAGCTTAATTATTTAACTAGATTGTGACTATGTTTAATTTGATTGCAGTCATGAATATTACTTTTCTTATGTGCTGTCAGTTTTAAAGGGTACTCTTTTTGTTTTCTTGTGAAAGTAAAACCTGTATGTGCTGCATTTACTTGTAACTGACATGTCGCTAAACTACAGACAAAACCAAATGTGTCCGAGTTGCTATCTCTGCGGAATGCACGTCTGGGTGCAGCAGGGGTGGTCTTGATCCCCTGTGGAATGTTCAGCTGAAAGTAAGCTGCACACCAGATCAGCTGGGCAAAGATGGGCATTCCATGGTCATCACTTAGATGCACCCCGGCATGGCACCACAGGTCAGAGCTCCTTGCAGGGAAGTGATCTACAGCGGAGAGGTACCTGTAGGAAGAGTTAAACAGGTTTTAATGGACAGTACTAATATCATGCTAATATCAGAGCTGTCACAAAAAAGCATGATCTAGTGATTCAACCGATAAACCACCAAGAGAAAGTGGGTAGCTGGGTATAATCCAAACAACAAAACCATGAAGAAAAAAAAATAATTATTATCAATAATAACCATACTTGCTAATTGGTGTAGGTTATTTAAAATGTCAACAATGTACACAATGCTCCTACATACCTTACATTCATGCTGGCTGCAACTCAATGGTACTCTTGTCGCAACATGTCTTGATACGGGAACTCCACTGTCAGCCGGTTTGGAAAATCAATTACCACTACCTTTTAAAAACAGAATAATAACATTGTATGTATGTATTTATTTATTAAAAAAAAAAAAAAAAAAAAGGATAAAAAAATAAAGTGTTTAATTTATGACCTTATTCCATCTGCCCTGGGCTGAAGGGATAAGGCTGGCAAACTCCTTCCCTGTTTGTTGGATGGTGTTTTTCGAGAGGTTGTTCCCTGATGCAATAAGGCACACCAGGTCCGGCTCTTCAGGTAGGGTTTCATTCAGCACCTCTTTACGGAGTGCAGCTGCACAAGCGCCTGGAGTGCTGCTGTATCCAAAGCGCAGGTCACCCTCGGGCATCTGAACGTCACCATCTACCAGGCTCCTCAGATGCTCTAAAGTTTTAGAACAACCCCATTTTTCCAGTTTTTATTGAAATTTAAGCAGTTCAAGTCCAGTGAATAACCTGAAATGGTACAAAGATAAGCGGTAAACTGCCAGAGGTTTAAAAAAAAAAAGTTTAGGTTACCAAAAACTGAAAAATAATGTACATTTCAGAGTTATACAAAAAGGCCTTTTTCAGGGAACAAGTAATGGGTTAACAACTTACAGCTGTTCTGCAGCAATGGAAGTAAATTAAGCCTTGAAAGTTGATGCTAACAATTCCTACAGGTGTCCCAACTTTTGTTGATTACTTACAAACCCTCTGTCTGTATAAAAGCAGTGTTGGAACAGACTGTGTTACTACACCCTCTGAAGCATTATTTGGACAGCATTGTAC
Source organism: Acipenser ruthenus (assembly GCF_902713425.1). Classification (NCBI taxonomy): domain Eukaryota; kingdom Metazoa; phylum Chordata; class Actinopteri; order Acipenseriformes; family Acipenseridae; genus Acipenser; species Acipenser ruthenus. The sequence goes on from NC_081192.1 coordinate 94,378,971, forward strand.
TGCAGGAAGTAGTATATTGCTCTCATAATGGCGAGAAAAAGGCAATTAACAAAGGAAGACAGACAGACCATTATAACCCTTAAAAGTGTAGGTCTTTCCTTTAGAGAAATTGCAAAGAAAGCCAAGGTGTCAGCGAGTACAGTTTCCTACACCATCAAAAGGCACTTGGAAACTGGAGGAAACTCTGACAGGAAGAGGTCTGGCAGACCCAAAGCCACAACAGAATCAGAAGACAAGTTTCTGAGAGTCAACAGCTTGCGTGATAGGCGGCTCACAGGACAACAGCTTCAAGCACAGCTTAACACTGGTCGAAGTAAGCAAGTCTCAGTTTCAACTGTGAAGAGAAGACTTCGAGCTGCAGGTTTGACAGGTCGAGTGGCAGTAAGAAAGCCATTGCTAAGATGGCAAAATAAGAAAAAGAGGTTTGCCTGGGCCATGAAGCACCGCCAGTGGACTACTGAAGACTGGAAGAAGGTCTTATGGACCGATGAATCAAAATTTGAAATCTGCAACTATTAGAAACGTTTTTGTACGCCGTCGAGTAGGCGAAAGGATGGTTCCTTGGTGTGTGTCACCAACTGTCAAACATGGAGGAGGAAGCGTGATGGTCTGGGGCTCTTTTGCTGGATCCAGAGTCGGCGACTTGCACAGAGTGAGTGGCACCACCACTGCTACCACAGCATTTTGCAGCGCCATGCAATACCCTCTGGTATACGCCTAGTTGGTCAGGGGTTCATCCTACAGCAAGATAATGACCCAAAACATACCTCCAGGCTATGTCAGAACTACCTTAGAAGAAAAGAACAAGACGGTAGGCTTCAAATCATGTAATGGCCAGCACAGTCTCCAGACTTAAACCCCATCGAGCTGGTTTGGGATGAACTGGACAGAAGGGTGAAAGCAAAGCAACCTACAAGTGCAACACGTTTGTGGGAACTTCTGCAACAGTGTTGGGAAGAACTTTCCGAACAATATTTGATTTCCATTGTAGAAAGAATGCCACGAGTGTGTTCGGCTGTTATATCTGCAAAAGGTGGCTACTTTGATGAGTCAAAAATTTAGATTAAATTTTGTTAAACAAAACAATTCCATGATTTCTTTTTTTATCTCCAATTGTTTATTTGTTCTATGCTTTAATTTCAGAGTACATTGAGACATATAAATATAAAATATAAAAGGTTGTTTTAAAATATGTAATTACCGTGTACGGATTACAATTTAAAGTAGATATTTAATGTAGATTACAATATAACAATGAAAATACTATAATATATATCATATGTAAAATATAAAAGGTCATTTTAAAATATGTAATTACCTACGTATATTTATTGTAGACCTTCCACGTAGATTGATGACAGGAGTTAGAGACAACCGTTATATCATTATATCAGAACAACGAGAGACTTTTATCTGGGGGAAAAAAACGTCGCTTCCGGAGTGAGATGCGGAAGTAAGTTTTACCAGAAGTTGCTGTTGTTGCTTATTGTTGCAGCTTAACATTGCTAAATACTTTTTGAGATACAGCGTGATGATAAAAACAGCTGTTTAAAAAAAACAAAAAAAACTTAAGACGCTTTTATATACACCTGTATCTCAAAAAGTACTGCTATTTAAGGAACCACACTTGGAATACACATAGTCCCGGGAGTGTAGATGTGCAACTGGGTATTTATATTTTCGGGGGGGGTCCTGGTTTTACCAAAATTGAACCAAAAAAGATAACGGTCTGACGTCACTTCTGTCTGACGTCAGTGCCTGACAGCGTTGCTTTCGACCGTTCCATTTCACTGAATAGGGAGACATTGAATAGCCTATAGTTCAGCACACACGGGTCAGATCTGTGTTTCTGTCTGGATAAAACTGGTAATCAGTGATAATAATTAGTGTTTGTGCCTTCAGTACTGGGGAAACTAATAATAATTTGTTCATTTAGGAAATACGTTTTTCTCCTCCCCCCCTCACTTTATGATACAGTCGGGAGTTCATCGAAACTGTCCTGTTCCATCCCCCCCCCCCCCCCCCCACACAGCGTCAGCGGTCAAAGAAATGAACACGTGAAACAGAGAATGCAGTGGCACTTTACAGTATTACCCTTTTAGCTGGGTTGTATTGTTGCTCACCAGCGAAAAAAAAAATAAAACATTCATAACTAAAGGGGGAAAGAGGTGCCGTGGCTCAGCGCTGGAGAGCCCAGGCACAAATTAAGCACTAGTTAAATAATAAAATGTAAGCCTCCGATAAAGGCGTCTACCAAATGGATAAAAAAAATAATAAAGACTACAATGTATTTGTTATGACACCTCCTATTTTAAACTCCAATGCTTTTTTGTTTATTGAAGATCGTTGTTATTGGGTTTGTGATTATTTGTTTCTATCAAAGTTGTAATTTGCTTTGTTAAACTAATGATCTGACTGACGGCTTTACATGGCCCGGCTTGAACAAAACTCTTGTTCGTCGAGGAAAACATTGATTCACATAAAATAAATGCATACTGGCTGCTGGATATGAAAAAAGAAAGAAGTCTGTCAATACTTGTAAACGCAATACTGCAAATGGTTATGATCTTGTATAGCGTAGGTTCTAAAAAAAAAAAAAAAAGTGAGAAGAAAATGTTTTACCAAATAGAATAAAATACAAATGCATACTATTATATGTATGTGTGTTGTATATTCCATATTTAAGCACATACATTAAACACTTTCTGCTATTTGTTTACTGTATATCGCTGCCAAAGGAAGTTTGAGATTTTTTAAATTAACAATAAAAAGGAGTCACTGCATTTTCTACAGTATTATTATTCATTTTATTTTTGCACTGTTACCCATTCTTCTTTCAAACTTTACAGTTCAGTAAGAATTCTTGCTAACATAATCTTATGGCTGGAAGCCAATTATGACATTGAAATGTTTCGGTACAATTGCAGATTTCTGCAGTTCAATGAAGTACATAAAGCAGAAGTGGATTGTAATGTATGGATTTTATGCTTCCAAGAAACATAAAACACTGCTTTGTGTACCACAGTATACATGGAGCAGCAGTACACCATACAGCACTACAGAACATTCATTTTCTATTTCACTGGCGCCTTCTGAGTGAAATGTAATGGAGAGTGTTATCTTACATGTACGGTTTCACATATTGCATGTCCCATCCATTTTCAGGTACTCCTTTCCAAACATCAAATACTCATCACTACATACCTCAACATGAATTACACATTTCTGAGTACATGGAAATCTGTTGTTGGTTAAAGCACATTTCGACAGCAAAGATAATGCAGTTACTGAACATGTTACCAATCACAATGACTTCCGTATGGCCAGTCTTCGGGGAGAATTTGTCATGTGCTTAGTGATGTCATTGCCCATGTCATATGTGATGTCAAGTGTGACAGGAAACATACACATAAGGGTGCAGAGTTAAGGTTGCATGACTACCTTAACTTGCAATTTCCTAACCTTTTGGGCATTTGCAAACAAACCTTAACGTTACTTTATGAAGTTTTTGCCATTGAATATATATATATATATATATAACCAAAAAAAACACACAAAAAAACCCATAATACTATATTTGTACTTCTTCCAGTTTCATAGAACATTATTCTGTTCTGTAAAAAGATTTAAATTAACAATAACATATTTTGATCATATATATAGAAGTTTGCCAAGTGAATCATTTCTGTCAGGTATTCATCATATTTTCAAACATTCTGAGCTTCTTGCTGCACTTTCTGATAATCCTCCTGTATTAACTGGCTGCAGTTATTATCTTTCATAAGAGAGATCTATGCTGAAAGCAGTTTATGAGATTAGATGATGGAGTCGGTGCAGGCTATCCACCAAAGCTTTATAATATCCTCAGTTGGGAAATACACATTGCCATGGATTATTGATAGAGCTGCATCTGCACTTCGCTGATGCCTCCATAGCAGGGTTCCTAATCATGAGAAATATCTTTGATAATACGTCCCTTCTGTGTGTTCCTTTGGGTTATTTCTTTGGATTCCTTCCCTTTATCTTGTGATGGATTACCTTACTCTTAGTGACCTAAATGACAGTGGAAAAATTGATAAACCCAGCAGGGCAGGATCTGTGCCAAAACAATTTCCAGCCGTTTGAGTTAAGTCTGATTAATTCAATCAAAGCCGTCACTTTTGTTTGCCGACTGCTTTACCTGGTCTTCCTTAAAGAAATTAACTCTGTGTTCCAAAACATTGGCCACTGCAGGGAAGCTTGAACTATATTAGGCATGCTCGGTTTCATCACTTTTCATTAGATTTAATGAAAAAAAAGACAATAGACAGCTCTTTTCAGCCAGTAGAGAATTTATTTTTAAAAGCTGGAAGTTAAAAATAAAAAAGATAATAAATCAGGGAGGCCAGTAAATGTGCGTGTGGGTGACAGTGATCTTTCACTTCTCAGAGCATAGCCTTGTTCTAGTTGGATGTAGGCTTTAACTGCATAATTTCTGTGCCCCATTTATGAATGAAACTTCACTGTCAGATTGAATAAGTAAATCTGTTCTTTGAAATTGATAGCTATATGGACTAAACATTAATTGTGATAGTTTTGGACAGCTGGACATTATTTATTTTTTTATCAATTAACATCCAAGAAATATTTTCACAGAGGGAATTTGTACAACCAATATAATCAAAAATATGCATTTGTAAAGAGCAAGTGACTTCAAATGTCATTTTAAATGCTTTTTTACATTTCCCTGACTGTTTTGTGTGAGTGTAGTTCATGCTGACAAACCCTGCTTGCTCTCCATAATCCCGCCTAAGCACTGCAATTAAAAAAAAAGATGAGTGGGGTGGTTCTTAACACAATGTGGTGGGAACTAGGTTTTCATTTAAATCTGTTTATATTTGACTGAGCTTTTTTCTACTAAGATTCAATGCATCATTTCTTATGTGGCTGTATTGGGTGAGATGGTGCAATTTTCATAAATTATTTTGGACCAAGATATTAATGGTTGAAAATCCAGTTTAACATGAAAACGAAGTTGAAACCATAAATCAAGCGGGCAGCATTCAGTGCCTTGTGTTATGGGCGTGTCTTTCTGAGCAGACCTGATGGAAAACAGCCACCTTTCAAACACTCACATTTACACGTGACAAAAATGACTTAAAAATAAAAAATACTTTAAAACTACAAATCCAATCAAATTCTAACCACCCTATACATTTCAGGTTTCCATTGGCTCAGTTCATTTTACTCGAAGACCCTCTTTCACCTGACATCATGCAAATGAAGGGGAAAGGAGGAGGTTGAAATGCAAATTAGCCATGTGGTGCGTTCTCGTGCTGTTTTCGTAGACAGCTTGGGAATATGTGGTTCCCTTTCAATCTCGAATTATCAACCATTAAGAGTTGGGAAATGACCCTTGTGTCACATGAGCACGTATTTAAAAGGCTGCCTGATAGGCCCGGTGTGACCACATGTCTGTTGCTTTCTGGAACAAGATGCTACGTCACACAGCAACCTTCGCAATTTGATTCCTCACTCAAGACGTGTAACCACTTGCTCCGTTATCGTGAGAATCTCTTTCTCTTACAAGACTGATTTTTGGTTCAAATAAAATCCCTCACTATTCCTCCTCGGAAGCTGGCTTGCTCCTTCCTTTGGATACGACAGTAGTTTATTTTTCTTCTAGTAAGCTATATCACACGGCCGTGTGGTGTAGGAGGCTGAGAAGCAGCAGATGCTGTTTCCCGCCTCATCCTTTTTTGGATTATTTGTCTTTGACTAATTGTTTTGTGTTCAGTTCCTGATCCACGTTCGCGAGTTGTGCCATACCCAGTGTGTTTTAACACTAGAACCGTCAAGATTTCAGACTACATACAACCACCGCACCCGCAAAATGTGCGGCTCCATTTTAAAACGACTTCGATATGAAAATGAAAAACAAACAATCGGATACAACTTAATATTTTTGTTTATGAACATCATACATAATGTTCAGAGCAGAAACACCGTATTTACATTGAAAATTTAATTTTTTTCTTATTTTTTTCAAAAAGAGCACATATACATAAACATGAAAAACTGAAATAAAATAAACTTTACGCATAAAAACTTCTGTGTAAACAGGTGTAGAAAGCTGCATGCACATATACAATTATAAAACATAAATAACTAGTTATAAAAATAGCATAAAACAAAAATATAAGGCTGTTTGTCTGTACAGAGTTCTATTACAGCTTTCTAAGTACAAACTACACAGAAAACACGCTTTTCAACTGTACCAGTGCATTTGCGCAGACATCAAAAGTTCTGTTTTTATTGCATTTAGCAACCTGGCATTGTTTTTTATTCCATGTGCCAGTGGGCGCAGCGCTGGCTGAAGGTTGAGGGGCATTTGCCAGCCGTCTTTCGTGTCTCTTATCAAAATGTTTCTGCCGTAGCTCCAGGGCCAGCTGCAAAATAATGTCCCTCCGAGTGATTGTGTTGCCGGTGCACTCCTTGTACAAAACCAAAGCGTTGATGGCTGCCAGGTCCCAAACATTATAAAAAACAGACACAGGCCACCTGCGAGTACCACCTTTGACAGAATACAGCCGTGCCATTTGAGCCAGTACATCCACACCGTACTTCGTTGTGTTGTAAAATGCAACAGTCTCTGGCTTTCATTTATCATCAGTCCCGATTGTCACTGATCTGTGCAGAGCTTAGAATATGCAATTTTATTTTATTTATTTTTTTTGCACCGTCACACTCAGGGTGGCACAGTCGTTCTCCGACTGGCTACAGTTGTTCTAGTGTGCCACGCCTCGTAGCTCTGGCTCGGCGTCCTATAGCACATTAACCCAGTGCATAGCACTTCATGCATAGTACCCCGTACATCCAGCAGGCATCGCACTGCCGTGAATAGCACCCCATGCATTCACTCGGTGCCCCATGCATTATCGGTGTGTAGCACTCCCGTACCTAGCTCCGGTGCACTCAGCACTCCTGTGCATAGCACCTCGTGTATTCGTGTAGGTGCTACACTTATGATGTGCGATATCTGAAATATTAGCATAGCCCCTGCTTTATTACCATAAAAGGCACTTGGAGGTTTGTTGTAAACACTTGTCAAAATAAAAGGGGACACGATCGAGGGATTTTTTTATTTCATGAATAATAGATCTCCAATTATAGCGTGCTCCTCTGTTTTTGTTGTAAGTTTAGCCATTAGGTCTACCACAGGGACTAATATAGTTACATATTAGTGACTAACTAAAAATAAAAATATGGTATGTGACATTGAGCAAGCATGCTTACATGCTGGATATTTACATATAATAAATAAACCCAAACACATAGAAATAAAACAGCAAGCTCATCTGCCTTCAAACTTAAAAAGAAACGGACAAAAATCCGAGGGGATGAATCTTCATGATATGGCTGGCTGCACTACACTGTTTGAATACAGACAGGAAACTGGCATGAACAGTCCACCTCCATCTGCAGGATTGTATTATGTGGTGCACGCTTTCAAACTAAAAACACGACACACACCAATTTATTATAAGTATTTTAAATATTACATTCCATAATTTATAACTGAAACAGATGACATGAATATATGCTAGAGGACTTTGTTCAGTTTGAGATTCAACGAAGGAGGACGTTTTTGCATCCAGTTTTCTATGACCTGTTTATTCTTAATGTCATATGCTTAGAGCTTCTGATTTTCAGTTTTATTCAATAAAAACCAATCAAACAACCCAGATACAAAAAAAAAAAATGAAATCAGTGTATAGTCAATAAACAACGGAAAGATACTGGAAATAGTTGCTCAGTTCATGGTGACTTCATCCCTTTCAAACTACCTTACCCATTGCAGCTGGGCAATGTCCCTCCTTCCTGACTTGTATCTATCATTGATTTGTTCTGAATACTTTAAACACAGTTTTTTATATTTAAATTGAGATTACAATTTGAAGGCTTGTTTACAGGATTTAAAGCTATTTTACGGTAAGATAGGGAGAATTTAAAACAGAATTGTAAATTGTGGCGAAATGTAATAAAATGCCTAAACACACAAAAACCCCAAAAGAATGTGCTTGTGACCATAAGGATTTTGTTGTGGAAGACAGCAAAGGAAAGAAGGTACAACTTAAGGGTGCAAGTACTGTCGAGTTACTATACATATAGTGACAAAGAAAAACACCCAGTTTCATACAGTATATAAAAAGCGAAATCGCCGTATAACAAAACGATTTACATAAAACTCAAAAATAGCTAAAAATAAGCACTGAAAAATGAAATTAATTAAAAACAGAAGCCCTACATATTATTACAGGGTTTTTTTTGTAGATACTGACAAAGTTGCAAAAACAACTAAAAGACAACAAAGTTTCTTTAGTGAGGAGGGAGAGAGTAAATCTATTGCATTATGTTCTGCAATCTTTCTGAGCAGTAATTCAGTTTAGTTTATCATCTAGCCATGTATGATTCACCTCTATAAACCATGACAAAAATGTATTATCAAATACTTACAATAAGAATTTTAAACCTTTAACATACTGTATATTTTATATTCTAACCTCCTTGGTTGGCAGTACATTCATGGTTGATTGTGCTATGTCAAGCAATTTTGGTAATCAGTGCAATACTTCTACCTTCTAATTGTATTGTATTTTGATTCTTGGAGTCATTGGAGTCATCTGAAATAAGTAGGATCCCAATAAAGCAGCTAAAATGAGACAAGTTCTGTTTTGGGGATATGAAATGTTGTCTAACAGATGCAAAATACACACTAATAAAATTGAACCCAAGTTGGAGATTTTTATATGAGCAACATCTGTAGTGGCAACAAGGAATGAACAGACAATTGCCCACGATTGTGAGTTTGATGTGTTTTTCTCCCATTTGTAGTCAGTAGTATAGCTATTTTACTTTTCAAAACTAGGACAGTAATATATTGTGACTAACTCGTCCACATAATAGTATTTTTATTGGTTTTCTAATCCAAATGGCATAATGTATTATATCCACAAAATTATACTGTAAACAATTTAAGAAATAAAGTTCAAGCCCTCAAAGTGCTACTTGAAATAGCACTGAAATAACACAGCAGTTCATAATTCCGAAAAAGTGCTGGAATAGGAAACAGCATGGCAAGGTATTGTTATAATTTATATGCCCACATGGGACTAGAAAGCCATTCCACTGGAACTTTCATTCACATTATAACATGGAGCACATATAGCTCAGTTTCATAATAATTATAGCATTACACCCAGGCTGCCATGCTTTGTTGCTTACTTACCTTAGTAGTTGACCTTGTCTGTATATCACTTCCCTTCCTGATGCTGTCAATTACCAGATGTTAATGCCTCGTAATTGGAATACGTCCTTCGGATGAGAGGTAAAACCGAGGCCCTGCTGTTAGTGACTCTGCAGCAGCAGTTGATGCATAGTTCACCCCCTAGTCTCTGTAAGTCACTTTGGGTGAAAGCATCTGCTAAATGACGCATTATTATTATTATTATTATTATTATTATTATTATTATTATTATTATTATTAATAATAATAATAATAATAATAATAATAATAATAATAATAATAATAATAATTTCTTAAATAAAAATCACTATACAATTAATTAAAGTGAGCAGAGTAAATACCACTTTTGACCCTCTTCAGCTTGTATGGTATTTTTATCATCAGCACAAATTTAGGTGCCCAAGCACAACAGATGGGTGCAAGTAGCAAGTGTAAATGTAATTTGTTTTTATCTATACTATTACCATTTCTATCTAAACTGATAATCAACATCTGGGCATCTAAATATTACCATCAATTGGCCAGTATACTCTTACTAAAAACCTTAGATGAACCTTTGACGATTTTGAAAGACATCTACTTGCATGTAAAATGGGAAGAAGTCAAGAGAAATCTTGGCATGAAAATGTGTAATATTTGGTGTGATCCCCAGATTAATTATCAGGTATATTTCAGTAAGCCTGGGGCCACAAGTTTGACAGCAGCCCGGTTGCATGATGCACATATGGCACTTACTTGCAGATAACTTAATATTGCAGGCTTGTTTTGAAAGGAATCATTTCTGTTTGGATTATTCAGCTGCTACCTCTGCCTCGGGGTCATTTTTTATCTAAAGTTTTGCATTCAAGTGACTGTAAATACAATCTGTGTCAGTCTCAGCTTTGCCGCTAATTGGAAGCAAAACAATTAACACTGATACTTGACAGCCTTTCTTTATAGCTGTCAGCTAAACATATGATCTGATTGGTGCCCAAGAAGGAACACAAATAAAATTGAAAGGAGTTATAATTTTGCCTGAAAATGGCCTTTGTGGTAGATCTTCCTTTTACTCAAAAAGGTCAACTAGTATGCATTTATGATGTACCCCGAGGTAAATCTAAGTAGGCGATAATAAAAGTAAATAACGTTTCCTGGCCTGTTAGCTCAAATCAACACTTTTTTGTATATTGATTAACTAAGTAAAATGATATGCATTTTCTGCCTTCAACTGAACAAGTACAAAGGAGGGATGAGTACTTTAACTGCCTTCATTCTGCTGCCCACAGGGGGCTATAAATGCACAAAGTGGAAATAATTGGAGAGCATATTAACTTACCGTCTGCTCTACAGGAGGAATAAGCACACTGGTAATGTGCATTGTGTTGAGTCTCCTAATATGGGGTTATGGAATTAGCTTGCACTGGTAATTTTGAAAGCACCTGGGAAAATTGCAAGCTTTGTTTCAAACTACATAGAATATGATTAAAAACAGTAGAGTATATTATTACCATGGGCACAATTAAAAACTGTGTAGACAGCATTCTATGATGTTAAAAATGCAAATTGGATAAGGTATTTGAATGATGGAGGTTTTACTTGTTCATTTTTATGCAAACTACGAAACAAAGTATTTAAAGGACATACTCAATTTGCTCTGCTAAGCAACGATTGTACTACAGCGTCACGTTTCCCAAAGTAGAGCCATTGGCTTGGTTTACATGCATGTGAAAATCGACTCTACAGTCATGACTGTGTGACGTTGTCAGGCAAATAAATCATGAAACAGCAAAAGGTCATCCTTTTGGCAGTGCGACTCTAACGGCAGGGTCAATCACTTTCTCATGATAAAAATAGCTGTAAAACCCCATGTAAACTGGAGCAGGAATCGTGCTTGCGGCTCACGAGGTTTCAGCAGTCAAGATCCCGTTCTTCTGACTTAATCTCATGTAACCTCCAGCAGAAAGGTCCTACAAAACATACACCCTCCCAAAACACAAAATGTACATTTATGGACTACTTTAACACTAGAACTGGCGCGGTTAAACTCATACCTACAACCACCGACGGCAGTCATTATCACGGTACATTTTAAAAATCATCAGTATTAAAATGAGAGACAAGCTATCGGATACAACTGAAACGTTTTATTCAAGTACATCATATCAAACATCTGCACAGCCGAAACGCCGTATTTAAATTAACTTACCATATATAAAGCACTACTTCAAAAAATGAAAAACTATAATAAAATAAACATTTAAAAAGAAAGTAGTGTGTAAACAGGTTTATCTACATACAAAACTGTAAAAACAAAAGTAGTTTTTAATCTAAAACGAAAGTAACATGATTTCTCTTGCTTGTGTGTCACTCGCAGCACAGAATCCAGGTTGAGCTGCAGCAGCCTGCTGCTTTGCAGTTTTCTGATCGAAATGTTTCTGCCGAAGCGCTGTGGCTAGCTTCAAGATGAAATCTCTTCTACTGATATTTTCCCCGGTGCATTCCTTGTACAAAACGAAGGAATTGATGGCTGCCAGGTCCAGTAGAGATAACAACAGGCTTGTATCTATATAAAAAAATAGAATATTGTAGGTTATATTAAAAATAAAAACATTGTAAAAGGCGGTTCTAGTGTTAATGAAATCTAACTTTTAGATGTTCCACAGACAGACTTGATTTGATATAATTGTGTGTGTGTGTGTGTTGGAAAAGTAACCAGACAAACAAGTAGCTAATGTGCGGCATAATTCAAAATGTGCGCGACAACACGTGAATTAATTTCTCTTGTTAAATGTTTTTATCTTCATGGCAACGCATGAAGCTCTCCTCACGATATTCAGAGTCGTTCTTTTCCTACTTAGTAAGCAGACACAGATATTTAAATATCCCCTCCCCTAAATGACTATGAACTGAGTATTGTGCATTGGTACGGCCGATTTATTTTCCTAAATCAGAACTGCATAGCAGTACAGCAAACTTGTCGTGACGAAAACTGTTGTGACTTGTGCATGTAAACACCACCATTGATTCATGAAAAAAGAGACATAAATGATAGAACAATAAGACTTGTTGCAGAAGTAAATATTTATTTATTGTATATCAATGCAGCCTTTATTTTAACATTGTTTTGTTTGTTTCAACATGGCTATACCCAAGATAATGACCTCATCCACACTTTTCAAGAACCAGTATTTAATTAGTGTGCACTGGGTGACAAAGATATACAATGTAGTGTGCTAAAATTATAATCATCAGCAGCAATATGAGCTTAATTGTCTCTGGCCAAATGATATATAGCTTCATGACAACATATCTAATTGTGCAGGGTTTGTGCAATGAGTGATTCTTAGTATTCTCTGGTGCAGTGCTTACAATTCTCATTCAGGCTTGTATCAGTTAATTAAAGTCTAATTTACTGCAAAATTCTTCAACCCAGCAACACTACCGCTATTACCCTAGATGTTCATAAAGTGACAGAAAAAAAAAAGTTTTATATTTCATTTGCATTTTATATTACTATTTTATCCTCTTCAGTTCCTGTATCAATTCAAATTAAAATAGATTTAAATAGATTCGTTTTTCATTATAAACCATTCACAGTATTTTTTTTTTGGTCTTAGGATACCTTAAAGTAGAGGAAAAAAAAGAAAACATTGATTAATAATACAGTATTATCATTAATAACAATTACAACATTCATGTAAATTATTACAGGGTGGAGGATGGAAATATTTACCTGTAAGAACACAGAATCCCCACCCCTTTGTGTTAAAATTAGATGTTGCACAAAGTTCATCAACGTTATGTGGCATTACGTGGCTGTAAACCACTTTGTGATGGTGGTCCACTATGAAAGGCACTATATAAAATAAAGATATTATTATTATTATTGAGCAAGCATGCTTACATGATGGATATTTCCATATAATAAATAAACTCAAACACATAGAAATAAAACAGCAATGCTATACTACTATATTTTTCTAACATAAAGAGTAATAGCCTTTAAGTAGTTAAAGAAAGATATTAGGGCTTGGGGGTTTTCACAACTTGTCCTTATTTGCCTTCCCTGCCCAATTTACATCCAGTGGCCTATCTTAGTGGCAGACGTTAAATACCGCAACCATGTATATTTTAAACCAAGTACACTACGGAATATAGGGGAACTAGGTCCAGGTAAGAGTGGGTTTACAGTGTGGAGGTGTTTAGATTCACTAATGTTTAGACTAAGAGATATAATCTGGGTTGAATTTGAAAGTCCTTCCACCCAGTGATTAATGCTGTGTCAAGTTTCTTCCTTTGTTAGCTGGCATACACCTGGCATGACCACTTGTGCAGTTAGATTACAGTGTATTGATTTATTCACATCAGGTGAACCCAATTCCTGTAGATTATTATTAACTCCCACTCCCACTTGTACACATAAACTAAACATAAACAGTCCTTGCCCAGAGTGACTCTTATATTGCAACGCACTTTTGAATGAGTTACTCCAACTGAACATGTTATTTTGTCCTATTTCACAATACCAGTGGATGAGGCATATTTTTATTTAGACATGCAGCAATATCAAATTCCAAAGGACAACTTACAATGAATATTTGAACAGCCAGGACTGAACTTGACTCTGGCATTTGCCATCTCTATTAAAAAAATATTCCACATTTGTTCAAAATGCTGGTGGGGTCAATAATAGATGTAAACTATTATATTTGTCATCAGGAATGGTCTCTTCCTTGCTTCTTTTCTGATGTATCATCAGTTCTGTTATGGTGTAACATTTTGGCTCTGTTACAAATCACTTCCTTTATTTCCTTTCTGACTTTATGTCTTTCAGGAAATTAATAATGTATCAAAGCATTACCCACTGTGGACATGCCATTTGCAAAAGAAACCTTCACCGGACCTCAAAGGCACAGCTGCCTTAGAGGCTTTTATTCACTGAACATCTCTAAAGGGCAGGCAGAACATTAAACTGAGGTTAGCTAAGAAGATTTGTTGTGTCAGATCAGTCTCTGGATTCCACTTAATTAGTGTGATGTGAATGTGAATAATATGGACCACCAAGGAGTGTACTTTTAATGCCATGTAAAATAATTAATGAACGAGTTAATTGATACATAATCATCTACAATGAACTTTAAAACATGGAGCGTATCACCTGGATTTTTCTTTCTCATTCACATGTATTGTAATTGACACATGTTTTCATACTCAGTAAAAGTATTATTCATAATAATTAGCAAAAATTGAGAACTAGGGCTGTGTATCAGCAAAGGTGGGATGTTAAATTGAGCTTACTTGGACCTGGGTTTATGCTGGTCTATAATAGTATAACAGGTTTTACATTAACTAATGTTTTCAATTCCTGTATTTTATTCCCCTGATTACTGCTGGGTGTTACTATGCAATATAGATCTGATTTTAAACATGGTACTGTATGTATGTAGTGCTTCCTTTGGAGCTACTTAAGTCCCTTATGCATTATTTAAAACTACATACCAACATCTGTTGTATTACAACTACCTGAGCCAATGACAACGTAATCAGAAGAAGGGTTTTGCCAAACAGCAAGTCATGGTCTTTATTGTACAAGTCTGCCATCACACAAATTGCCAATGAGGAATTTTGTTCTGAAGTTTAACTAATTAGAGAAACAACAATAATAATAATAATAATAATAATAATAATAATAATAATAATAATAATATGTATTTTGAGGAATTTGAAATCTGAAGTTATTAGCCAAAATGTCTTTCTAAGCTTGTACCTGAGAACTTATGATTGAGTTTTTGAAGTTATATAGAAAACACCTGAATAATATTTTTCTCAATAGGTCAAGTTAAACCAGTGAGTTCCCTAAATATACTTTTGTGGGACATAAGCAAGGTAATGGATACTTTCCCTGAGATTGTATTATCAACACCTGTCTATCAGACAGGGAATCCTTGAATCACTTAAAAGCAAGAAAAAGTAAACTCCCAACTGATCACGCTTGCCGATCACTTTGCTATGATTGACAAGTTCAAAAGCCTTGCTCATAGCTATACAATTATTAAAGTCCATTGCTCCAACTGTGTTACTTTTATCCAAGCTTTGGGAAATATCTCATATATAAATTAGCCATATGGGATTTACATAAGATATTGATATTGCCTCTGTATTAGTATTTTCAGCACCATTAACCTATCCTGTCTAGAGCGTAGGCTTCAACATTTTTATCGTTCAAACAATTATTTATGCAAGCTTGTACATAAAAGGTAATACAGTTTACCTTATAGTTCCTTAAGATAGATATATGTATTTTCTTATGCACACCATACCAGGAAATACTTTCTGTATCTGTAAGTGTGTGAGGATGTAAGGATGGCTAAGTGGTGACATCAGGCCAGAATACAGGAAGAAAAACAAACAAGTAAAATACTGCCGAGCAAAGGTGCTGCGGCGACGTTTATTTTTAACAAACCAAAATAAATAAAAAGGTTTAACAAAAAAAACACACTCACAGAGCAAAGTTCAAAACAAAATCTTGAACACAAAAATACTCTCCTCTGTACACCCACCCAGAGCACGGAGAACTGCAGTCTTATATACAGGTGACCATCTCCCGATTAGCAACAATTAAACAATGAATTAACTCGGGAGATGGTCACCTTCTGCACAAGGTTCTATAAATAAATAAAGACATGTACAGGGCTCCTCGCCCTGTTAAAGTATGTTAAAAAAAAATCATCAACAGCATCACATTTGTTGGTACTTAAATAAAGACATGTAAAGCTTATATAATAAATGTGTAACCAAGCAATCACACAACTGACTATCCTGTAGCTCACACTGGGGCATAGCTTTTGAGATAGACACAGGCATTGCCTGCAGGCTGCACAGTGGTCTGATTCTCTCATGACAAATTGGTGCATTATTTTTGTGTTGGTCCTTTAATAATTCCAACATTATACTGTTGATGTGGATGGAGATAATCAATCTGATCCCCTTGGTATTTGTATCAATACAGGTGTAATACACTAAATCCTAGGGGTGTTTGTGAATCTGAATACAAAAAACACATGGGTTTCCTGAACACTTTCACCAATATTTGCAATCTATCCATACATTTTTATGTACTGGGCACAATATTATTACAGTAGGTCTTTGTGTTTGTGTGATTTTCAAGATTCTGAAGCAAGCCCATTTTAATTGCTCTATAAAAATAAATACCAGTGGCAGCGGGTGGCCAAAAAAATGGGGAGGCAGACAAAAAGGCAGGGGGCTGAATCAGTAGAATCTTATTATTGTATTCTGACACTTTTCATATCTTCTTAACATTTTACCCAACTTTGGCTGTTAAACGCATTTTCTCCACTAGCCAAGAGAGAAAATAAAACAGCCCATCATAGTATATTCTAACAAACTTAACTGTTTGTTAGAATAAACCACGTCACCGTGTGAGATTTGTCAAATTTCAATGGGGGGGAGGGGGGGGTGATGATAAAATACACAAACTACAAAACAGGAAAGCCTATAGTAAAGATACATCATGTTGATACACCACTAATATGCTAACATCTGCCACCATGCAAATGTTATTGTCGTTTAACATGTTTTATTATTATTATTATTATTATTATTATTATTATTATTATTATTATTATCGATAACTAAAAGGTAATAACAGCATATGCTTATAATGCTACAAACAACATTTGCCAAACTAAAAACAGTGACGGTGTACTGTACCTACGTACACAGAATTTCCATACTATATGCAAAATGTTTAAATAGCATCTGTATAAATGACATTTTCCATCAGAAAGACATTGTCAGTACAAAATCTATTTTCCCTGCCAGGGATGATAATTGAAAGAGCAGACAGAGCCTGTGATGCTTTTTGATGATATGTTTGCCATGATCTCACAAAAGGAATCAGATCAAATCTCTCCACTGGGGGACCGTTAACATCCACATACAGGAGAGAAGTTAGACTTTGAGCTGTCAGTGTCATTTAGGGCTGGAAATCCACGTTCACATTGCGCAGAAGCAGCAAGGCAAGTTTTGCGTGCGATTATGAGTTTACAGAGAGTTTTTCCATTGTCTTGACTATCCAGCTTCCATAACGAAAGGCAGGCATCTAAACATTAAAAAATGGCATACAAGACATTGCAAGATTTTTGTGTTCCTATTGAATTTAAAATGAGATGAGGTTTGTCGACCAAATTTAATTATTTATAACCTTTTTTTTTCATTAAGTGTGTTGTGGTCAGGTGCAGTGGTGCAGTGAATAAATCAGGTCCACACAATCTTTCTCCCAAAACAGTCTGCATGTTTTAATAATAATAAAAAATAATAACAATAACACAAATAAGTCCACCCCTTTACCAGCGATGGTATTGGGGGGTACACGGCAGCTCTCTTAATAAAAAACAAAAAGTAAACAAAAACAGGACTTTGTCCGTCCCCACGTTCTCCGTGCACGCAGTGCTCTTGGTCCTGAGAAGCGTGGTGCCGTGAGTGGTGCGGTGCGGTGCTGTGCTGTGCAGTGCAGGGACGTGCTCTATATATTGCCGGTCCGCGACTCACTCCTCCTCTGCAACACAAAACACACGTAATCCAAAAACCATAAAACAATACAGGCTCCGGCCGTCTGTTTTACATTCTCAGCGCAAGGGGAGGTTTTGACGTAGTTGCTTCCCCTTTGTACCCAGCAAACTCCTCCCTGCAGTCAATGCGTCGCCATGGTTTCTCCAATAGAGGGCTGCCCCGCAGCTGACTGCAATGGAATCGTCCTGAGTACTTGCAGCTACGCGCCCCTCCTAATATGGTCACCTTCCGGTTTCCACCTACCACCGAGGTGGTAGATCTAGGAGGCAGCATACCTTCCCCCTTACACAGCGCCTTTTCTAATCGGGAGGGAGATTTACAGCATCGATCCTTTCTCTCTCTATCACAGTGTTTAAAAATAAACCTGATCAAATCAACTATGTTTACGGAGATCATAACCTTCTCTGTTTATTTATTTATTTATTTATTGCATTTATATAGCACTTATATATATATATATATATATATATATATACTAAATTCTATGATACCAATTCTATTAACCCTCTGAATTCAAATTATTAAAAACATAATGTTTTGCCTTGTATCCCTTATAGGTTATTGAACAGTCACTTTAGAATAATAACTAAATAGCTCTTCTGAGTAACAGTTATAATATTATAATAATCCAATATAAAGCCAAGCATAGTCACCTCATAGCCATCATTATGCCAAGTCTAAAAGGCCACACAGACTGACATCAGAAATGTATTATACCACAGCAGGGTTCCTTTGAACTATGTAAAGAAGTGTTGTCCCTCTATACTTTTGATCCACTTATGGTATGTGGTAAAAGTAACGTATCCTACCTAAATAGAATTTAAATAAGTAAGTTTATTCATAATTGAAATGTCTTTCTTTGATACTACATATGTCTGTTTATACAATATATAGCTCTTATCATCTCTATTAGGATGTCTTCTTCAGTATATAGATATATAGGTGGGGGAAAGAAAACAGATGGTTAATGTTTATCTAAGCCACAGCCATAAAAATAAACAAAGCAGCTTACTCTTTAAAACTATGTAAACATCAATTATGAATACAAAAGCATTTAAATATGGAATCAGCATTTTCTTGCAGGCCTTCAGGCTAACTTGGTTATTTAGGTATGCGAAGCACCATATAAACATCAGTAATGACAGAAGACTAATCATCACCAACAAGAGGCTACATTAGGTCACTACTTCAGATGTTTGTTGTATGACCCATAGGATTTTTAGTTAAATCTACAGTGCCGAGAAAACGTTTGTGAACCCCTTAGGATTTTCACATATTTAAAACCTAAAATGTTATTAGATCTTAATCTAAGTCCTAATAATAGATAAAGATAACCTGATTAAACAAATGACACAAAAACATGATACTTTTTCAACATTTATTTATCCACAAATGATTCAACATTCAATATCCATGTGTGAAAAAGTATGTGAACCTTTAGATTCAGTAACTGGTGGCACCCCCTTGAGCAGCAATGACTTCAACTAAGCATTTCCTGTAACTGTTGGTCAGTCTGTCACCGGTTTTGAGGAATTTTGGCCCATTCCTCCTTACAGAACTGCTTCAACTCATTACATTTGAGGGCTTCCTTGCATGGACAGCTCGCTTCAGGTCCTGCCACAACATTTCGATGGTGTTTAGGTCCAGACTTTGACTAGGCCATTCTAAAACACGGAATTTCTTCTTCTGCAGCCATAATTTTGTTGATCTGCTTGTATGTTTAGGATCATTGTCTTGCTGTATGACCCACTTTCAGTTCAGCTTCAGCTCACGAACGGATGGCCTGACATTCTCCTCTAGAATCTTCTTATACAATGCAGAATTCATGGTTGTGTCAATGATGGCAAGCCGTCCAGGTCCTGAGGCAGCAAAGCAGCCTCAAACCATCACACTCCCACCACCATTTGACAGTTGGGATAAGGTTCTTGTGTTTGAACGCAGTTTTTGGTTTTCGCCAAACATAACATTTCTCATTGAGGCCAAAAAGTTCTACCTTTGACTCATCTGTCCAGAGAACATTGTTCCAGAAGTCTTGTGGATCATCTATGTGCTCTTTGGTGAACTTCAGATGGGCAGCAATGTTCTTTTTAGAGAGCAGTGGTTTCCTCCTGGCTATCCTTCCATGAACACTCACATTAGCCAAGACGAGAGTGGTCTGCAGATCCTTGGATGTTACTCTGGTGTTTTCCAGTTTGTCCTTGGAGAGATTTTGGTAGGATGACCGGTCCTGGGTAGAGTGACTGTGGTCTTGAACTTTCAGTGGATTGGTGGAGCCCCAAATCCTTAGAAATGGTTTTGTAACCCTTTCTAGACTGATGAGCATCAATAACTGTTTTTCTGAGGTCCTCAGAGATTTCTTTTGATCATGGCATGACGTGTTTCCACACACTTGTAAGGTGAAGACCAAACTCACAAAGTTTCTGATCTTTAGGGTGGGGCCTCCCAAACTCACCCCTGAAGATCTACCTAATTATTTAAACACCTGATTCTAATTATGCCCTTAATTGAGCTGATAAAACCAGGGGTTTGCTTACTTTTTCACATACCCTGAATCTTAATTACTAATTTATACATCATTTTGTTTCAAAAGGCATGGAATTGGTTAATATAAACCCTATTGGATATTTAAGAAAAGACTTTTGAAGGTTTTGATTCAAGAAGGCTATCATGGTAAAACTATGGAATTTCCATAATTATCATTGGGGTTCACAAACTTTTCCTCGGCACTGTAATGTTAAAAGTTTGCCCTTTTATAAAATAATTGCTTTCAGTACTGCAATTATAGGCTGTCCCACACTCCCTAGAAACAACAATTATATATCAATAGAGCCTTCACAAACTTCCATTAGAGACTGGTAAATAAAAGTTGCTACCTGACAGCGATATAATATGCTATTTTAGTCTTAAAAATGTGTGTGACTGTATTGTGTAAAGTGTAAATATATTACTGATGTTGCTATTTTTCTTGTGGTTCTCTAGGGCACATTGAAAAAATATATTTATTTTGCAGCTTTGAAAAATGTTCAGCCAGTGTTGAAACTTTAGGGGGTGAACTGCTAGGAAAGTACATCATTGTCCTTCTGAGAGAACTTCATGTTGGTACAGAAGGGTGTATGTGTGCTTTGTAAGCTTTTATTGACTTTTGCCATTGTTACTTTGCAAAAATATGTCTTTGGCCACCAAAACCTTTGAGAAAGCAGCAGCCAGCTAGGTATATGCTTTTTGCAAGCTTCTGGAGCAAATCAAGTCTAATTTATTTTGGTTCTTTTTTCTTAAAAATTAAACAGCTTAAAGGTATATTTTATAACATCACCAGTTTCAAAATGCAGTATGTTACAAATAAATAATTGTGGAATGTTCTACCAATAATATGTCTCCCATGTGAGTCACTGTCAGTCTTGGATTAGTTTCAAGTAGATGTCAAAATGTGGAACGACAACTGTATGATACTGTGGCAAAGTGGTGAGTGAATAGAGGTTTGTGCAGTGCAGAGTGAATACAGAATCAGACAGACAATAGTTTCCAGGTGCAAGGGTGTTTATTGATAATTAGTAACAATGTCCAGAGCCTTATGGCAAACACCTGTAAATAATAAATGATGGAAGTGATACAGCAGCATGTATCAGGCGGGTTTGACCCGCAACCAAAAGTCCAGTTTACTACACCCACACGAAACACAAACACAGATAAAAGTGAGTGATATTAGTGCTTGTGGTGCAAATACAGTTCTGGCTGAATAGCAACAGCTCCGGATTGTGTTTAGTAGTCTAAAATAACAAACAGGCAGTTACAACAGACACTAATACAGACAGGGCAAAACTCACAGTTTTTCAGCATAATACACATTGGCTCCTTGTAGGTTGTATCTAACCATTTACCAAGGACCAGATTACTTTGCTACGCACCTATTTTATACCCTCCCTCATGACCCCTAGGTTAACGAGCGCATCCGTTTCCCAATCCGCGGATGCCATGCCGTTTCCCGTCCAGGTCATTGAGTTCGGGTACCGTAGCTCCATCCCTTTTCTAGCCGTCCGACTTCCACCTACCCACGGGAATAAATTGTCATGCCTTTTAGTCCAGGGTACTCTGTTCCCTTTATCTAGTGCCCTCACAGGTCGGGAGGGAGATCTAACACCAAGCGTCATTCGATCTCTGTCACAGATACTCAACAGGTTATGTCATTTCTGCTCAATATTTCTTGAATGGGGTTTACTTTGGGCAGCAACAGACTGGATTTACAGCTGGTCAGTTTTCCTGAACAGTTGACATTTTTGTCTTTCAGTGACAAAGACAAGACAGAATAGTGGATTTTCTCAGTGACACTCACCTCTGTAAGAATAATCATACTACAAAACAACTTGCTTACTCTTAACTCATCATGACAAATTACACCTGATTGAATTACCAATTCGTTAGCTCTTGTAACACTGCCACTCAAATATCCTTCCATGTTAATTTAGTACAGTAAATGAATATATAATTCATGAAAGTCACACTCGACAAGACTTGAAATGTGACAGGATATTCCTAAAGCCTCTTTAGGGAAACAAAGAGTGGTTTCTACCTGGTTGGATAACTGAAGGTGGAATCCACCAAGAGGAAAACAAGTTGGAAGATTTGACTATGAATGATTACACAGGAGAATAGCTACTTCACAGCATTGCCAAATGTAATACTATACTGTCATTTATTAAATAGTGCAATAATGTATGTTGATTAATTGCTACTTTTCTATCATTATTTCATAAACATAAATGATTAATAAGAGCAAACATGTTTCAGCTACATAGATATCACTTTTTGTTCAAACTTTTTGTTTTAATTAGGAGAGTGAAATAGACATTTTTTAACTTTCTATGATCAATATAAGTAAAATTATATCAAAATGAAGTTTTGTTCTATAAAGGTTACTGTTTCAACCTTTTAAACTCAAGCCTAATTTTGCCTTGTTTCGCCTATTTTTATTTGATCCCTTCTAACTCCAGTTCCATAAGGATTACAAGCATGTAACACACATCAAATGAAAGGCCACAAAATTCTTCACTGACAAACACAGTTATTGATATATATTATAAAAACTACCCCCCAAACAAAAATGCATAACAAATAATTCTCATTTATTTTGTTACTTACTGAGAACAAAAGACCTCAAGTACAAAATTGCACTGCAACATGAAACTTTTCTTGCTTCTGAACATAAGTGACGAATTTGGTAAGAAACAGTCAAGCAATAACAAAGCTATGGCATTGAGAACCTTGACACATATTTTCATTTTTTTTTTGTTTCCAAACAAAAACAACAATTTATAAAAAAACAAACAGAACTAGAAACAAGTGATCCAGGCATATGGCATTGGAAAGCCCAAAGCCTCTGCTTTCTTATGGTATATTGGATGTGTTTCTACCTATTACAGTTTTTTAGTTCGAGGCACTTTAACACATCTACCGATTTGATGCGGAATACAGCACTACACTATCGAATGTATTGGATGGTGAGTTTCTGTAGAAACTACACATCCGGGCATTTGTGACGTCTTTGGAAAGCCCAAAGCCTGCGCTTTCGAATGACGTTGGAATCAGAACGCCATCTCTTGAAGCCACCAAGTAATAGGCAAGAAACTAAACTTTGGTATCTGACACGTCACATGACTTGAGCTTGCATTGTGCTTTGCTGTAGTTTCGCTTTGGAACGTCTGATACGGACATGTTATACATCATCGGAAAGCTCTAAAACTGCACTTTCCAGCAAGCCTTGTAGGTATCTATTATGATTCAGGAGATATTCTCTTGAGAATGTCAGGCCCGTGGGGGGGCCCAGTATAATGGTGTATAGTGAATTATCTCTCCATGGAGGCGGGACGGTGCTAGTGTTGATGACATGCATTGCTTGTGTAAAAGTAAAGCCTCATTCAAATTCTTTAAGCCAATAAAAGGACTGATTTTGGTCAGGGATTAGCTTCCTGTTTTACCTGGAAGTGATTGGATTACCAGCGTAAACTCGTCTTTGGGCACTATTTTTAAATGAAGTGTCTCCAGGCAAAATGCACAGTATTCTATTTTTTCCATAGGTGGTCACGTGGGACACGGAGATCACGTGATGTGGGTGGGTTGGGAAGAGTGCGAGTGTGACGAGATAATGAGATGGCATCGACTGAGCTAAGACACCGTCCTGGCTTTTGGTAGTTATCCACTTACAGTAGGGTGGGCAAACATAATTTTTTATTTTAACTATCAAAAAATCAAATCGACTTTTGTAAACAGTTTTCATCTAACTTAAACATATCTGAAATAAAAAAAAAACATCAAAAAATATTTTAAACATGTAAGAAATACTTTTTTACGCACCAAACCTTGCTTTAACTTTCATCCAGTGACCATCTTGGATTTTATTTTTAAGTCTCTGCCGACTTTGAGCTTTCGTAATTAAAATTGGAACATATTTATGGCTAAATTATTGATGGGACCAACAGGACCACTGCCAACTCCTGGGATGCCAAAGAATCCACAACTACCGACATTGGGTTATTAAAATAATTACTAGTTTCAGAATATGTTTGTTTGAATGACTTAAGTCTTTATTAAAATTAGTTATTACCACATGCTTTTGAGTGATAAATAATAAACAGCATTTACACACCATGTGTATATATGGCATCATCATCAGGTGGCGCTTCAATATAAGATCTGTAGCCACAGTGTGGCACATCAGCATTCTTCTAATATGTACAGCAGCCATACGCATGTTATTGTTCCAGCTGCTGTAGCCATATTAATAAAATACCCCCTATCCTTCCATGAGGATAATGACGTAATTTCATGTCATGTGACACATTGATGGAAAAATACAATTCTTCTAATATGTACAGCAGCCATATGCATAGCAACTGCCATATTTAAAGAGAAGCAAAAAATTAACTCGTTCTCTTGAAATTGTGGACTCTTCTCTTTGACTTGGATTCTTGGACTAGGACTCGGACTCTCATCTCGCCATGAAGTAACCACGGAGCCTTCGCTTGTAATGGGGACCAGTTCAAGCGTCATACGCATCTTCGTCCTAAAGAAGACTCCTCGCCGCTACGTCCTGCAACTCTACGTGTTAGAAGACCAGCTGCATTTCAAGTTTGTTTTTCAACAACAAACACATCTCCAGCTAAGACTAAAAAGGCAAACAATGCTACTTTGATGAACAATTGAAATAAGACAATACTTGAACTAAACTGATGATGCTGTGTGTATTTGAAAACAACAAGTGCGAACATCGGAACCATTTCAACATTGATTGAGTTTGTCTACAAGTTTGAAGTAACTAATATTACAACTCAATACTAAATGCAATTGAGACTGCTTCTGAACTGAATCTGTTGAAACATAACGCAGTCTTCATTCCCACCAGCACAACAGACGCTGCTTCACACCGTCACTGTACATAATCATGCGGGAGCCTGCGTGCTTATGAAAATGTTTGTTTAAATGTTTTATTCCTACTTGCGTCGATACTAATGGAACCATGGCTTCTAACTTTTATATGCTTCTTACTTTTGTTAGCCTCAATAAACTTAATAATTTGTATGAGCTGAGTTGCTTTTTGCCTGAGTACTAAAGTAAGCATTTATGATTTATTTGAGATACTTAAACCTATATATATATATTTGAACTTTTAGTGCTACTTTATTGACTTAGTTATTTGACTGGTTAATCTCTTGTGATATTGAAACTGAAAAGCATATTAATGTTAAATATTATATCTTCAAATATGCGCTACAATGTAATTAGCAATTTATTAAGATAATTTGGGGTTTTGCCAAGGATAGCCTTATAAACATTTATGTGTCACTGTGGCAATGTGGTTTGTAGTGCTCCGGTGTACAGGTGATTCCAGGTGCTCCAACAAAGGACAAACACAATGTTCACAGGTCAGGTTTCTTTAATGTTCCTTGACGAGGATTCAAATAATAAAGCTGGCTCTACCCAGCAATGGGTATTGCCAGCGAAAACTGGACTCAAATAATAAAGCTGGTTCTACCCAGCAATGGGTATTGCCAGCGACAAAACAAAAGGGGGTTGCAGTCCCGAAATAATAATTCCAACACAAAACAAGAAATACAGTCACAACCACATGTCTCCAGACTGTGTGCTCTGGTGCTGGTGCTCGTGTGTGTTCAGGTCCGGGCTGGCTTCTCCCTGCAGCTCCGGCTTCGAATCAGCCGTCTGGCAAAACAAACACAACAGTTTATCAATGGAACCACACTTCATTCAAGGTTCTGTCCTTGTCTCCTCCCATTAACCACAACAAAGGAAGCGATTACGGCGTCACGTCCCCCTAAAGTACCCTAAGCCCCGCCCCCTCCGATAGCTAGTTCAATCACGTCTCCTCCAATTCATGACTGAAACTTCGCTCACCATACTAGGGCGATGACTCCAGGTACCGTAACGCCGCCTTCTTCCTGAATGGCCGGCTTCCGACTGTCCCCTGAATGAACTGCCCAACCATTCAGTATGAAGCCCGCAGTTCCTGTTGTACAGTGCCCTCACCGGTCGAGAGGGAGATTGTTGATTCGGATTCATTCGCTCTCCGTCACAGTCACCAACCAATCTACAGTATATAAATTACAATGATGAACAGAATAACCCAGGTTGGTTATAAACCTCAAAGTGGAATGGTACACAGGATCCAGTTTTAAGACTGTGGAAGTAGATACCAATAGCTTTACTTTTTTCAAAACTATTTATACTCGCAGACACTGAGATGAAGAAAATAGCTCATTCATTTTTTTAATTTAACATGTGACCTTTTTATAGCAATCAAATGCAAAGATATTCACTCTGAACCAAACTTAAAGCTAATTCTAGTCATAAAAGGCCACTACAATAAGGGAAAAATGCAAATCTACAACATTAGTCTGCCTAGAGATGCATGTTTTTATGACTACACAGTATTGGAAATGTTAAAATACACCTTTGGGACCAATACCATATGTTTTAAAAGGAGCCTAATATCTTTCCCTGTGGGATGCTTTAAAGGCAAGTGCACCAGTTACGGCACACAAGCTAAACCATGTGAAAAGGGAATTGACGTTAAAAAATGTGCTTTGGTTACCCCTGACACCCTCTGGATGCAAGCCCTTTAATCATTGAGACATCAAGGCCAATTCGCTATAGAAATGCAAGAAAAAGAAATGTGTATTGATTTCTTTTC
The DNA here is from genome assembly GCF_902713425.1 of Acipenser ruthenus. Classification (NCBI taxonomy): domain Eukaryota; kingdom Metazoa; phylum Chordata; class Actinopteri; order Acipenseriformes; family Acipenseridae; genus Acipenser; species Acipenser ruthenus. Next base: position 94,406,027 of record NC_081192.1, read on the forward strand.
ACTTGTCACTTTTACCTGGCTTAGCTAGGGAGTCTTCAGTGCAGTGTGTATTTTTTTTTTTTTCTACAGTCTCCAGGAAGCTATCAAATGGCTCCAAAGTTTTTTACACAGAGAATTGTGAGGGTCTGGAACCAACTCCCCAGTAATGCTGTTGAAGCCGACACCCTGGGATCCTTCAAGAAGCTGCTTGATGAGATTCTAGGATCAATAAGCTACTAACAACCAAACGAGCAAGTTGGGCCGAATGGCCTCCTTTCGTTAGTAAACTTTCTTATGTTCTTATGAATAACCTGAAAATGTAGCGACACATGCAAATTAGGTTATGACATCACAAAATGTCACTGGGAATTCCCTTTGACTCACTAGAATTTGCAGTGGATGAAAAACCATTTTTTCACCCTTATGTCGCTACTATTTTTGTAGTAATTTTACCGACTAACTTATAAACGCGCTCGATAAATAGATGGAAAGTGTACTTATAAGGCTCTCGGTTATAACGCGCCTCAGATATAATGCTCCGACAGCATGTCCACCAATTCCCTATACTAGTGATTCATGCAATATTTCTACAGTAAATACAGTACCGGCACCCCGAGGAAGAACGATAGGGCTCTCCCAGGCAGGACAGAGGAACCGGATTGAGCAAGGCACGCCGTCGCAGAATGACAGAGCTCGTCCAGCCAGGGGGAGATGACAAGGATGCAGTGCACACCTCGCCCTGAAGGCGGTCCGGTCGCAGCACGAGGGTCATGAGAGCAAAATGGCGGACACCATGTGGACTAAAGAGAGTGGGAGGAGCATCTTCGGAAAGAGGTAGGTGACGTCACCGCGCACCGCTCCAGCGAGTGCGCCAGAGCGCGAACGGGAGGAAGTGACGTCACTACAAGATGGCCGGCGGGAAAACAACAAAGCAACACCACCGCTTAAAAATGCGGTTGCCCGTCGCCGTCAACGTCCGCAGAGACAGAATCGCCTCCCGGGTCGTTTTCGGAACATTGTCCTTCCCTCAAGGACAAGGGACTTAGGGGAGCTGTGTAGTGACCTGGGCACCGTTCTGTGTCTGCTGGACTTGTATGTTGTCCCATTTGTTTGTCTCAACTTTCTTGCCCTGTTTACATGTTACGTGTATTGTAAGGTTGCGACCACACCACATAGGATGGGGATAGGAGGAGGGATAGACCCAGTTGGTCAGTCTGAGTGGAGTGGGCAGGAGCAGTGGGAGGGGTATAAGTACCGCCTGCACGGCAGTCTATGGGGAGAGAAAGACGAATGAATGAGAGAAAGACGGCCTGTGAGGTGGGGCCTGTGAAAGACTGGAAGCAAATGGGGCTTGGGAGAGATGGAAGGAGTTATTGTTTTATTGTTCAAGGATGCTTCCATAATAAATACTAGTCTTACTACCTTTAACAAAAGTCAGGAAATTCATTAAACATTTTTTTTGATGAGCAGTCTGTCCTACAAATGCAGTGGTACCCTAAATATGATCTACTTACTATAGTGGTCCCCTTTATTAGGCGGCCTTATCAAGTATTCTCTTTATAAGGCAGAACACAAACAGCACAGTCTCTTAACAATAACTCCCGAATACAGTGTTATAAAGAGGGAGCACTGTACCAATGTGGAATTACTGAGTGTGACATTCATTTTCTCAACTCTTCATTTTACCCTCAAATTATTTTCTGGCTAAGGACTGCCAAGGACAGCACTACACTGAATACTGTACCAGTCTTAAGGACTGCCAAGGACTGCACTACACTGAATACTGTACCAGTCTTAAGGACTGTCAAGGACAGCACTACACTGAATACTGTACCAGTCCTGGCACTCACCACTCAAGAAAATATGGGGTACAATAGAGTCACTCTATTCGTCATATTTAGGATACCACTTAATCTGTGAGATAGATTGCCCATGAAAATCCTTAGCATATTTTTAAAGAGGAGACTGTTGTCTGTTCAAGGATGCCACAATATAGAAATGTATCCCACCCTATATATGCTTTTTTATTGGGTTATCTGTTTGGATTATTTCACCTCAGCAGTGTTTTCTGGGTCAAAGCATGTTACTGACTCAAAGCATGTCAGTCAATAGGGGAAGCACAGCTAATTGGTTATTGTCAAGAAGCCAGTGAAGTGGTGGTTACAATTTCACTCTCCAGATGAAACACCAAGGAAATACAAGATAGTCATAAAACATTGAGTTTTCTTTACTGTAGTGTAGCACTGGGTATCATGTTTCCTACAACATGTGTCTCTTTCAAAACTGCACATTTCAGGTCTGTAAAATTAATTGATGTGCATGGAGGAGACATTTTATGGAACTATTTTGTTAGCTACAATACTTTAATATTAGAAAACATATAAGACCTACCGTGACATTAGTACATAATATGTCAGATTTACTGGAATGAGTTTGTTTGCTTTATGTTCTTAAAAATCCTGTCCACACTTATAATATATTTAGAACACATGCCAAAAAATTGAATTGAAAAGTAAAACAATAGTGACCTTTGGAAGGGTCCCGATTATTTACTCACAGCCAATTGAACCAAAATATCGGAATTGCGTACACCTTTGCTCATAGTTTTAAATGATCTTTTACACATTACAGACTTCTCTGGAACTTCTCAAAGTTGAAGTTCCATTGCTTTGTAACTCGCCTGAGTAACCTCAGGGGAATATGTGGGGTTGAAAAGGTTAATGACATCCTGCTAAGATTGTCAAGGTGCATCTGCAAAGTAATTGGTGAACATATTGAACATTTCAGTTGTGCTTACAGCTACAGAGGTGTGTTGTCTAAAAACATGAGATTTAATTACAATCTGATTAGTGCTATGAAAATTAAGTACTTTCCAATATTCCTAATAAGCATCTGCTTAATGATGTCTGGCCCTAGCCAGTGGTCCTGTTTTACTATGTAACACTGAGGCACAACAAAATAGTTGATGCCTCATTCATTAGAAAGTAAATCCAAGCCTTCAGACAGGTCTGCCACTACTGCATTTCTTTTTTCACACTATATCCATCCAAATGCATGACAGTCTGATGCAATAGTATAGTTACTGTTAATAATTTATGCGTTTTGGACAAAAAAATGGAAAGCCAGTCTGATACAAATTGTGTGTTGAAAATCAGGTTCAGTTTTTTTTTTTTTTTTATCCAGATCAACAATTTTCTAGAAATATTATTTAAATCAACATTGCTAATGTGTGAAGGCCAGTTATTCCAAAGTGAAATGAGTTTGGATATTCTACACAATGCACAAGAAATATATCTATTTTATTACATTAACAACATATGTAACTATTGGTTTTATGGAAGCAACAGTTTATTGTGTATGTAAATATAATCAAATACAATAATGTTTTTATAACACTGTGAAAGGATGAAAAATAAGAGTTTAGACAAAAAAAACACAAAGAAAAGGGCACATGGACCAAAACAAAAAAACAGACAAATAATAACTGTAATCACAAACACAATGAGTACCTTTGACTTTCACAGTTTTGAGTAGCATTCGCTCTCGTTCTATATAGGTCTCTCCTAAGCTCCTCTCCTCCCCAATGAGCCCACAGTGGGTCTTTTTATATTTGTGTCTGGAGCCTTAAAGACCTATTAATAAATTACCTTATTAAGGCACCAGCCACATTCCCACAGGTTTTATAGGGATGGGGTTAAATACCCCATCCACACCAAATACACTTTAAAAGACCGGTTGTCTCAAATAATAAATGAAAATGACTGACGGCTTTCATCCGCCAGCACACAAATACAATATAATACACAATAATAATAATAACGATGATAATAATACAACATGAATAATAATAATACATAAATAATAAAAGGGGTGGGCACATTGCCACAAACACCCATGGATTTTTTCTGCATTGTGAATAGGTCACATAACGTGCTCTATTTGTATTTTATAGACTGCTGAGGATCTCTGTCAATCAGAGCTTACATTTCACCTGCTGTATTCCATGATGCATGACAAAGATACCCAATTCATGACATCAACCATAGCATATTGAGTTTCTACCATGCATTATTCTTAATATTGGTACTGCTGACACTGTCACACGTGACTATAGTTAGTTGGAGTTGTGCACATTATGTCTTGCTTTTGTATTTATTATATTATTTACGTTTAATTTTCACTTGTTATGTTTCACACTGTATTTTCTTTATTATCCAAAGGGAGCCACTTTTGTTGCTTATTTTGTATTGCTGTATTTAAGTTATGTATTGTTACATGTGTGTTATTATTTGTAATACAGCACAGGTGAATAGAAGGAAAAAATAGTCCCATTCCCCAAAGTCCAAATGCAGCCAAGTGTTTTCCAGTATAATTGTGGAACTATGTAGTTGGGAGCCAAATGCATGTATCGTGGGTGCAGACTGCGTTTAACCCAGGACCGTAATACAATGACGCAAGGATTTTGGATTGTGAAAAAAAAGAAAAAAAAGGAAAAGGATCACTATTTTTCATTATATGGATTTACTTACTCTCTTGAGTTTTTTCAAAGTACAGTTGCGCTGCCCCAAACAGGGTGAAACATGTCTGCTGATACTGAACTTTGACTTTTAAAACGCTGTGAATGATTTTCATGCGATTTCATTGGCACTTGTAATTCTGATATTTGCATAAATCCCAACTACCCACAGTTCTATAGTTATTGCTTTCTCTCACCTTAATTCGAAAGCTACTTGCATTATTTTTCATTATCTATAATATGGTTTTATTTAGTAAAAAAATAACCTGCTTTACTCTTGGTTGTAAGCAATTGTGTTAAAGATAACAGACACACATTGTATTGCTAACTGGTAGGTGCAAGAAATGCAGTTGCGTGAAAGGTTAATTTGACTGGATCCTGTTCTATGGTCTCGGCCGAGACATCGAGTCCTGAGGTGTTGAGTCCGAGACTGAGTCCCGACAGGTCGAGTCTGAGACCTTTAAAATCCGGTCTCGAGTCCTACAGCACTGGTGTTTTCCATTTGCACCAATTAACAGTCACAGTCCCTAACATTAACAGTCCATTAAAAAAAGGGAACTAAAAGTACGGAAGGAGCTCATGGTTCCAGGGGAATCGAATGGAGGACACAGGAAGTGGACCATCTTGAAAGACAGATCTGGATGGTAACAACAAGGATTATTTGGAACTCTAAAGGGAATACAGAAGGAGAACGATATGGCAGATCGGTGGAAGGAAGGACTGGTCAGAAATTGATAGCAAAGCTAAGTATTCATCCTTGAATTATGCTGTTGAAGCAGCGCTTTTTGATTAAAATACTATTACTATTATTACGCCTATGTGGCATTAATTGTGGTTTATGAAAATGTATACATACCTGGAATTAACACTATTATACCCTGATAACATGTATTTTGTATCTGAAATTATTTTATATGTGGTTCCCACTCTATGGCTGCCTGCAGTAGGTGAGAGAGCACAGTGAAGATACCACAGCCTCCCTAATTCTGTTTTTAATCTATTTTTGTCAGAAATTGGCTCAAACTAAGGGTTACAGTGCCTTGCGAAAGTATTCGGCCCCCTTGAACTTTGCGACCTTTTGCCACATTTCAGGCTTCAAACATAAAGATATGAAACTGTGATTTTTTGTGAAGAATCAACAACAAGTGGGACACAATCATGAAGTGGAACGAAATTTATTGGATATTTCAAACTTTTTTAACAAATAAAAAACTGAAAAATTGGGTGTGCAAAATTATTCAGCCCCCTTAAGTTTATACTATGTAGCGCCACCTTTTGCTGCGATTACAGCTGTAAGTCGCTTGGGGTATGTCTCTATCAGTTTTGCACATCGAGAGACTGAAATTTTTGCCCATTCCTCCTTGCAAAACAGCTCGAGCTCAGTGAGGTTGGATGGAGAGCATTTGTGAACAGCAGTTTTCAGTTCTTTCCACAGATTCTCGATTGGATTCAGGTCTGGACTTTGACTTGGCCATTCTAACACCTGGATATGTTTATTTGTGAACCATTTCATTGTAGATTTTGCTTTATGTTTTGGATCATTGTCTTGTTGGAAGACAAATCTCCGTCCCAGTCTCAGGTCTTTTGCAGACTCCATCAGGTTTTCTTCCAGAATGGTCCTGTATTTGTCTCCATCCATCTTCCCATCAATTTTAACCATCTTCCCTGTCCCTGCTGAAGAAAAGCAGGCCCAAACCATGATGCTGCCACCACCATGTTTGACAGTGGGGATGGTGTGTTCAGGGTGATGAGCTGTGTTGCTTTTACGCCAAACCTAACGTTTTGCATTGTTGCCAAAAAGTTCGATTTTGGTTTCATCTGACCAGAGCACCTTCTTCCACATGTTTGGTGTGTCTCCCAGGTGGCTTGTGGCAAACTGTAAACGACACTTTTTATGGATATCTTTAAGAAATGGCTTTCTTCTTGCCACTCTTCCATAAAGGCCAGATTTGTGCAGTATACGACTGATTGTTGTCCTATGGACAGAGTCTCCCACCTCAGCTGTAGATCTCTGCAGTTCATCCAGAGTGATCATGGGCCTCTTGGCTGCATCTCTGATCAGTCTTCCCCTTGTATGAGCTGAAAGTTTAGAGGGACGGCCAGGTCTTGGTAGATTTGCAGTGGTCTGATACTCCTTCCATTTCAATATTATCGCTTGCACAGTGCTCCTTGGGATGTTTAAAGCTTGGGAAATCTTTTTGTATCCAAATCCGGCTTTAAACTTCTCCACAACAGTATCTCGGACCTGCCTGGTGTGTTCCTTGTTCTTCATGATGCTCTCTGCGCTTTAAACGGACCTCTGAGACTATCACAGTGCAGGTGCATTTATACGGAGACTTGATTACACACAGGTGGATTGTATTTATCATCATTAGTCATTTAGGTCAACATTGGATCATTCAGAGATCCTCACTGAACTTCTGGAGAGAGTTTGCTGCACTGAAAGTAAAGGGGCTGAATAATTTTGCACGCCCAATTTTTCAGTTTTTTATTTGTTAAAAAAGTTTGAAATATCCAATAAATTTCGTTCCACTTCATGATTGTGTCCCACTTGTTGTTGCTTCTTCACAAAAAATTACAGTTTTATATCTTTATGTTTGAAGCCTGAAATGTGGCAAAAGGTCGCAAAGTTCAAGGGGGCCGAATACTTTCGCAAGGCACTGTAAGTAGCCCATAACCTCTGGAAAAATGGCTTGTCACATGGTAGACATGGATCTCTGCATTGTGTTGGAATAAGTGGAAATGTAGAAAGGAAGCTGGATAAATTTATGGATACCAGCTACATTTATGGGTGTGAGGGGTTTGGAGTAGAAGATAGAAGCCAACAAATAACTTCAGTTCCAGGAAAGTCTAGGTTACAGAAAGTAGGCAACCAAGGAAGCAGTGGAGAAGTCTGAAGAAAGTCAGGAGGAGGCACTCAGTCTTCTGCAGAATTATCTAAAATAGAAACTAGCACAAAGTGGAGCGCCTATGAAAGCACAGTAAAAAAGCAGCGTGCAAGAACCAGTTTTTTTTATAAAAATCTGATCAAGTTTTTGAAGAATTTATTTACTAATTATTTATATCATATTTATATCAAATGCTAAAAGAATGGTATATGAATGGCAGTTCTGTTTTTCAACTCCAGAGTTTACCACTACTTGTCAGTTTCTCAAAGTCAGAATCATGGCTGGTTGCACCATTTCTACACTGGCCTTCACTATGGCAATGGAAGTCATTTCTAGGGCCTCGAAATTGGTAGTGGGAAGAGAACGGCTGGCTTCTAGCATGCAACTACCACCACTTAGAGCATACATGGATAACATGACCACCATGACTACAACGGTCTCCTGTATCAATCGGTTACTTGGCGAATTAGCAGATAACACCAGATGGCCATGTATGCAGTTCTAGCCAGCCAAGTCGAGCAGAATCGCCATCATCAAAGGCAAAGTGGTGGATAAGTTGTATATATATATAGATTTTTTTATTATTATTCTATTCATTTTTTCAAAATTCTCCCATTTTTTGGAATGTCCAATTATTATTCAACCTGGCTCACAATTGCAACACCTGAACTAACATGGGAGAGATGAAGACGAGCACTTGTGTCCTCCGAAATAAGTGCAAGCCCGCCATGGAGGACCACGCAGTTCTGAACTGCGTACAGGCTGGCCTGCAGACGCCTGGCCAGCCACAGGGGTTGCTGGTGTGCTGCGAGCCAAGGACTCCCCAGCTGACCTAACCCCTACCCTGCCCAGGTAGCGCTTGACTAATTGTGTGCCACCCCCTGGAAACTCCCATCCACGATAGGCAGTGGCATAGCTTGAACTGGCAATCTCCAAGCTATAGGGCGCATCCTACACCTTGGGCGGAGTGCCTTTACCGGATGCACCACTCAGGAGCCCAGGTTGTTCTATAGTGATGGCGAGGCCATTCCAACAGTCAGAAAAGCTTGTAAAGAGTCTTGGGAAATGGTACGATGGGAACTTGAAGGCCACAGCTCGAGTGGGAGAGGTGAGACAGCAGGCAGTTGCAGAGCTGAAGAGGACTGATAGTAGTGCACAACTGGGCAAACTTAAAGCTGGTGCTTTCAGTTTGGTCTTCATCCAAGGTTGCTGTGGCCACTTACTGTGTATGAGGCTTCCCATTCAACAGTAGATAGATTGGAGGCCCTGATTAGCTCATGTATAAGAAATGGCTGGGAGTTACATGATGCCTTAGCAGTGTAGCACGCTACGGTAAAGGGAAACTGCAGCTGGCAGACTCAGCTCTAACTGAGTAATTCAAGTGTGCCAAGGTTCGGCTATAAATGACACTGATGGGATCATGTGATGATTGGGTGAGGGAGATAGCACCCATAGTGAGAATTATGAGAATGTGGGCAACAAAGGACGTGGTAGCAGATAAGCAGGCTGTGCTTCACATCATTGACATCATGGGGTAAGTACAACAGGGAAGAGAAGGCCTTGGTCTCAGTTCGGCTCGCCCGAGATGGTACAAAGTAACTCCAGCTGAAGGAGGAAGTTGGTAGTTACTGAAGTACAAAAGCAAGAGGATGAGGTATGTCAAAGCAGTGTCTCAGGATAAGCAGGGAGAATGGATGAAATTGGAGAATGTGGAACAGCGTAAAATTGGCTGGTGAGACCCTGTAGACAATGGAACAGAGAAGGAGCAGCTTACTCAGCAAGTCCACATGTGATGTTGTTTCATCATCACAGAACTTGAATATGGGGGTAGGGGAGAACCCAGCATGCCCTTTGTGTTCATCACTGGCTAACCTGAAGCACATTCTTACAAGATGTAAGGTGGCTCTGAGCCAGGGTCGCTTCACTTGGCGTCATGACCAGGTGCTGCAATGCTTGGCATAAGCATCGGAAGAACAGCATAATAAGATTAACAGCTTGCCACCAAAATTAGCGACATCTGGCACCCAGAGAATGGCATTCCTAAAAAAGTTATTGAAACTAAGATTCGCCTGAGACGATTGGGGGCTGGTAGATTGGAGAATGAATGCAAATGTTGGCCAGTGTCTTTTTCTGCCACCTGAGATTGCTAAAACTACCATTTGACCAGATATTGTCCTGTGGTTAGTCTCAGTACACTTTGTGGAGCTAACAGTGCCATGGGAGGAATTTGTGGATGAGGCATACGAGAGGAAGAAACTCTGGTCTGCTGAGGTGGAACAGCTTGGGTGGAAACTGGATTTATCCAGTAGAGGTAGGTTGTTGGGAATTCATTGTGCACTCCATGACCCAGGTTTTCAGAGTTAATGATTCAGCAGACAGATGAAGGCTCTAACCCTAACCCTATCTGAGGAGGCAGAGATAAGTAGCAACTGCCTGTGGTTGAGGAGAAAAGAGGCCGATTGGAACCTCAAAAAAGAGGTGATGGAGGAAGTTAACATAAATGGAAAGGAATGGATAGCTAAGGTAAGTTAAGTGGGCATGGTCAAGCATTCCTGAGGTGTTGTTGGCTAATCAACTGAACACGAGAGGTGCACATCTGACGACCCCTTTGAAGTTCCCCACGCAGTCCATTCCAGACAGTTGCCATGGAAGCATTAGGGATGCCGCAAACTGGTTAATCCCTGGAGCCAGCATCGCCACCATTATGTGTGCTGATGCATGACGGAGACCACAAATTGGCTAATCCCTAACACCAGCATTACACTTCAACCATAAAAGCACCGGGAAAATAGGAAATCCACGTTACCTGACAGAGAAGCCCTGGAGGCTCATAGCTTACCTCAGGTGTGTACAGATGTTGCAGCAAAGCTACATATTGCTTGGTCCCCACCACTGCTATCTCACTTTATCTTGGTGACAGCTGTCCAGTACTAGCATGAAGAAAATATTAGCTGCTCTCATGTAATAAAAATCTGTAATGAAACATTTTGCTTTCTGATTCCAGAGCATTTAGGCACTTTTCCTCACCATATCTAAGCTGTACAGTAGATTTAGATAATCAGTGGGCATATTGTTAAATTAGTACAGATAAAATAGATGGAGTTATCAGAGAAAGATTTTGTTCTAGAGCTTCTGCATGTGCTCAGGGATTCTTCACAGTTTCTGAAAAGTATTTATAGCATTTGGTGACATGGATGTTTGCTTTAAAAAAAGTAATTCTTCCTAGGCTAAGTTAAAATGAAAAAAATAATTGATTATTGATTTTGTAGACATCCCTTTTATCCCCACAGGGGATGAACTCCATAGTGAAAGGGAGGAATAGAAGGTCCTACGTACGTACATATATCTGAAGAACTGCTAATCTGATTGTCATGAAACTTAGTATTAACATTATTTAGCATAAATTATTGAGAATATGAAATCCTGGGGCTATATGTTGGTGTCTGTCTCTCCGTATATACGTCCATTCTATGTTGCGCTTGCATTTTTGCATTTATCTAGAAAATTACTTACTTAAATTGTCATTAAGCATTCCGCTGCTAATTCTTATTCTATACTATTTTGTAATACTGTTGATATCTCTAATAACCGTTCAACATATTGTCGATTTAGTAAAGATGTTCTAAAGGTATTATTTGTAAAAAAGAAACATTTACCCTGAAAGACAGTTCCTTTTTAAGAACCCTGTGTATTTCGCAAATACGAAATAGCACAAAATAAAATCAAATGTAACATATAAAACAAAATGCAAATATAAAACAAAATAAAATGAAAAATCCTTAGAAAGCTAACATAGAATGACATTTTTAAATTGGGAGTTTTATACAAAAAATACTTTAAATATATACTTGCAATCGTAGTTGTCAAGGCTCAGCCGTTACCATAGAAGGGAAACGGAAGCTCTGGGCGCGTTAAGTAAGTGAGCCGCTCAGAGTGAGAACACTCAGAAAGCACACTGAGCAGATTTAAATGACTTAACGCTCTGCTCCACGAGAGCGCTGAGGGACTTTTAAAAACGGCGAATAATAATTATTTGCTTGTTTGTGTTTCTTAGGTGATGGTAGATAAAATGGCCCTGTGTGAAGTTACTGTCCCCTGCTGTACCTTGCTGAGTTCGGCGCTCTGTTTGGACTGAACCTCATATCTGGCTGTGTTTAATACCGGCAATACTGATGAAAATTATGAATAATATTAATACTACAAGCCTAATAATAATAATAATACATTAATAACTATAAAACAGCTCTACATTTAAAAAAATTAAATTAAATGATACAAATTCGAAAACAACAATTTTTAACATCTTATTCAGCCAATTAATACATAACTTCATAAATCGAAACCAGTTCATCGTTCTTGACAAACGTATTTCTCAATCCTGCCTGTGATCTCCACTTGTTTCCTGCTGGTGGCCATTCCATCCGGTCACTCTGATCACTGATGAAAAATGCTCAGGAGCCTGTGAGCGGCTCAGAGGGAGCGGAACTGAGCGAGTCGTGAAGCTGATTCTTTTACTGAGCCGCTCTGAGACGCTCACTTACTTAACGTACCCTCTGACTAGCACTTGCGCAGATGTATAATTTTGAGCAAGTCGTTTGGGAATTAAACAAGAGAAAAACTGCAGAAGGCATATGAAAGAAAAGGTTTTTAAAAAATGTACACAAATGGTTTAAAAGATTAAAAAATATTTTATTTTTAGGACGTTTTGGGCAAAAGCCCTTCTTCAGCTGTTTAAAAAGAAAAGTAAACACAGTGCAGTAAACTTGTTATTATTCAAGATTTGTAATTATACAAACATTCTGTGGATGATGTCATGATTATTAGAATAGAATGTTCATTCCCAGAGGTTCCAAAGTTCCCAGTTTGAAGATAAACTCTTGTTCCTTTTGTTTCCAAGCACTGATTGATCACACAGGGTACGTTAAGTAAGTGAGCGGCTCAGTAAAAGAATCAGCTTCACGACTCGCTCAGTTCCGCTCCCGCTGAGCCGCTCAGAGCGCTCCTGAGCATTTTTCATCAGTGATCAGAGTGAGTGGACGGAATGGCCACCTGCAGGAAACAAGAGGAGATGACACGCAGGATTGGCAAATACGTTTGTCAAGAACGATGAACTGGTTTGAAGTTATGTATTAATTGGCTAAATAAGATGGTAAAAATTGTTGTTTTCGAATTTGTATCATTTAATTTTTTTAAATGTAGAGCTGTTTTATAGTTATTAATGTATTATTATTAGGCTTGTAGTATTAATATTATTCATAGTTCTCATTATTAACGTCAGTATTGCCGGTATTAAATACAGCCAGATATGAGGTTCAGTCCAAACAGAGCGCCAAACTCAGCGAGGTACAGCAGGGGACAGTAACTTCACACAGGGCCATTTTATCTACCATCACCTAAGAAACACAAACAAGCAAATAATTATTATTCGCCATTTTTAAAAGTCGTTCAGTGCTCTCGTGGAGCAGAGCGTTAAGTCATTTAAATCTGCTCAGTGTGCTTTCTGAGTGTTCTCACTCTGAGCGGCTCACTTACTTAACGCGCCCACAGACTGTGATGTCTCCAGCAGTGTGAGCATCACTGTTGAAGTGACGGGCTACTGGAAATGCAGTGGTGTTAATGCAAATGCTTCTTAAGTGTTCTACAAACCAGTCTGCTACACGCCTTTTAGTTTCCCAAATATACAATTTGTTGCATTTCTTGCAGATAATGCAGTAGACTTTAGAGGTACATGTAAAATGTTCTTGAATGTTGAATGAAGATTTAATGCCTCTAATCTCTGTTTCAGAATGAATGTATTTACAGGTATTACATCGTGGTCATAATAATCATGACACCATCCACAGAATTTTTGTATAATTACAAGTCTTGAATAATAACACGTTTACTGCACTTTTTAAACAGCTGAAGAAGGGCTTTTGCCTGAAATGTCCTGAAAATAAAAGATTTTTAAATTTTTTAAACCTTTTGTGTACATTTTTTAAAAAACCTTTTCTTTCATATGCCTATTGTGGCAGACCCAAGGGTAGGGTGATTTAGGGGAAGTATAGGAGGGCAGAGATTTTAAGGGGATTGTGGCCAGCCACAAAATGGCTGACCCAAAATGGACTACAATCCACAAAATGGCTGCTCGTAGGGACTGCACTACCCAGAAGCCTTAGCGGGGTGGCAGGGTGTGGTCACCTGTTAGGAGGCTGACTCTCAGCTCAGGTTGGTGAGTGTGGAGTTGGCGTGGAGTGAGGTAGGAGAGCCGTGTAAATATATTGAGAAAACTATTGAGAGCCATGTATGACACTGGACTGTTTCGAGAATACTATTACCTGTATTGACCCACCTTTGTATGAGAACCTAAACTGTTTACTGGACTTTTGCTTTGTGCCAAAGACCCTGTGTATTGAACATAGGGAAATAAACATACAGGTACTGTCCTGTTTTGCCTCCATTACTGTCTCCAAACAAGTGTCTTGTCTACTAAACCGATTTGTGTACAAGTTTTACTCAGACTAGTACTACTTTGTCACTATATATATATATATATATATATATATATATATATATATATATATATATATATTATTATTATTATTTATTTCTTAGCAGACACCCTTATCCAGGGCGACTTACAATCGTAAGCAAATACATTTCAGAATCACAGTACAAGTAACAATACAATTAAGAGCAAGATAAATACATATATTTATATAAAGATATATATATATATATATATATATATATATATATATATATATATATATATATATATATATATATCTTTTTATTATTGTATTTTTATAGAGGGCATGGGCAGTATCTACTGTAAATAGGCAGTTAAAGAGTGGGGGACTGTACGTTATTGTTACTGCCGCTAATGAAAGATTATGGTAATTAAGGTAGAGGCTGTGTGGTCCAGTGGTTAAAGAAAAGGGCCTGTAACCAGGTGGCCCCCGTTCAAATCCCACCCTGAGCAAGTCACTTAACCTCCTTGTGCTCCGTCTTTCAGGTGAGACGTAATTGTAAGTTACTCTGCAGCTGATGCATAGTTCACACACCCTAGTCTCTGTAAGTCGCCTTGGATAAAGGCGTCTGCTAAATAAACAAATAATAATAATAATAATAATAACTACATGACTTTTCTGTGCGAGGTCTGTTTATGTCAAAATGTTTTTTAAAAAGCGAATAATGTTGTAAAATGATGTATGTATTTAAAAGATGATGTATACCATACTATTATTGATAATATTGATCTATTTGAATTGTTTTATGAATGTGTATCTGTAATAAAATGACATTTGTGAAAAATAAAATGAAATAAAATGAAATTTGTGAAAAATAAAACGAAAACTTTTTTCACTGGGCTGTCCTTATTACCAACAGTTTGAGTCAGACTTTGTAAATATTATTGCATTCAGGGTATGATATACAAGATGAATGTATTAGCATTTAGTCAGAAACGTTAGAAAAAAAACAACATTTTAATAGTTTATGAATGTATGACAGCAACCTGTATGCTTATAAACAGACACGTCATTTACATTTCCCAGTGTGTCTTGCAGTTGTGTGACATTCTTGCAGCCCCTCATTTGCAAAACAGATCTCATATAAGCACATTCTAATAAGATGAGGATGTAGCTCTTGACTCTTTTTATGATGTTCATGCAACATGTTAATAAACTGCAAGAGCAACTATTTCAGTATTTGAAATGATTGCAAATAAGAAGTCGTCAACCAGCTGATCTTTGACAAGTCACCTCTATTGATGTATTGTGTACAATTGATGGTCTTTTTCAGCAAACCTATGCATCTTAAGGCCTTGCATTATGAACAAATAATAAGTATATTACATGCAGGGTTTTCAACAATTTCAGAACACTTTAATTTAAAACTGTTTTTTTCTATCATTATTTACAGTTGCATAAACAGACAAAATGGCAGAAACCAGTGTCTATGTTATGAAAGATATTTCCTTTTTAATAGTCCTACAATGACTACCACCCTCTCATAAATCAAACACTGAAGCTGGCTTATATTCTACACACTAACCAAGTTATAGAGCTGAGAAACTTACTTCAAGTTTTAAATGTGATAAAAGTAATTTGATTTATCTAGCCAAAATTCTTACAGTGGTGAATAGATGACACAAATTACTGCCTCTTATTTATGCTACAAATGTAGTTTACTCTATCTTTATTTATGAAAGAGCAGCAGGCATTCTCCCATGGGGATTGCAGCAGTATGTAATATTCGCATATTTATGCCCCTCTCTTATTTTTTTATCTTCATCAGTATGCTTGTGCTTCAGCGTAATATAAATAACTGCATTGTATTTTAAGTGTTCGCAATTGCTATCAATCTTAAAGTATTAAGTAGCACTTCAATAATCATTTATCTTGTTTTAAAGATCTGTAAAGACTAGAAAGTATACATTTGTGATGTCAGTTCTTGTAATGGAAACAACAGTTCTATAATGTGCTACCGTTTAAAAACATCTTTTTTTTCTATTGAGTAATTGTGACGGGGTACACCCCACCCTTGTGCGTCTTTTGTTTGTTTTATATATGTGTTGTGTTATTATGATTTAAATGTTATTGTGCACTGGTGTTTTAGGTCAGCAGGGAAGGGTTAGTTCTCTGCCAAATCACTTCATGTGTAGAATGTGCCTGAGCCCGATTTGAATGATTAACAAGCAATCAATATGTTTACAGGGCAAAACACTAATGCTAATGCAATGGTCGTTAAATTAAATTAAACTTCAAGTAGAAAAAACTTCAAGTGTTCAAATTAAAACAAAATAGCATTCAAATGCATCGTATTACAGAAGTTCATGCACCCCCTTCAGCCCCCACCCCACAAAGTATGGACATTTCTCATTTAGCAAGCTGGCTTATATTTACGTCTTGAATTTTTCAGCGTTCGTTTTTTAGGAGTGCCCAAAATAACGTAACAAATCTCACTTAGAGGAAGGTATTTGTTTTGAGACAACTTGGGTTCTTAATAAAAAAAAAAAAGAAATATGTTAATTGTGCAACAAGTTTCCGAGGCTTTGTCACTTTATGTGATAACTTTCAATTCGTGTTTTGATCAGTAGCATCAAGCACCGACAGCCTGAGTGAGATGAGACAAACAATGCTGGCTGTGAGAAGGAGGATCAAATGTTATGACCTTCTATATTGCCAATAAGGACCGGATGGCATGTTTTTGCTAGCGAATCTGAAAGGTCCATAATTGACTTCCAATTTTCAGTCAGGCAATGTGTTGCAGCTGATAGAAAGCCGCTAAAACATGTCGCACAATTAACTGGTTTCAAAACAAATATATATTATGGTAATTTGGGCACTCCTAAGAAATAAACACAGAACATTCAGGGCCTGTTTATAATACAGGCTACTGTATATCCCAAGATGTACACATTACACTACCAATATGAACTGAACAGATACATGGAAGTAAACAGCCAACAATATGTGTACAGCAAATTATTAATCTGGCTTGCTCATTTAAAAGTAGACAGACCAACTCCCAGAAGTGAACTCCATCTAAATTAAAGCACAGTCAACGAGTGGTTTTAAAACAGTTGTGATTTCAGTACAAAACAAGCAACACAGTAAAAACCATTAGTATTCACAGTCGTGTAGTGTTAGGAACAAATCAACAATTAATTTGGCGCATCCTGAAAAGGTACCTGAGATCACCATGGTGATTGGAGCTGTGTACTGTAGCAAGCGCTGTCTTACTTAACTTACAAACAAGATGTTTCAAGATGTTTTCCGTTGATGGTGCCATGTCTTTTGCATCAATTGGGCACTGTTTGATTTTAGCAATATACAGCTTATTGTGAATTAATTGATTTCAAAGAGATGTATTCTATGCACAGACAATCTGAAAGATGGTTAATAAATTGTAAGGCATGTTGGCACTTGTGATCAGCAATCTTGCAGATATTCTAATGCAATACATCCCAGAGGAGATCAGCTTGAGACACGTGTGGTGACAAGAGCGGCCACATCATGCATGTCACTGCAGTAGCTAGCAAAATGTGTCTCCTGCAAACTGCTATCCTCATCTGTCTTCACATAATAAAGTACGGTAGTTTAGAAGAGAACAAGTTGAAAGACATTTCGAGGTTCTAATGGAATATTAACAAGAAACATATTTAACAACTAGTTTGCATAAAATACCTGGGATAAACAAAAGGAGATAAAAAAACGGAAAGAATCATAGAAGCTATTAGCACATGCATAGGAAAAGGTCTCAGCTCGTTACCCGTACATCACTTAATGACCCTGATATACAGCATAGAAATGATCTTCACATTGCATAAATACCATTGTGGTGTATGTTTCATCAATGAATCTTTTGAGAAGTGTGGGGCAGATTTGTATCGATGGCCAAAAGAAGAATTCATTTTTGCATTCATTCATTCTCAAATGTATACAGTAATCGAATCTTAATTGTTCTTCTTACCAATGAAACTGTTTAATCATTGCCCGGCTTTCAAATGCAGTAACTGGATTATTACATCAGAGTACAGTAGCTGTTGTTTACATCATGCTAATATTGGACTCAGCTTTCACCAAGATAAAATGTGATAATAGTGGTAAAATAAATTTGATATGTTTGTTTCCAAGCTGGCTTGGAAAGCCTTTTGTTATTGTAAAGATTTTCTTTATTTTCTTTTTTTTTTTTTCTTATTGTCGTTTTTCCTCCCTAAACTTTAAACTGCCCCTGTTCGCACGCGGTGTAACCAATCAACATGAAACTTGGCAGATATCATCCGGTGTTGATTACAGTTCAGATGCAAAATAAATTGCGCTCCTGCATCAACCAAGATGGTGGCCTGATGCATTTTTTGGAAAAACCTTTCAAAATCTTCTTCTTGGGAAGAGGTGAACCGATTGATCTGAAACTTCGCAAACCCACTTCAAGTTTGCGAAGCAGAAGTTGCTGTGGTAAATTTTACTACCAAAATGGCTGCGACCAAATTCGCCAAAATGCACCCCAAACACCGTTTAACCAACTAACTCTAACTTGAGTTAGAGTTAGAATATTCCTACCTAGAATATTCAAATATGACAAAATTGTGTTCTTTTGTAAAACAAGCTGGCCGCCAGACCTGCGCTTCGTTCTTAAATTTAAAACCGCTTTAGTTGGACATGGTTTAGTTTATTAACTCCAAAGATGAAAAGCATCATCCCTGTGTCAATACAATTGGCTTTTTTCAAAAACGGTGTTTGTGCATAAACCAAGATGGCCACCTGATGCATTTCTTTAAAAAAAATTCAAAATCTTCTCTTGGGAATCGATGATGAATTGGTGAATTGATCTGAAAGACTGCATATGTCATCAACAACCAAACCCGCTTCAAGTTGCGAAGCATAAGTTGCAGCAATACATTTTAATATCAAAATGGCTCCCAGCAAATTCACTGAAACGTGCCCCAAATGTCAAACTGCTTCTGTTTGAAAACCGTTTAACCAACTATCTCAGTACTTGGTAGGCATCATCCTGGGGACAATAGAATTCAAATACGGAAAAAAAGATGTCCACCAGACCTACATTTTCTTTTTAAATTTAAAACCTCTTCAATTGAAGAATGGTTTATTTGATTAACTCCAATATTGACAAGCACCATCCTTTTGTCAATACAATTAACTTTTTCAAAAATTGTGTTTTGTCCACAAACCAATATTAGAGCCTGACACATTTCTTTAAGAATCTTTCAGAATCTTCCGTCAAATGCAAAACTAGCGTATAACTCCTTACAGAGTGCAGATAGGGCAATGGTTACTATGGGACACATATTGGAACCCATATATGCTCTATTAAAAAATGACCTTGCCTGTGACCTTTGACCTCTCCTTAAGTTAAAATGTAAAACTGGCTTATAACTCCTTATAGAGTGCATATAGGTTAATGGTTACTATGGAACACAGATAGGATCCCATATATGCTCTATCCAAAAGTCACTTTGCCTGTGACCTTTGACCTCTCTAAGGTCAAATGTAAAACTAGCTTATAACTCCTTACAGTGCAAATGTGTTTATGGCTACTGTATAACACATTTAGGAACCCATATATGCTCTATTCAAAAATTACCTTGATCGTAACCTTTGACCTCTCCTTACAGTGTGTAGATAGGGTCATGGTTACTATGGTGTTTAAAGTATTGTGAGATAATGAACTAATGCAGTATTTTGAATTGAAACTGATCCATAAAACTGATCTGTTGCTGACACTTGTGCTGCAGTGCTACAGCTAGCCAAAATTTCCAACTGGTACTGAGCTTGGAAGCCATAAAACTGCCTGGCAGCTCTATTTATTATTATTATTATTATTATTATTATTATTATTATTATTATTATTATTATTATTATTATTATTTATGGATTTGTGTCATTTGTATTTCTGTGTCTGCTGTATTACTGTTCTATGTTGTAAGCTGTTGCAACCTGCCCTTGCAACCATGAGTTTTATTGAATTATTCTCACATTAAACCTAGATCTTAGACTCTTAGATTTGAATTTCTGAATTGTACCCAAAGGCATTCCAATGAACTTTATTTAAATTCTGGATTTATAATTATTCTCTCCCTATATTTTGTCTGACTGCAGGTTGTGGGTTAGAGCATATTTTTAAACCTTGTTAGACTTTCAGCCTTTTAAGCAAGTCTTTCACAACCATTGTATGCAGGATTCATTTTGGAAAAGTAGTGACTTGGAAAACTCAGCGGAAATCTCTGAATGGGAAGCAATTTTGTTCAATAATAATGAGTCTTACAGGAATCCAGAGCACTAGTTAATACATATTAATCTTATCCCTAAAACCTTGACCCAAATTGCACCAGTAAGGGAAGTCTCACAGTATATGTTATATAGCTCAGAGGACAATATATATATATATATATATATATATATATATATATATATATATATATATATATATATATATCTATATATATATATATATATATATATATATATATATATATATATATATATATACTCAATATGTATTCTGTGTGGTTGTTGTCCAGGCTCTGTGTAAAATAGGCCATTTGGAATAGTGACAGACCATACAAACATTCAACTGGAAAAACCCAGGGAAACGTGGGGCAAAGGAACTACATTATCTTTTTTTCTGTTTTTAAATTGTAACTGCTGGTTTTACCCAAAAATCCTTTACTGCACTTTATTACAAATACAAGCTAAACTATAAGCACTTTCATGTTTTTATTTGTTACATTACACTGAATTGATGTAACAGACTGGATAAATATTGATCAGAAACAACCTGTACAACTTTCATGGCACCATTCCTTACACTTGCTGCAGTGAATCCACATTTTATGAGCTTCTAAAATAATTCTCAACACCGGGGGACTTATGAGCATTGTGCATGTCAACATTAAGATACTCTGCATGTCAACATTAGGCCAGTTTACATGTTGGTTTGCTTCACGTGAATGGACAATGCGTTTGAAACTTGGCAGGGAAAGCTCGTGAAAATGTCCCAAAAAACATTCTCAGTATTTTACCGTGACAGTCGCAATTTCTTGTGAGATTCCAGGAAATGCTTGTGAAATCAACGCCCACTTACACATGTAAATACGAGTTAATGTTAATTAGCTTGTTCAAGTCCTTTCCTGAAGCTGCTATAAAAGTTGCATGGGAATACATAAGTTACCATGGTCCAAAGATGGCAGCGGGAAAGTACATTTTTAGTTTGCAGTATTTTCCTTTATCAGATTGATGTTGCAGATAACCCCATTTTTTTCTCCATCTTCCAAAAATGTTGCATAATGCTAATCATGCATGGATCTAAATGTGTTTGTACAGATTGTATTTACCAAGTTTCTGTTTAAAATTATTACTAAAAATGTTTGATAAACTGCATCGTGGGTTTGTGAATTCAGGTGGTTACAGCTACTGTACAGTACTTCAGAATACACTTGCAAATAGCTTTCCAAACAACTGTCAAAACATCTTTATTGTAAAGTACTACTAAGTACTATGTTTAAATGTGTATAACTATACTCCAATGCAATTTCTCCTAGTTACTTATGCCTGAGCAAAACCTGTGTCCATCCTCCACCTATGTCCATTGGAGCAATGAAGAGACTCGGGTGTTAATATCCATAAGGGAAGAGGATATGATGAGGCCTCTTGATACAATGCACAACAAGAAAATTGTTTAACCCACTCTCAAAATAAAATGTGGTGTGGAATCTCCGTGACTTATTTCTCGGTAATCAACAATACTACTCAATATTCCAATTCTTTATTTAGCAGAAGCAGTCATACAAGTACAATGCAAATATTTGGTATAAAGAGATACAAAATAATCTAATGAAACAAAAATGTGATACAAAATAAAAGTACACTGTCGGGTTACAAATATAAAGATAGCTGTGCATCTCTAATAGCAGGACCCTCTTCATATCACTGTTGTGCAATTCTTGCTGGAGGCTGAAGTAGCTGTTCCTCCGCTTGCCTGAACACCTCCTACAGTCCTGGCACAGATTGTGCAGATTACAGCAGGCAGTAATAATTTGGGGAACAAACTCGTGGTTCACTTCAGTGTGCTTCAGTAGTATCCGCCACCTCCTTTTCATTAGCCCAAACACCTGTTCAACGACCACTCGGATTTGGCCCAGTTTATTATTAATAAAGATATAACCCCCTCCCCCCACATACACACACACACAGATGACACGTGGATTCTCTCTCGTGAAACTGTTCTCTGCTCATGTAAACAGTATTTTGGGGACTGTCACAGTTAACAGCACGAGAATCTAAGTGGGCTGTCAGCATGGCTAATTTAATTTAAATCTGCCCCCCCCCCTTCATTTGCATAACATTCTGGGAAAAAGAGGCTTTACATGTAAACACAAAAAGGCACCACGTCCACGTTTATTTCATGAGACACAAATATCTCCTGAAAAGTCAAACACTCATATAACCTAATGAGATATTCTGCATGTCAACATTGAGATGACATGCATTTCCCTCTTTACTTTCTTTTTGCTTTTGACAGGTGTTGACGTTAACGCAGCGACTCCATACAGTGTGCTTAGCTTTTCTAAGCTTTGATTTGCAGACATTTTGAACACAATAATTACAATTTTATTGCAAAGGAAGGGCAACTAATGTAGGGCATCAAAGTTCAGGACCTTTTCGTTGTCTTCATTGGCATCGTCTGCCAAATGCTAGAATCAATGGGCAAACATGGCAGGTTCTTCACTTTACTAATTTAAAACATATATTATGGAGGCTGTGTGGTCCAGTGGTTAAAGAAAAGGGCTAGTAACCAGGAGGTCCCCGGTTCAAATCCCACCTCAGCCACTGAACCACACAATGTGACCCTGACCAAGTCACTTCACCTCCTTGTGCTCCGTCTTTCGGGTGAGACGTAGTTGTATGTGACTCTGCTGCTGATGCATAGTTCATACACCCTAGTCTCTGTAAGTTGCCTTGGATAAAGGCGTCTGCTAAATAAACAAATAATAATATATATACCAAGCTTCTAAAAGTTGAATTAAGTGTCACCGAAAAAGTAGGGCTTTTCTTTTTTTTGACTGGAAAAACACTCCCTAAGGCAGAAGACAGGAAATTGCGATCATTTATATAAGTTGTTTTGCTTTTATAACAAATAGTATGTTGTTTTGGGATACAGTTCTAATTAATCATTTGGCTTACAAACTAAAAATCACTAGAAAATAACATTAAAAGCATAATAACAAACAATAATTCCAGGCTAATGTTGTTCAGCATTACTGTAATGGTATAGCATCATTTGAACGTGGTTAATTCATTTGGTTCTGAGCCTTTGGAGGCCTTAATGGTTGTTATTACAAAGCCTATGCGAGATACTGTATGCAGACTGGGATATGTTCCCCCTAACCTTATATCAGTATAAAATAGAATTAAATGAAATACACTTTACAGATTGGCAGGCTACTTACAACATTTGTATACATAAAGTAAAATGTTTTGTTTAAGTTCTAGCTGCCATACATCTATCAATTTTCCATAATACTGTATATGTTTTTGTGTGTGCTTTGTATGCAGTCCAAGCAGATGGAACTAGAACAGCTCTGTTCCATCTATAACTGACATAAAAGAAAAGTGGTTCCTTGCTGGGCCTCAAGTAGTAAAGGCTGTGATAAAGTGCAGACAGTGATGTGCTCATCAAGGACCCTGTGAGGTAAAGGATGATATTGTGAAAGGTGCATTTCATGATACTGGATGATGTCCTTACAAACAATGAAAAATCATAAGACGACAGCTGAATACAGTATGTATTTGCAACCGGTTCACAGAAAGATTGTCTGAGAATTTCAAAGAATTTCTTTTTTACTGTATATATCTTGTTGTCACTTTCATATGGTCCAATTATGTATATATTTGAGAAAAGCAATGGGACTTAACCAATACAGCATATAATTTCCAGTTTGAAGGGGTGGTGAAATACATGTGTTGCATATGTAACCCTATTCTCAGGAACTAAATCAGAAACAAAATATAACAGGGCACTGCAGTGCGACTAATTTGGTTGCATATGCGACAAATAATGTGCTTGTGCGAATGTAAATGTGTGCCACTAGAAATTCCTAAAGGTTGATGTGGAAGGCCCTTTAAATGACACACGGAGAAAGATGGGGTGTGGAGGAAAACGGGTTTTATTATTTACAAGCCATGAAGTGCAACGGAATAAACAAACAATAAATAAACAAAACAATAATGGTGCACTGTGACTTTAAATGCAGTGAAATATTTACAATGTGCTGTTTGGAGTCACAGAGATTCCCGGGTGGAGGCGCTTCAGGCCGCCGGGAGAACAGCAGAGCTCTAGTAGAGAGAATCAGGTACTGCAGACAGGTGATCTGGTATCCTCTTCGGTGGACTGGAGAACAGCGTACCTCGTCAGTCTAAAAAAGGCAAAGCTTTAAAAAGAGTATAACAGTTTTTATTCGAGTGCACAGCATTCTCTCCCCTGGTCCCAGGAACACTGCCCTGACTAGTGGAGAAGATGCCCCTTTTGTACACCTTAGTTCCGCCCCTTACCTGTTTACCTGGGATTGGACCCAGGTGTACACTGTCCCCCTCCACCAGCCTCCTAGCTAGCCGGCTCCTACGGAATATTAACCCCGTAGTTGCCAAAGCCTGCTGGATGGACAGGTTCCTCCTGTTCCCTCTGCTGGTGGGAGGTGAGCTTTTCAGTGCAGGGATTCTATCTACCATGTCACAGTTGACTATAAAAAAATAATGTGATTTAGTTTTAGCTGAAAGTATAAAACATTAAAGAAAAAATGTTTAAAAAAATCACAGATCTAAACTCTCATAGCTTAATCGTAATGTACTCTGGGAATGTAGTTTATTGGTGTCCCCCTATTCACTGTTAATCACATAACTGCAAACTGTACCACAGCAGAAGCACACAACTTCAAATGTTATTTTTTAAAGGTATGTAAAACCTAGTTTTTGTTTGCTGTCCTGTAGAACCCATCCAATATTATGTAAAAATATTTTTTATCTTTACAGTTGTACACGCTACAAAGCTTACCGATTTACAGGACTAAAACTTGAACATGATGTTGTGTAAACCATAATAAATAAATACAATATTTAGATTAAATGTTCCTTTTTTCCCACTTATATATTATTATTATTATTATTATTATTATTATTATTATTATTGTCCAGAGGGGAAGAGTTGAGTTTTACAGTTGTTGTCTGAAGAGGTGTGTCTTGAGGAGGCGTCAGAAGGTGGTCAGGGACTTGGCAGTCCTGACATCCATAGGAAGGTCGTTCCACCAGTGTTGGGCGAGGGTGGAGAAGGAGCGGGCTCTGGAGGCAGAATAGTGTAGAGGACGTACAGCCAGTCTTCTAGTGCAGGCGGAGCGGTGAAGTCAGGTGGGGGTGTAGGGAGAGATGAGGGTCTGGAGGTAGCTGGGTGCAGTCTGGTCAAGGCATCGGTAGGCAAGTACAAGAGTCTTGAACTGGATGCGAGCGGTGATGGGGAGCCAGTAGAGTGAGCGAAGCAATGGAGTAGCGTGGGAGAAGCGAGGCAGAGAGAACATCAGGCAAGCAGTGGAGTTCTGGATGAGCTGGAGTGGACGGGTGGCGGACGCAGGGAGGCCGGCCAGGGGGGAGTTACAGTAGTCTAGGCGGGACAGTACCAGGGCCTGGACGAGGAGTTGCGTGGAGTAATTGGTGAGTAGTTTATTTTGTGTTACTTATATATAGACAGACTAATTTTATTTGTATGTAGATATATTGTATTAAAAAAAAAAAAGTTGAATTCCTCCGTGATTTTGAACAAATTTACCATGACTGCTCTGTGATTTTTAATACAAATTTCCATGACAAAATCCCAGCCTTAATGATGACTGATGATAACAACTCTTCTCAGCAGGCCAGGGGGAAGGGGCTGAATATACCTATAGTACATCCAACCGTGAAACATCAATTGGTTCTGTAAAACCTGTCTTCAAAGCAAGCGTGCGCAAGGTGTTTCATGGCACAGTATTTTGTTTAAGGAAGGAATGGGGTAACTATGAAAAATGTCCAAACATTTGCCATATTAAATATGTTTTTTATTATTTTATTTTATTTTGTGTTACATATATTTTCTAATTTTACCATGATACAACTTAAAAAAAACTAGTTAAATTTATTTTTAAGTAAGATATAATAGGAGCAGGAACGTTTTATCCCAATACATATTATAACAATATAGATATTTTATAGTCATCATATGCAGCAAACAATCTGCACAAATTAGTCTCAACTTCTGCCACTACAAGCTGCATGAAATCTCTCATCACAGCCATTAACTAGTCCTTATATGACTGTATATTCATATTCATGCACTTCTTGGGGCAGTGCTGCATCACATGCTGTTTTCTTTTCCTCTCCCTTATGTCACACAGGGAAAACAGCCATTCTTCTTGTGGCCGACCTCTATTTTTATGCTTCTAACCTTTACAGTCCAGATGGCAACTTCAGGATTATGAGACAGTCCAAGATCCTGTTATCAAACAACAGATTTTAAACAGATTAAAAAACAACTAACAAAACAAAAAGAAAATCCAGATGATACACATAATGAGGTATGCCAGTGAAATAAGATTATTCAGCTTCTAATGCTTTTACTACACACACACATATATATATATATATATATGATCTTATTTATCAAATCTCCCCTGGTCTCTCTGAGTTTTTAACGATCAGGTATTAAATCAATCAGTCAAGATCCAGTGGGATTGGTCTGGTGGTGGTGAGGGCTTGGCCTGGAGCCATCTAGAACCCTGTTCTGTCAGTGTTGTTTGTTTACGTGACACAGACAGCATTTTACTAAAATAAAACATTAACAGGTTGCTCTTCTAATAAAATAAGATCAATAATAAATAAATGCTCTGGTATACACTAGCTCACTTTATCACTATTAAGATTGGGTCTTTGTCAACCGTTGTACTATTGAAATGTACCCTGGGTACATGTTGATACATGGAGGTGTATCCTGATTTAGACGCTATTGTTTGCTACCTCGGCATGTTACAAATGTACCCTGGTTTCAAGTCTTGTTTCATGTTGCGAGTTTACGACATTGCGTTTACGACATCCCTTTGTTACAACATTTGTCAGATGTTGTAACAACGGTTGCGAGAGAAGGTGCACCTGAGATCAGATTGTTTGACTTGTTAAAATACTTTTAGATGATTTATCAATGAGTTATGCATCAAGATGGGCAATAATGATGATCAGGAGGTGATGATGTTGCTAGAGTAGATTTTGGAGGTGATGATCTTGAATTTTGTTTTCGCAAATCCTCCTGTTACAAAAGCAGAGTGGGTCTTTGTCGACCTGGGTACTTTTGAAATGTACCCCAGGCCAGCCATCTTGCGAGCTATAATGCACATGTCATGTTTGAGCGGAAATGAACAGTTTGTGTCAATTGCTATTTCTTGTGAAATTTTAAAAGCATGGTACATTTGTAACATGCAGAGCTACCAAACGATAGCTTTGTCCAAACCAGGCTACACTTCAGTATATCAAGATGTACCCAGGGTACATTTCAATAGTATCCCAGTTAACAAAGACCCAATCTGCCTTTGTGTTAGGGGCGTGTGTCTTTCTGAAATGACCTGATGGAAACTACCACCTCTTAAACAATCTAACCACTGTAGGAAATGAACTCAGCAGAGATTGCTCCCTCTGTGTTGAGTACCATAGCTGTAGCTAATACAGATTTTTCTTCAGTTCTGCTGAAAAATGACATTATAGTTAATCATATTGTAAACGGGAAATGTTAATGTTCTGCCCCCCCTTTTACCATTTAAAACACTAATCCTATTGAAAAAATGTTTAAATATTTAGAGACAGTCAAAAAGTAATTATGTTTCAGAGAACAACACTTTACCACCTACCTTTGCTGAGATATTAATGGTTGAAAATCGGAGCTTAACTAAGTTGAAACCATAAATATTGTGAGTTTCAGGGGAGCAGTTTGGCTTTCTTGAATTGTCAACTGCTACAAGACATTCTTGGGACGGATTGGCTACATGCAATCTCTTGTAGATTAACATCAAACAGAGTTTTAAGAATCATATTGTTATGGTTTGTGCTTTTTTCAGTTGTTTTCAATAAACAAGTATATTTTTTTTGGTAAGTCACCTGCGATTTCAAGTATTTGTCGTCAGTTCAGTATAGATAAACTAATAGTTTTGAACAAGGATTCTGCTCAGGTTCTTTCAATGGTCACACATATCGAAGGACAGATATATAAGGGAAAAAGAAATCATACTCGCTAAAGGTTTATAACAATATATCTGACAGGAGATATTTTTGTCAGCATGATGAATTATCTGTGTATTTTCTAGCATCTTCCTGAGTTCTAACACGACAGTAGGTGTTTACAAATCAAGACTACAAATTTGACCAACATATTTTGTTACTTTTTTTTTTTTTTTTTTACTTTTTTTAAATAACAGTACCTTTCTTTGGTAAATAAGGTTATGCTTGTTATTGAATTTAGTTCAGTGTACTCTTTTTGTGCAACAGACAGCACTTTGGGATGAACTGGAATCTTTGGGAATAAACTATTTTTGATTTGATGAGTGGGACTAAACAAAAAATAAATAAATAAATAAATAAATAAATATTGAAAGAATATTTTAGGGAGTAAAATGTATATGTAATTGTTTATCAAACAAAGGATCCAAAAAATAAATCAGGAAAGGGTTGACAAAGACATGCAGTTTTGAAGATCTTGAGTAATTTTGAGAGCACTCTAAATAAAGATGGATGCTTGGTGTTTATAGCACCAGCTGCTCCGTTATGTGCCTTTGCCATTTTATAAATCCCTTTATCCCAAATTCTGTCTGTCTACAGTATGCTATGACTCTGTTTGCCCTTTAAATTTGAATATTATGTTTCTATCAACATAATATTCAAATTTAAATATATATTTTTCTGTGATCTGTTTACCTTTTTTCTTAAAATATATTTTAAACATCAGGGATTTCTGAGAAGGTGGCATCCAGATGACATACCCCTGACACTAGCCTGTTTTTGGTAAATACAATTTCCACTTCCCGTGCATTGGGACCTAGTTTCATTACATCTGTAATTACAAACCTCACCAGGCATAGGCTTTTTGAGACTTGGTTTTAAGGTCCACTGATTATTATATAATTTACAGTTAGATTGCGGTTCATATTGCGCTTGTCACAGTGATTTCTCACTGCTGATGTCGATAACCTATCAACACAAGTCACCACTGCAGCTAGGCATTCTTCTCTAGTAGTAAGCAAGTAAAAACAATGATGCTGTCAAACCTGCTACAGTATATAGAACTCGAGGGCCAGAATGCATAGTCTCACTCATTTTAGGGACGCATATCTTTTACTTTGTGAACCCTGTAGTGAAACTGGGACACTCCAGGCAGCAATGACATGAACAGGCAAAGCACACAAGTGGCTGCCAGAACTGAGATGATAGAAGGGGTTGCACTCAGTCCAAGGTTCTTAATGTTGCCCGACAGGCACAGCTTAACACTTCCATACACTAACTTGCAGTCCCAGACCCGAAAATGCACTTTTCAGTTTGTCCCCAGTAGAAAACCAGTTTTCTTGTATAACATCTTGCCATGTGTGTTCCTGTGTAAAGTAATGTGTGTCATATAAGCTCTTCGGAGCAATTCGCAAAGAGTAATATCAAAAGGTTGTTAATTTAATGAAGATAATCTTTCAAGCTCCCTATATAAAACTCAGTGTAGTTTTATTGTGCTGTTGCACATAAATTTGCTTGATTTAAGTTTATTTAATGAACTCAAATCAAGCAAAGTTATCTTAAATTTACTTTAAGTAAATTGAAGTTATACATCTGTAATCACTTTTTTGTGTCAATAACTTTGTGGAGGCAGTGAGACACATTATCTGTACCAGAGCCCTCTCATTTGTCTGTATCGTTAAAAATGACTGTATGGCAATGCATCATGTAAATTGACATTACATTAAATCCACCATAAGAAGTATTCAGGCGGTCTGTCATGTGAAGCAAGCGGCCATACGGTCCCAACGGAGGTTACTGAAAGAACAGTATCAGTCACAACATAAAAATGGTGAACCACATGAAGTCTGAAAGAATAGTTATTATTGAGGTATTCCTGCCAGGTGTCAGTGGGTCACAGATTGCTTCTTTCACTGGCCGTTCCATGGGTAACAGCACGGAACGCAAGCAGCAAACAAACATCAAAGAAGCACAGCTGTGTTCATGGCAAAGTAATGTTGGATAGGTCCTTCTACCATTTGAATTCCTTAGTGACATCAAACAGGGCAGTCTGCTCCAGGAACTGACTGCAGTGCTCCATAGGAAAATGAGGCAGTATTAGGGCTTACTACAAGAACAGTGAGCTTTTATATCTCAAACAAGGGGAAACCGTGCCAAGTGCAAATAATAAAACAAAAACCAGGAAACTTTGTTGAACAACAGAATCATCTTAAACAAATGGATGAATCATGCTTCACCCTTTCTTTTACAGTTACAGCCTTATTTTATTGTAATAACAAACAGGTTCCAAGATACTGTTCCATAACATAATGGTCTATTCAATGGATGTAAGAGCAGTGGTGGATAATAATATCCCGACTGTTTAGATATTAGTAAGAACAAAGATACACAAATTATATTTCACACAGACTGTTAGAGACATTGGTTTTCACTTTTGATAAATAATGACTTTTATTTCAGTACTTCAGTACCAAGCCATTAAAGAGTAAGTAGCGGGGTTCTGAAAAATATAGTGTTATTAATCCCCATGTGTTGCTACAACTGTTTAAATAACTTTCCTATAATTTTTATTTTCATTGTTAACATCCTGAAACGTTCTTTTCAAAATGGCTGGTCTAGTTTGAGATCTGTCCTCTAAATCACTGCAGGAAGAGCGATTAAAAAAACAAACAAACATAACAAGTGCTCTCGCTTTTCTGTACCACATCGTGGATCGTTATTGCTTGTGTTATCTGTTTGACAGCGTGGGCAGAAATCCTTACACTATCATAAGTGTACTATGATAGTGTAATATCAATGTATATAAATAGTTCTATGACTACATGAGCATATTCACAAACAATATACAGGTCCACCCCGTTACAACGCGGTTGTCGGGGTCCATAGTTAGGAGACCATGTTATTTGTGTTTCACTTCAACAAATATTGGCATTTGTGTTCCTGAAATGATTTACAATGCCCACAAGCCAAATTAATATTGTAGCGTACCAAACGTCACCCACCAATCCCGGCTGAGGCAAGCTCACCGCTCCCCTGCTAGCAAACACAAACAAACAACAGGGTCCGTAGACCAGTCCTGCAACAATATAAATCCTGGGTCGTTACAATATATACAGTATAATAGAAACTGCTATTCCACCAGTTTAAAGTTTACAACACTTATTTAAAATTGTATATTTTTTTATAATAAATGTTGTAAACTGTAAATAACACAAGGACGTTTATACACACTTGTATTGTTTCATACTTATTTTGTAACATTAACGGACAGTTAGTTTTTGCTTTTAGAAAAAAATACAGTGCGAGCACGGGAGCTTTATAAGTACTATATGTCCCAGTTTCAACTTAAATGCGTTTAAATACAGTAATGTAAAAACAATAATAAAACAAAAATCAGTGTTGTAGGTTTCCTTTTCCTTTTGTTTCTATTACAATTTATCCTAGCATAATTCACAGCATCACCAGGATCACTTAAAGCATCTGGAACGTTCACCCAACGTTTGCGAGTCAAATTGCATTATGGGGGAAATGGGAGCCACAACCTTACCGTGTTATAACCGATTCCACACTACAACAGGTCACATTAACAGGGTAGCACTGTATTTCCTATCTCACAATTCACAGGTATTATTCTGAAATACTGGTACAGCTTTTTAGAAGTTTCTGTATGCTGTTATGAATTTTGATTTCCATTACACGAGAGTAGATGTTATAACTTCATGCTGATTTGAACTCGGCTCTCGCCAAGATAAGCACCAACTAAGACGTAGCTTTACAGTAAACTAATGTGATCCATATGTGTCTCCATCCATTTACGTTTCCTTTCATATGATGATGTAGATATCCTTCTGTCTGGTGTTAATGGCTGAAGTGTAATGCTGGCTCCAGGGATCAGCTTATTTTGCCTCCCTGGTGCATCAGCACACACAACGGCTGAGATGCTGGCTCCAGGGATCAACCAAAGTGCGGCCTCCCCAGCGCATCAGCATGACAACCGTCTGGATTGAGCTAAGTAGGGTACATCTCTGGGGTCTTCAAGTGGGCACCTTCCATCCTCAGTGTTTCGTCGACTAGCCCACGACACCTCAAGAGGGCTCGACGGTGATTCTGGCATCCCAGCATCACCCCCCTCCGTCCCCCACTCAACTCAGCCCAGCTTACTTACCTGTACATCAGCGTTTCTTTCTATTGTGCTTGAGATCCCCAGCCAGAATATTTCCTTCTCAACCACAGCCAGTTGCTGCTCCTCTCTGCTGCTTCAGATAAGTTCTTCACTGTGCGACGCAACTCTTGGCCACTGAATCCGACGTCTCTGAGAAACCGGGTTGTAGAGTGTGCCACAAATCCTCGACAACCCACCTCCACTGGGTAAAACCGGACTCTCCATCCTCGCTGTTCCGCTTCAGTGGCTAGTTGAGCATACCGCAGTTCCTTCCTCTCATACGCCTCCCATGGCACTGTTAACTCTACCAGGTGAACAAGGCATGCTGATCCAGACCACAAGACAATATCTGGTCGAAGGTTAGTGGCACCTGACAATTTGTTTTTCTGAATGCATTCAACTGAACTTTATATTTGTCATGGAGCTGTCATGCAATCTAGAAGCTTTTTAAAGCTGCAGTATAACACAATTAATGAATGTTCTCAATATATTAAAATACAGGATACTGCTGTAATCAGTCAGTCACTATGTACTAATGCTGTGTGAACATGTTCCTTTCTGTTTTGAAGGAAGCCATCCCTCAAGGGGTCCCTATAAAGCATGCATTAAGCAGTCGATGCAATAAAAAATATATATATATAGAGAGAGAGAGATTTTAGCTACAGGACCATTGTGACTAATGGCAGACCTAGGCTTTTCTAGCTCATCACTTGGTGTATTTTTCTGACAGGTTTCATCTGTTTGTTCCACATAGCAGCTTAAGGCAGTCAACTTCATGATCACCCTTTATAAACTTTTGGTTTATTTTATTTTATTAATTCTATTTTTTTTAATTTAGCTTATGTGTCTATTGCTGAAATTACTGGATACCTGAACTAAGGGAAAACATTTACATTTTTTTTTTATATTGGTTTCAAAATTTTAGATAACTAAATTACATATTTAGCCAGAGTGCCTGTAACAGGTTAGGCAGTATAGAATTCACATGACATTATATTTGCACTATAACGTGAAGAAGGCAACTTTTTGCAGCTTCTCTTACACCCTTCTCCACAGCTATTTGTGCTTAAGGCTTTTGAACAAGGGTCATGACATAAACCAGAGTACCCCTTTGTCAAAGGATGTCATTCTTCTCCGAGATGGAAAAAGAGAAAGACATGTGTTCCCTTCTGCATCAGTGCTCATGGATCCCTTCATCTCTGATAAAATTAGTGCCACTCAGCCAAGGGATAGGGTACCACAGATGCTACCCTCAAAGACAAATTGTTTGTTTCTCATGTTTGACAAAAATGATGAAGCTTGATGCAACAAGCAGTGTCAGGCTTTTGTCCTTGCACAACTTGTTACTGTAGGTACAGGACAGTGCATTTAGGAAATCATTTTCAAGCACATTTACATACCACATAACATTCAATGAGAGGTCCTAAATGGGCAAATGGTTTTAATATGTGTTAACTTAGCATCCTATCCTTAAACTATATATTATCATGTCTAATGTTAAGACAAGCGTAATACAGATAAATGACACTAAGAGATTTCACTTTTTAAAACTAATGTTACAAATTGAAAGTTTAAACTAGTTCCACAAAGTAAACATTTACAATACAGACTATAGCTGGGTTGACAAGGCTGAAAAAAAAACCAGTCCTCAAAAGATTCAAACAGTCTGAATAGAAAAATCAGTTCTACAACTGTTCGCCTTTCCAAAACTACGGTGTCAAGCAGGTGATATCGCCAACCTTTTTAGACTTCTTTATCAGGGGTTAGACCTGCTGCAATCTCCCATACAAAGCCTCTAATTTATACAGATACACTTTAAACATTTCTGAATATTAGTGTTTGAAAAAGAAACACAGGGGAGTGGTGTGGGTAATAATAAAATGTCTAAACAGTTCAAGTCAATTGTAAAAACGTCTGCATTTAAGATTAGTAAAACAATCCACTCCTATACCAGCAATGGCTTAGGGGAAGCCAATATGGCAGGTTGAAATAAACACAGTTCTTATTTACATATACAGTCCTTTATCCCAATATCCACCTTTGTGCACAGAAAGAAGTGCCCCAGGAACGGTGGTGCTGGGTAGTCCTGTGCAGTGATAGCAGTGCTGGCTCAGTGACTGCAGCTCCCTAGCCTCTATTCCTCTGCAAGAGAAGACATACCAAAAAACAAACACAGTGCTCCAGCGCATTAGTACAGTCAATGTAAGGCCCGGTACTCACATAGCTGCTTCCCCTTTGTACTGCCAAACTCTTCCCTGTGATCAGCACGCCGCCACGTTCTATCCAATCATTGCATTGCACGCAGCTGATCACAATGGACTTGTTTAGCAATCTCGCAACTACGTGCTTTCTCCAAACTGTCCGACTTCCGGTTCCCACCTGCCATCGAGTCAACCCGTTTATGGGAAAGCGTACTCCCAACCTTACACAGTGCCCTTTCTGGTAGGGAGGGAGACTTGCAGCTCAGATTCCTCCTCTCCCTGTCACGAGACCAAATAAATATCCCACAATACTGTAATATTTGTGTTGAAGGTAGCGGTTTGTGGTGTTGATACACATCTTTTGGTCGTTCATTAAGGACTGTGACAGAGAAGGAATGAATCTTGGTTATAAATCTCCCTCCCGACTTGTGAGGGCGCTGTGTAAAGGGAACAGAGTGCCCAGGACTGGATGGCCTGACAATTCATTCCCAGGGATAGGTGGAAGTCGGTCATCTAGAAAGGGGGTGGAACTACGGTGCACCAAGTCATCGACCCAGAAGGGAAGCGATGTGGCAACCTCGGATTGGAGGAGAAATGGTTGCACTTGCTAACCAAGGGGGCGTGACTGACGGTACAAAAGGGGACGTGGCAAGGTGATCTGTTCCTTTTGTTATGGTTAAGCTGAACCGAAAAAGGAGTACTGTGAACTTACCGTGAGTGTTTTGTTTGTTTTGTCGTATCTAAAATCTACTTGATTGTTCTTATTAGACGGCTAACATGATCCGGAGCTGTCGCTTAAAGTCAGCACAAAACGCGGACAACACTTCACCACTGTGCAGGAATAAACTGTATTTCACCACGAGCAATTTAGCACTCACTCTGGACTTGTGATCGTGTGTGTGTCTTTGTGTGTGTTCTACTGTGTTTATTCTTTCGAACTGTGTATTATTTGGGGACTGCAACCCGTTGTTTAGACATTGCTGTTTATTGCCTGGGATTATTCTTTGTGGTCACAAGACCAGGATCTTGTGACCACAAAGAAAAAAAACCTGTTTGGATCTTGAACTTTTTTGTATGTCTGTTTCATTATCACATCACCACTTCACCAGCACACTGCAAACCACTTTGCCACAAGGACACAGAGAATAAAAGGTTATCACTGTACTCTTATCTCAAAATAAGTAGCCATCACACTTCATTTTAGGGAAGTGTTTTTTGATTCCACAATTTTTTTTGCAATTTCTTTTTTAAACATATACATTTGGTCTGTACACAAAATAAATGTGGACCTGCAAGATGGGCTTTAGTTCTATAGAGAAACGGGCAGATGCACAAAACAAATACTTAGAAAAACATTATAGCTGTTTCTTCATTTTCTTCTCCTCATCATATTACACTCTATTATCAGCATTCTAATTCACTTCTGTTCAGCCCAATGCTCTCCACTTAATGTTTGGTCTATAAAAATAACTTTAACTAACAATGTGAGCACTCTAATACCAATATCCAAATCTTATTAGCAATTTACAATAACAATAATGTCATCTAAAATGCACTATAGCCAGCATCCAACCTAATCTTTAAGTCATTAACTTACAGAGCATACATTAACAACCGAGAAACACATGTTTTGTGTTTTGAAGTGAACTGCAGCAACTTGCTGTGAATTGATGTGACAGGTCCCTTATGCTGTTCAACCTTTTGTTTCTATAAATATTAAAATGATGCGATTCTCATCAATTACACTAACAACTTTAGTTTAGTTTCACATTGAAAGGTTAAGTTTAAGGCTGACCTGGAATTGTTCTGACATTTTGTCCTACAATGCAAATTGATGGCAGACCATCATCAACTATGGTTTGAATACATTGCAGGCTAGTTAAATATGTAAAGATCTCTAAATCATTTTAAGATCTCAAAATGTTTTTGGAGATCTTTAAATCATTTTCATCTCCAAATAACTTCCTGTTAATTTAGAGATATTTGTAAATCATCTAAATGGACAAGTCAATTCAAAACAGAGCATTTTCACAGGAAGTTATTTAGAGACATCTTGAAATTACTTCCTGTTAATTTTGAGATATCGCTAAATGATTTACAGATCTGTAAATTAACAGGAAGTTAAGCTTGCCATAGCCCTGTACATAAGTACTTATATGATACTGTTTGAAACCAAACTTGTCAGGTTTTGAGTGTTCTGTGTACAAGCAGATTTTATGTGATACTGTCAACACAGGATACAGAAAAAGCAAAATTATGAATTCATTGTAAATACTGCAGGGTATTCTGTAACACTAAATTATAACAAAAGTTCCAAGATTAAGCTCTCTGCATTATTTGAAACCAACATGTTTTATAGTACACTTTAGTGTTTTGAAGAGCTTTGTGTGAAAATGATATTGAACTGTTACAATTGTTCTCTCAAAACAATTTTGCTTTTGTAAAATGGGTTCCATTGGGTTGTATTTGTAATTTGCCTTTACTTTCACACATCTTAATAGGTTATTTAAAAAAAAGTCACATATTCTGTAGTGTTCCTGCTTCAGCAATTCAAGCTCATTCATCTTTTAGAAAGGCTTTGTATTGAATCACTTTTTTAATGATACAGTACTTGAAGTATCTTTATTAAGGTAAACCATTCAGAAATGAATGACCGGCAATACACATTTTCTTAATCTATAAAACAGATATCACTAAGCAGGGAACAGTGAATTATTTAATGAGGTTGTATTGGTATGGTAAGTCGCAAAATGTTCGATCTTTTTGCAAAATGTGTTTCCCAATGTAGCAAGTTCTAAATTAGAAAATATAAACTTCCACTTAATCATACGATAAGGACAATAACATTTGGATTATGTATTTTATAACCTACACTGCACTGTAAAAAAAACACAAGAATATTTTAGATTAATACTAATTGTAAAAAAATTGTACATTTGTCACATACATTCCACTTAAGTATGTTCCGCAACACTTAAGAGCCATTAACCCAGTCTGTTGTGGGGTAAAATAGTTTAAGCCATTTCAAATGATGGCTCAAAACAAAGTTTAAGTCAAATTGGTAATTTTCCAAAGTTGTGTGCTGAGGACAAATTACTTGAACTATGATAGAGTTTTGAAAAATATAAACACTGTTTCAGAATAGAGAATGCAGAATGACAAAGTTATGTATTCAAAGTCTGGTCTTTAACAACCTTAAAACATAGTTCACTGCTTAGGCAACTAAGTTGTTTGTTTCAAGGCAACGGTTGCTTTTAAGTAGGGACAGAGGGGTGTTCAAGTACTCAGATCACTTTCTAAATAAAAATCAGACCCTGAATTGCATTTTTTCCTGGCACACTCTGGGTGACATGATTCAAGTAACTGTAGGAATAGGACATCTTCATGTCAGATACAAGTACAAGGATGTTAGGCAGGCCAGCTCAAAGTTCTCCATTTAATGAAATGATGTATGTATTACAAACCTGACCTACATATTTCAATCATTTCTGAGCAATTATATGCACATACAATGATCTCTTAGGAGGATACAATACCAATGTCAAGCAGTCAATGTTAGTCTTGTCACTGTGGAAGAAAATTCTAGGGGCCAAATATGGAGGGTATTTACTTTAAGACAAGAAGATTGTTACATTATGACAAAATGAATAAATCAATGCGTATAAAGTTTTAGCATTAACAAATGTAAAAAAGTGATAATTAGACCAAATATTTATTTCTTAGCAGACGCCCTTATCCAGGGCGACTTACAATTGTTACAAGATAACACATTATTTTTACATACAATTACCCATTTATACAGTTTTTTTTTTTTTTTACTGGCGCAATCTAGGTAAAGTACCTTGCTCAAAGGTACAACAGCAGTGTCCGCGACCGGGGATTGAACCCATGACCCTCCGGTCAAGAGTCCAGAGCCCAGAGCCCTAACCACTACTCCACACTGAATTAGACTAATTATTTCCGTATCTGATGTAGAGAGACTAATGCATGCCTTTGTTTCATCCAAAATTGATCATTGTAATGCATTGTAATGCACTTTTTTCTGGTATCCCAAAACGTCTGGTATCCTGCTTGCTAGAATTATAGAGGACTATAACCAGGAAAAGTGAACGTATTACCCTGGTTTTGGCCTATTTACACTGGCTCCCTGTGTAGTATAGAAATGATTTTAAGATTTTGCTATGGAATTATGGAATGCTCTGCCTTTGTTTGTCAGGGAAGCTGGGACCATTACCTTTTTAAGTTAAGACTAAAAACACACTTTTATAAAATGGCTTTATCTTAGTAGGTTTTAATGCAACTTTAAAATTGCTGTTTTTGTATTGTGTATACTGTTATTTACAGTTTCTCAATAGCTAAAACAAAATTCCAGAAACTATTTGCACATTTCTCAAAACAGTCAACACAAACACCAAAACCATCTACTCAATTAGAAGCAGCTTCACACAGTGGCAAAAACTTAGTTTCCATGCCAAATGTTATTATACATCTTGCATAACCAAGTCCTTGCACCAAATCAAGAAATGACAGCTTTTATTTAAGTATTCAAGCAAAAGAAAATACCTCTATTTAATCCAAATATTTCACCCAATTACAAAACTCACAAAATCAAAACATTAAAGAAATGTATAGTAAATTTAGAATGCATTGGTCATATTTGATTGGCACAATACACAGTACTATTTACAAAATTATTATTTGTTTATTTA
This sequence comes from Acipenser ruthenus, assembly GCF_902713425.1. Taxonomy (NCBI): domain Eukaryota; kingdom Metazoa; phylum Chordata; class Actinopteri; order Acipenseriformes; family Acipenseridae; genus Acipenser; species Acipenser ruthenus. The sequence goes on from NC_081192.1 coordinate 94,445,271, forward strand.
GCAGACACCTTTATCCAAGGCGACTTACAGAGACTAGGGTGTGTGAACTATGTATCAGCTGCAGAGTCACTTACAATTATGTCTCACCTGAAAGACAGAGCACAAGGAGGTTAAGTGACTTGCTCAGGGACACACAATGAGTCCGTGACTGAGGTGGGATTTGAACAGGGGACCTCCTGGTTACAAGCCCCTTTCTTTAACCACTGGACCACACAGCCTCCTGCCACTGATTCATTACAGTAACAGTATATACACAGGTAATATACATGTATGTTTATTGAACATCGAGTCGTTCATTCCTATCCGGCCACATATTTTCATCCACATAACAGCGAATGTTCTGTCTGGCTAAGCACCTTGGAAAGAATCGTCTGGCGTGACGGATCCAGGCTTGGCAATCTTCTGCCATAATGTCATTACAAGCCTCATCCGTGTGGATACACCTTCCACCTCCTGGATGAGAAAAAAACTCCTCGATAGGATTCAGAAAAGGGGAATATGGTGGAAGGTACATCACAACGACTCCCGCACCAGCACAGCATGATGGAAACGCACATTGTCCCAAATGATGACAAACGTTGTGGTCTCTCTATCTTTCAACATTGCTGCATTGGGTGGGACAAGGTGAAACTAGCAGCCACCCTGTATTGTATGCGCCAAGCAATGGACTGCGGCAAACAACTCCATGCTGGCAGATGGCAGCACACATGTTGATGTTACCTCCATGCTGCCCAGGCACATCCACAGTGGCATGCTGTCCAATTATGTTTCAGCCACGTCTATGTCATTTTGCCAAGTTGAAGCCTACTTCATCAACGAAGATGTATTCATGTGGAGACATGCTGGCATCAAACTCCATCATTCTCTGTAAACAAAGATATGTTCAGGTGTGTTTATACTGCAAGAAGGAAATCCGAGACCAGCAAAACATTTCACAGAACTAAGGTCCCTGCTCAGAACAGGACTCAGTAATTTAATTTGTACATTTCATATCATGTTACTGGTTGTATTTTGCATTACCATTACAGTCAACTTACTTGTACATATTGGTACCGTTATTCCTTCACTGTTCCTTTCAAAAGGTACCACATAGATTTGTTTAATTCGAACCTGGTGTCTCTTCAGAACACGGTCAATGGTTGACAAGCTGACATTGTTCACACCATGAAATACATCATCGTCATCATCAATCCTGCTCTGTATTTCATGAAGGCACGGGCACGGACTATCTCATCTATTGTCGACTCTTGCAGTTCAGTGAGAAGACGACCACAGCCACCACTATTCGATTTCCTTTCAATTCTAAAAGCAGAGTAATGAATACACAATGGTTATTTACTGTGAAATGCTAATGCTAATATATGAAATGAAATGCTAATATATATATATATATATATATATATATATATATATATATGTTCTGTAATATGCACTTGACTTACCAATTCTCAGTACGAAATGTACGAATGATAGAGGCAACCGTGGAGCGTCCCAGGTTTTGTTGAACTATCAACCCAGCTGCTTTCATTGTCAGCCTCTGTTTATGACATGATCAATGACAGTTGCTCGTATTTCATGAGACAGCAGCACGCCTTTGTCTCACTCTGTCTGCCCACAATACCACGTCCACGACCACCTTCCTGTGCTTGCTCCGTGCTTTCACACACAACGTGTTTCCATTAGAAATCACAGCCTTTCATGCACAGTGTTACCATTTGATAAATGATTGCTCAATTAAGCTATGTATTATTTTCACATGGAGAATGTTATTTAAATTAATGAGCATTGATTGTTAGCAACAGCAATGTGATTGATGTAATTTGCAAAGAAGAAGTCATTCACACGTGAAACATGTATTAAAGTACAACAGATACACTTAAGCAATTGAATATATGGTTTAGAATTGTGCATTTTGAATGTAAATCCATGAAATGTGTGAATAGTTTAGCAAATTATTACTCAGTTTTGGTGTTTGTGTTAACTGTTTTGAGAATTGTGCTAATAGTTTCTGGAATGTTGCTTTAGCCATGAGAAACTGTAAATGGTCTGATTGTGGCAGTTGTATGTGTGACATGCTATACAAATGTATTGTGTTTTGTTCTTTTTTGCTGCTATGTACTGTGCAGTGCTTTGCGATAATTTTGTATAAAAAGCGCTATATAAATGCAATAAATAAATAAAGGTGTGCCATGTTGGTCTGCCATGGCCACCTGTGAATAATATTACCCAGACAAAACATGCATGCTCAACCCCTTACAGATCAAGTTTGCAACATTGACTGAATAATTTAATCCTGTCATGTCAGAGAGCTGTTTTCAAAATAATAAGTCTCAGGAGCTGTACAAAAACAAGTTATTGAGTAGTCAGATCCACAAGGGAGCTGTGGCAAAAGAACAAACTTTGACTGGCCTGCGGCTTTTGCATATCAAAACATAAAATCTGCCACCTGCTGCATGAGGGCCAAGATTTTTTTTTATTAAAGGGAAACTGAATAAAATAGTTTCAAAAGGGCTTAGGAGAGTCTTGGGATCCCTCATTCATTCCAAAAATCTATTTATCTATCTATGCAAGCAGAATTCTCCAAAATAGTAGATTTGTGATAGAGTTGCATTTCACTAATTAAAATCATCATGGCAACACCCTAGATTTCCCAAAAGGTAAATATTGGATATATGACAGTGTATTATTATTATTATTATTATTATTATTATTATTATTATTATTATGTGTTATACTATGTGTTTTTCTAACTTGGCTTGGATCTCGGCAGTGCATTTAGAGTTCCCTTTTTGTCCATAATGCATTTTTTTTATTATCAATTAAGGAATGGGAAATTAGATTTTTTTTGGTGGAAGGCTGTAGGCAAATATGTAATCATATGAGAAGGATTTATAAGAAAGTGATCTATCTGTACTATCTATCCATTCCAAGTAATACTGTAAATAAGAAGAAGTTGTATGTCATGCCTACTTCTAAATGTTTAGAAAAATATTCAATGCATAATCTTAACATGGAAGTCAATGTAATCTGACTAGGAAACTCAATGTTCACCCCTATTCAGGTTTGTACATTTTAAAATGTTATACTACAGGTGAACATTGTATGACAGACATGATGAAAATAGCATTCTCACTGGATCTTTTAAACTGCAAATACAATGTCTATCACTGCCCTACAGCCGACTTCTAGGACTTACCCAGCTTAAATGCATACATTTTATAACAAATTCATAGAAATGGACACATCAACTCTAACATAGTTAATAAAGAGCTTTACTTACCATTATTATTATGCAAGTATGGTCAACCTACTCCTTCATTTTCAAGAACAGACAGTTGACCAGACACAGGATTAGGTAAGTAATGACGCTTACTTTAGGTACAAATGTGCAATTAATTCTTGAGACACTTGTATTTTCCACGATTGTTTATTTTTTGGGACTCAAAAAAAATAATAAAATAAAAATAAAAAAAGACCATGTATCACCATCCTGGGGGTTGGAAATTTGAATATATAATGATTATCAGTAAAACCCCACACATCATTCTCCCTGCGGAAATAAAAACATGTTCACTTCTAACACAATGGCTTAAGAAAGAGTGATAACTAAAAGCTTTAAATGCAATTGTCTTACACCATTAGAAACATTATTACTGGTCCCTTATTGTGTTGAAGATATTTGTTATTGATTTTTTTTTATTTTATAGTATATTCTGAATATAAGCACCACACTATAGCAATAAAGTTTAAACTTCTCTTACTGGTGCTATATCACTTCTGCAAAGGTCACTGTTCATGGTCTGGCCAAAGGGCCTTACTTTCATGGTCATGTATTTTCCCCAACTGAAGTAAAAACATAAAAGATAGGGGGCAAAAGGGCAAGATATTTTGTTTTATATCTCCTTGTTCACTGGATTCCTTGACCATGTTGATCACCAAGATTGCTTTATGAACCTTGCACCCTGCCAAAATTCATTTTAAAAGGATCGAGCACACAGTAAAACATAACTTTCATGACAACACAGATTAGGAATGTTTCTCATAAAATGTGAGATGAGAGCTTTTCATTATCTAATTGTTTTGTGGTCTGCATTTCCAAGATCACCACACCAGACTTTACAGCTTGATCTTTGGAATGATTTACAGCTTTCTCTCCAAGGGATTATTGATCTAGGTTTGATGAAAGAAACTCTTGTACAATGATAGTTCAAATAATGGTTTAAGTGGCGGATAAAACCTAATAATCTTTTTTTTATTATTATTATTATCTTGGCAAGAACATGAAGACATTTGTTTTCAATAATTTTAAGCTTAATTATTGGCTAGAATCAAGTTTTTTCCCCCAAGAATAGTATCCTAATGAAAAAAAGCACACATTATGAATTGAATTTCTTTGTATATATTAAACTATTGTAAACCTCTGAAAATGAAAGTGCAACTGATTTGTTGATTGAGTACAAATAATGTTCCATATTTACTAATAAAATGAATTAAATTAGTAAAAATTGCATTACTGAAAAGCTTCATTATTTTATATTTGTTATGGAATGCCCACTTCCTCCTCCGCCATGTCAAATGCAAGGTAATCTTGAAATGTCAGATTCTGACAGCACTTGACCTTTAACTCATACTGCCAAAACTACCATACAAATTATAAACCCTTTGGGTTTTCTTCCGTAACCTTTAAAGAATTATAACCAGAATTTGGAGCACATAAATGTTAAAACAAAACAAAAAACAACAAAAAAAAACTGTTTGAATAAATGTATCAGGAGTGTATTGAATGTTTCACATTGTAGCAACATTTAGGTGAACTATAGCTCTCCAAGGGAATACATAGATACATGTCAGACATTTAGACAATCACTTTTCTGATTGCACATGGTAGTTTTTCAGATAATGTTTAATCAGACAGGTTGTTTAAAGATTGATAGGGTGTGGGAGCTGTGTTATTTGAGGTAATGAAAAATTGACTTAAATATTCAATGTATTAAATTGAGATTTTAAATTTGAATTAATTCCATAACCTGAGCTTACATAATACATGGGACAAAAAAATAAGTTTCACAGCCTTCTTATGTCCTTTTCAATTATTATTATCATGGTTATCCATAGATTATTGTTAAATTGAAAGTATACAGCATTGGTTCCCAACTGTAGTCCTAAAGTATACCTGTGACTGTTGGTTATTTTTCTGAGCTCTGAATTATTTAATTGGAATCATAATTGTACTAATAATTCTTTGTCATCTTTTTTATGTTTTCAGTTCTTAAACTAATGGAGATTGTTCAGATAAGTGTTCAATCCCATAACTGTCAAGGCAGTAGTTACAGTTAAGTCCAGCAATACATTTTACAGTCATATATAGTATTAAAATGAGCGTGTGCGTATGCTTTTTTTCGTAATGGCTTCAGTGAGTCTTGCAATTTCTTTATGGGTGTATCCACACGTAAATACATTTCTAATAACAGTTTTCAGTTGATTGACATTTGCAGTAGCCAATGAAATCATAGGATATGCAAACTTAGAAACGTGATTGGCTGTTATGTTAAGTCCCAGAAAAACTGCTGTCTGATGGTTGACAGAGAATTTCATTGACAGAGGTTTTCCATTACTCGAAACTTGAGTGACTGAGATTTTCCAGGACTCGAAATTTGAGTGACAGAGATTTTCCATGACTCGAAATTCGAGTGACGGCGGACACAAAATACAAATGATACCTGATACAAATAATGGCTGACAGAAAAAATGATTGAGAAATGATGACTGATGGCCAAACTAAATAATCCATGACAAAGAAATTCCTGATAACTGATGCTGAGATGTGAGAAATGACGATGTCCTAATATGGACACCGTACAAATAGATACATTCTAGATATTGTTGTATACAGGTATGGATGCTTCCAATTTGCCTTTGGTGAATACGTTATTTTATTCTATATTTAAGTATCTACAGGCATACAAATTGTATTACCTGTAACATTTGCAAATGATAGCTACCAATTTTGATTATGCAATATCATTGTGTCTCTTCAAAGTTTTAGTTAATCAAGCTGTGGGTATCTCCTATTCAAAAGGAGGGTCAATTACAAATCCATTCATTCTATAGCTCCTGCTTCTCAAGCTTACAGACTGAGGATGTCTGAAAAAATGATCCTTTGCCATCAAATATATTCTGTGATTGAGCCTCTGCCTTTTAAAATTACATTTTGGCCAGCTTGCTTGCTGCTGCTGCTGCTGTCAATAATTTCTCTCTAGATTTAATATTCCTTGAGAGTCCCAATACCTGACATGTTTGCAGTGTTTCACTTGAGTAAAGTCTGCAATTGAATCCAAGATGCTTTTTTTCTGAAATAATTGTGAAATGTTTAATTGTTTACCTTCCTTGTGTTTGCTGCTGTTGGTTTCTTTTATATCTCCAGACACCCTTGGTAAAATATAGCTTCAGAAAAATTAACAGAATTATGACAGGGTAAAGGATCATACTGGTGAAGTTCGGCCTTCTGAGGGGTGGTGGCGCAATGCTTACTGACTCCTGATACCTTTCACCAAGATGGAAGAGACCGCAAGTCTGTGGTCAGGTTAGAACATAAGAAAGTTTACAAACGAGAGGATGCCATTCAGCCCATCTTGCTCGTTTGATTGTTAGTTGCTTATTGATCCCAGAATCTCATCAAGCAGCTTCTTGAGGGATCCCAGAGTGTCAGCTTTAACAACATTACTGGGGGTTGTGGCGGCCATCTTGGTGAGGGTAATCCATACAAATGCTTCAATACCCTACTTAAGGAAGACAGCCATTGTTGATACACCTGTTAACTAGTAACAGGTTTATCAGTAATTCCGTAGGAGGAGTTATGAGGATATAAGGGGGACATGTGAGATATGGGGTTAGTGAGCCTGGGGATGTGAGAAGGGACGGTATCAGACCGGTACGGTGTGTAATCACGAGTTGGTAAAATAACATTGTCTTGATTATTGTTGAATACAGTACGTCAAGTGAAAGAGAATGAAGTGGACGGGAGCCTGCCAGGACGAGGACCTGTTGAGTCGGCTGGAGATCAGACTCATAAAAGCCTGGGATTGTTACAGCAGGACTTTATTATTTTGTGTTGAGAAATACTTCTCTGAAAGTCTATTTTTGTTTGGTTAACCACAATGGTGTACAGCAATAAAACACTGTTGAAACTGGAACTTTACTTGACTGGTGTCACTTTGGTATTAAAGTTAGTCATGGTAGGGAGCAGTAGAGGAAAGGAAGTAGAAATGGCTACGGGAGAGGGTGGTGCTGAGAGGGAGACGAAAACAAACAGGTACAGGAGGAGCATTAATCCATGGGCCCCATCGTCAGTGCAGAACATAAAACACTGAAAAAGATAGTTGCTAGTACTGATCACCATGTGCTTTTAGAATTTCTAGTCAATGCAAGAGAAGACCCAAGGCAAAATTATAGCTCTGAGTGAATGAACAGGCAAATTATAATGCATACAACACAATATAAATATGAAGCACCATAGGTCTGTTAATTCCCATGCATGAACCAGAGCAGAGCAGTTTAAACATTATACGTCCCCAGAATAAATAAATGCTTAAAGCTAACTTATTTTTGCCGAGTTTATGTAGGTTCAGAAATGTTAAAAAAATATATAGACTATGTTACCAGGTGTAGTGACATTGCAAACACTAACATTAGAGGAAAGAATGGCCTTGTATCGTTCCTAAGATTTCTTATGTTTACCCTGTGTCTAATGGTGCAATAAAGTACAAAATGGAGAATTAAAGACACTGGAGCATCAATACAAATTGCATAGATTGCTGTGGGATGTTCCACCACTCTTCCTGTGCAGCTTCAGCCAGTTGGAGAAGGTTGGCTGGTCGCGGTTGTCTCCTGTGGATGGCACTGTCTATTTGTTCCCACATATGTTCTATGGACCTCAGGTCAGGAGAAAGAGCGGGCCACGGCAAGACCTCGACACTGTTTAATTGAAATCGTGCAATTGTAATCCTAGCACTGTGTTTCTTGCATTGTCTTGCTGGAAAATCGACACTTCCGGATTGGCTTGCAGGAACGGAAAAACTGTTGCCTCAAGGACTTCAATGTATCGCTGAGCAATAAGGTTGTCCTCAATCTGCACCAAAGGCATTCTTGTGTTAAAGGAGATTCCTCCCCACATCACACTTCCACCGCCCCACTGGTTGGCTTGAACAATGCAACAGTCAGCATAACGCTCACCACGACGTCTGCACACACGTTGTCTTCCATGTTCTCTGGCCCACAGAAGATGTTGATTTATTCTCTCAGCTGTCAACATGTTATCCCTGAATGGCCTCCGAGCATGCAAATTCATTTCAATGCAGATGGCAAGCTACAGTTATTCTGCTTATGTGCGGGTTATTTCTTCCTGGAATTTCTTGTGCTGTAGCCACTGCAATCTGAAAACGATTATGCAGAGGGATCAGTCGGATGTGACGGTGATGACCCTCTGCCTTTCAGGATGTGGCCTATCCCTCACAGAGCCGGTTTCCTGGTTTCTCTGGACTAATCTGCTGATTGTTAAAGCAGAACATCTCATTCTCCGGGCAACTTCTCTCACAGACATACTGCCTTCAATCATGGCAATAGCAGCCAGGTGATCTTCATTACTCAAGCTGTTCTTGGGTTAATTAAAATCATGTCTTTCCAAATGGCTATTTATACAGATTCTTAATCAACTCATTTTGGCAATTTTAACTCCGAGCACCTGGCATTGTTATGAAATCACATGACTTCTCAGTATTTTGTGATCCTAAGGAACAATTCTACTCAAACAATCAACAATCTGCTCACTATTAAAATCTGCTCACTATAAAATGTAAACATTATGTATGTGCCCAATGAGCTATTGATGTAGACGGTTGCATTTTTGTTGTGCATCATTATATTTTTAAACATACCTGATCACCAAAAGAAAGAAATGCAATGTTGTCACGACTACCACTGATAAGGCATCCCCCAAAGAACAAAAAAAATCACACTAATGCAAAATCACACTCAATAGCATTGAGGTGAGGAAAATACCCTAGGTTTTGAAAATGAAAACTTTCACTCTTGATGGTTAAAATTATGTGATTTCACAGAGAATGAGAGAGAGAGAGAGAGAGAGAGAGAGAGCACAATGGTGGTAGGGCTTGGAAAAGCAGAGCGCTACAGTGATGCTGCTGTAAACTAAGGGATACAAGGGAGAAGCATGTATATCAATAACAAACAAACGGTTCCCCAGAATAAAAAGAGATTACAATGCCTGAAAGATAAAACAACAACTGCAAAAAAGAGGGCGGGAGGGAGGAAAGAAGATCTAAGAAACATATTGATGGGAAGTCGACATGCTGAAAGCTAAAAGAGAACGATGATTCCAAAAATATAATTTGCCAAAAGAGACGACTGTGGACACGTGGACTGAATTCAATCAAAATATTACCCATGCACAGAACTGCGTAAAGCGTAAAAGGCAATGCAATTTAGTAAAAGATAAAAAAAAAAAAAAAACAGTTTCCAGAATTAACACAGTATCCAAAGTCAGTATTCAAAATTGCAGAATATAGTGCTTGATAAGGCCCTAATGTCACAGTTCACTTGCAAATGAAAATGCATCACAGTGTCTAAAACTGTTTAATGATTAACTTACCGTAGCTTGCCTCGTTCGCTTTGTTTTTGCTGCGTTTTCGTCATGTGAAATTGAAGAAAGCCCTGTTTAACTCTACAGTAAAGACAGACTGATTTTGGCATGCATTAAAGAGATGGGCTTTGTATCAGAAAATTGGTGATGGAGTCGGAAATCGTGTGTGGCGGGTGTGGCAAAGCGCCCCGCCCCTGTGTGCATTTGTGTTGTGTGTTGTATGTTGCGTGTGTAAATGTTGGTGTATAGATTGGTACACGGGATATAAACGGGTCTGTGTTTCACGTGTATTAAAGTGTAGATTTGTATTTAGGCACGAGGAGAGCACAAATCACTTCACGTGCAGATAAAATGTGTATAATGTGTGGCACGGGGTTGCACGTAATGAATTCACGTGCTGGGATTCAAGTGAGTAATTAATTAGTAATTGAATCCCAGCACAATAGTATATATAGACGCACATTTCGTTCAGTCAGGTTGGGTGTTCGGAAGAGGAGAACGGGTGAGAGAGAGAGAGAGGAGTAAAAGTAAAGTAAAGTAAAGTAAAGTAAAGTAAAGTAAAGTAAAGTAAAGTAAAGTAAAGTAAAAGATAAGTGTTTGTACTCACCGTGTTTGTTTGTCTCCGTGCACCGTTTGTTAAGTGTTTAGTCCGTTTTGTATGTCTATTTATTTTGGCGTGTAGTGCCGTGTCCAGTGTTTTTGTGCTGTTTTCAACCCTTTTATTTGTTAATAAGCGCTGAGTGCAGCCATTGCACTCAGCTCATCATCACCACCGTCTCTGTCTGTTTACTCCCTGCTTCTGGTCTGACGCCACCCACTCCGGCCGTCTTTGTGACACGGGTAAGTGCATTCATAAATATATGGGATTGGAGGCTGTGTGGTCCAATGGTTAAAGAAAAGGGCTTGTAACCAGGAGGTCCGTGGTTCAAATCCTGGCTCACTCACCGACTCATTGTGTGACCCTGAGCAAGTCACTTAAGGACATTTAAAAAGCAATGTTATGGCCAAAATATCAGAATTTATTTTTATTCTTAGTTTGCTTGTGTAAGTTACCTGTATATTTGTGTGTGTGTGCTGTGAAAAAATAAATCTGAACAAGCATCTGAACCACAACCAATGTCTCTCTTTATTACATTAGTTTAATTGTATTAGGAGAGTTGCAGGGCTTCTAAACCATTTCTTAAGATTTAAATGTCCAGATAATTTTGCATATGCCTTCTGTTTTGGAGGTTGTGTTCAATCTTTTGATAATTGTGTTTTGACTATTGCTACTTGTGTTTTAGCAAGTGACAACTGCAATACATTATTATTATTTTTTATTTTTTATTTTTTTTTTAAATCACTCACGTTTTAGTGGTCCTGGACTACTGAATGTCATTTTGCAGAAGTTAGTATTCTTATATTTCCCCAGGAGACTCATTAAAAAGGGATGGTTGAATGTTACAATTAACATTATACAGTGGCAAGACAAAATCCTGAGCTCTGATTGGTCAGCCTTGCACTAGACCTGTGATATTATCTAAGGATAACATCATGGATCTAGTACCGGTAACCTCCTCACTGAAAACCTAGACAGACATATCAATCTGCCACAACTGTCAATAATGCAGAATACATTACACAATTCCTGAAGTGAATTTCACCTTAAACATGACAACTGTGGAAACCTAATTTTGCAAAGAGCCTTCAAACACAGAGCAGCCAGGAGGCCAGACAGCCCCTCTTAATGAGAGAGAGGGAGAAGAAAAAAAACAAGAAACATACACACCTGGAGATTGACTGCGAGACTAGACGAGATAGAATCTGACAGAAATAAAGCATCCACGAAACAACAAACCAACTGGGCAGTGAGAGTTTATGACTGGGTGAGTGAGAGTAACACAAATATAGACTTGAAAACTGCCATGATAGAACACCCTAATATAGTTCTACAACAATTGTATGCCTGTCAGAATTAGCTCCAGAGAGCCGCATGGCATAAGCAGTTACATGGGGCTCAGAGCGGGCTTAAACAGACGCTTAAATGAACTGTCCCTGAGCCATAACATTAATATACTACTAGAACGTCATAGTTAATACTTTACTTCAGTTGTAAAACAGGAACTATTTTATGAGGCGGAATGTTGTTTCCACATTTGTCTAATTAAAATAACTTTTAAGCATATGAAATGAGTCTCGGTCTATCCATTTTCCCTGTATTATTATTGTTATTATTATTATTATTATTTATTTCTTAGCAGACACCCTTATCCAGGGCGACTTTCCTCTAATAAACTTTCCAGGATTTTATTTTTTTATATATAAAAAAGATGTATAATTGATCACAAACAATTTCCAAGCCCTGTTATGATTGCTTCTAGGTGGGAGCATGTGGCCGGATGCTTTCTAAAGTATCCACATGGAAGCTTGTGTTGTGTTTGGGTGCACTGGAGAGCCAAAGGGAGGGCTAGACACTCAATTACACAATATGCTACAGTTCTTATTCATGGATGGAATTAAGCAATATGATGCAATAAAAACTTAACATTTTACTTTCCCTTATACTTGCTAAATAATTGCATTTCACAGCTCTAACAATATATAGGGCAGATGCTGAAAAGCCTTATATGATCCAGTGAAGGTATCGGGTAAAAAGCTCATTTCATAAAAATAACTGTAAAACATGATGTTACTCACCTAGTAAAGGCCCTGCCGTGTGGAATCATGCAATCAGGAATGATATGAAATCAGTTTTCTTCATGTTCACATGTTTGCCAGTAGCATACTATTTTACTTGTTCTGCTGTAATCTACAGAAACATTTTCCACATCTGTGACCTAATGTATATTTAAGATTAAACATATTTTTGCTTGAAACAAACATTAATGCATTGGACATTATGGTATGCAGAATTAATTTCTGGCCACCAATTAATTACCTTAATAACCTTTTACTTGGAATACTGATTTTGTCTATGCACTGTGGTTCTTGAGCAGATTAGCTCAACTGTTTCAATGTAAATAACATAGCACAACTACGTATTGTAGAATGCAATCCTTCCTCTTTTTCTGAAGTTGTGACCTTTCCCTAAAATTAAAATATGCCACTGCTTGAGTATTCATATTAATATACTGCAATTGTTCTCCATGTTTAATGCATAATAGGAGAAAAATGCAGATTCCGATGTCTCTGTTTAAAGGATGTTTTTATCCAGCACACAGGTTCGCACCCATTATAACATGTCCAACATATATTTGCACTCTGGAATTTAGCCTGGGACTTTTAGACAGGTACCATTTGAAGCTAATCCATATTTACAGTAAAAAGCATCTTGTTGTCTAGCAGGAGACCTCACTAATTTGGAGGTATGTAACATGGGCACAGCTGTCACATCTTTAAACAGCTTCTGCACATCACAAGTGGTGGTTGCTTCTATATTTAAAGTCAAAATAATTGTGCCTGAAACATGGGATGTGGTAAACAAGCTTTAGCACAAAGGATTTCAGGAGAGAAAACAATATAAAAAATTAATGGTTTTCAAAAAGCCATTTCAGACCTACTTACACTTTATGCAAGCCACTAAATACAGTGCCATTTCGAAATAGCTATAGGTTATGGTGAAGGAATGGGATACATGTATTGGAACAGCAATAGAGGCAAGTGCATAATTCCAATCTAATATAAGAAAGCAGCTAATGTATTCCATGTGTTACAGCTTAATGGTCCATATTGCAATGTATTTATATAGTGCCTTTCATACCACAGTATCTCTTTATATGTAAGCAATAAGACCTGACACCAAAGGCATTACTGGACCGTTTGGGTAATGGGGCCTGAGACGAAGTCAAAAACGCCATTACAACCCAACGGTCCATAGTGCCTCGTAATGCCCGTTGTGGAGTGTCTTACTGCTTTTATACCATCTCCGAGGTGCTCGTATTATTTTCCAGGAAGTTTTTACACACCCATTCTTCAATTCACTTGATATTAAAAAGGATGAAATTTACATTTAATAACATATTGTTACAAGTAAAAGATTGGTGGCGTGATACTGTTTGATTATTTTTTTGTGATGTAGTTACAAACATTCCAAGTGCATATACTAGGGATTATATCCCTCTAGCTCAGTCAATTAGAGTGCAGGGAATATTTCCATTGAAAAAATATTAGAATATAATATTTACTGTACCTCAATTAAGTTTCCTGGGAAACGACAAAACCATGCAATAAACACATCATTGTCTTAAAGGCAAACCAACAATAAACATCCTGCAAGGTAACAAAAGCAGGAATGGTTGAGTTGCCATCAACATTCAAAAGGATTGGTCTTCATCTTACACAATTTATCACATGGTAAAAACAGATCTTGAGTTACAAACCACAATGAGTAAAATACAAATGCGCATTTCAAGAGCACTGTGAATACAGCAATCAATCACTTAACCTGGCAAGTTGTGATTTATTTATGAATATCTTTGAACACGTGCACATACGCTTCTGCTCGTTTTCAGAGACCGATAGAGAGACACACACATTAAAGACCTGCATGCCCTCAATATAACCATAGAAGACTAAGAGCCAACTGAGATGTATCTATATTGATGAAAGAGATTGTGAAACCACTTGAACGTTTGCTTGTCAAATCTCCAAGCATCATTATATTTGTAATACTGCAAGAGCAATCTCTCTCTCTTTACTTTAGACTCACTAGAGACTTATTACATACATGTTTAACTATCACACCGTGTTTCTCACAAAACACCCTACATCCCAAAACATTGAACCATTGTTTGACATTTGTAGGCAAGATGGGATCCCTAAAAGCAATATGAAAAGCCTTTTTCTGTAATCTTTCCGTTAATACTTTATAATCCTTGAGGCAACAGTTTGATCAGGCAGCTGGACCACAATTCCTCTGCTCTGTTTTTACAGTTGCCATAAAGAACACCAATTAAATTTGATTTAAAAGGTACAATGTCCAATAAAAAGTATGCAAAGCTTTATTATTAAAAGGTTGTAACAGTATTAATGAGCATACAAGATCTATGAATGCTAGCAATATCAAAAAAGGAGGTTAAAAAACACCCCACACAAACACACTATTGCTACCTTAACACTGCCCCCTTACAAATCAGGAAAATGCATGAATGTGGGTTGCTAGGGTAGTCTATAATCAAATCTATGGGAGACAGACAAAATCAAGAACAAAATTCTGTCTATATCTGACACCTGTTGATAATGGACAGGCTTCTTCTGATGTTTAATTCTGAGGAAAGTGTTTTATAACCTGCCACCTGACTTTCTGCATGTCAAAGACAGAAAATACAGTACCACAGTATAGAATACACAGACTTTCGGGCTACTGTCTGCAAACATATATATAGTTGATTGAAAATATCACCTCTTGGTAGGAAGTACTCAAAGATCTTAATACTGAAGAACCTAGAACCGGAAATGTTAAGTTAATATTTTGAGTCACAGAAGTTCAAATCTTATTACACACTCTTTTAAGGCCGTGACAAAGTGGGTAAGTGAGTGCAATGCAGAATAAGACAGACAACGATATCCAGGTGCAAGGGTGTTTATTGAATTAACAATGTCCAGAGCCTTATGGCAAACACCTGTAAATAATAAAGTTGCAAAGTGATACAGCAGCATGTATCACTTTATTTGTAATCCCCGGGTTTGACCCGCAACCAAAAGTCCCATTCTAGTACACCCACACGAAACACAAAAAACACAGTTAACAGTGAGTGAATTAGTGCTCGTGGTGCAAAGACAGTTCTCCGTGAACAAAGGGAAGGTGCTGGTGTCCGGGTTTGATGCTGGCTGTAGCGACAGCTCTGGATTATGTTAGTAGTAGTCTACAATAACAAACAAACAGTTTACAGACACACAAACACAACTCACGTTTCTCGTATCTCCTCCTAGGTTGTTCTAACCATTTACAAAGGAACAGATTACTTTCACTATGACCCCTATTTATACCCTCCCTCATTACCCCTTGGTTAATGAGCCTCCAATCCACGGATGCCATGCCGTTTCCCGTCCGGGTCGTTGAGTTCAGATATCGTAGCTGCCTCTTTTCTAGATGGCCTGCCACACAGCCCTATATCCTTCTTTTTACTGTGTTACTATTATAACTTTTTTTCTCTTTTATCTATTTCTCATTTTTAGCAGATCACTGGGAACTAGTAATTGTAGTGTAAAAAAGGATTCACTTGTATTGGGTTTGTTTCCCTCTTATTGCCAATCAAATAGAACAACAGTCACAAGGCAGCAGGGGCCTTCAACAAATAATTCTCGAGACCATGCCTTTACAGTGTTACTCCTGCAGGCCAGAATGAAGTCATTTGCTGAATTGTTCAATAACCCAAAAATACAAACTATAACCCCATCCTCTAATCTGGTGAGGACTCTCACAATAACCATGTTCACATTACCCCCTTCACTGCACTTCGCTGTTTATTTTCTTGATACTGTTTGCCATCTACCCAGTAGTTTCCAGTGCATGTCTAATCTTCTTTTTATTCTTTCTCTGTATGACACATCTTGATAATGGACTTTGGCAAAAAGTAATGTCTGTATTGAACAGTTATGCAACCCTTTACTGATATTACTTGCACACAGTTGAAGGCTGATTCATCATTTTAGTGTTCTTTAAAAGTTAATCAATCAATCAATCAATCAATCAATCACTCTTTATTTTATATAGCTCCTGTGTAACGGAAATATAATGAGTTTTGGTTGTAAATCTCTCTCCCGACCTGTGAGGGCGCTAAGTCCCGAAAGGGAAAGGCTTTGGACGGGTTGGCCTGACAGTTCATTTCCTGGGTTGGAAAGTCAGTCAGCCTGGATAAAGGCAAGACTCCGTTGCAGGAACGTATTGACCCGGAAGGTAAACGAGGTAGCAGCTGCAGGCAATAGAGTCAGCTGTAATCGTTTATCAAGGGGTCATGCATGATCGCATAAAGGGGCCGGAGAATCGTAAATCTTTTCCTTCGCTTGGGTTTGAGAGATACGAGGAACTGGAAGGACCGGGAGATTTCCCACAGTAAAAAGAGAGAGTTTGTGAGTGTTTTGTTTGTTTTGTCCGTTTAGTAACTGTCTGTGTTTTTGTTATATAGCACTAGACGACTAAACACGAATCCGGAGCTGTCGCCAAGGGCCACACAAAACCGGATCAACACTGCACTACAGTCACGATTAACATTGTTATCAAGCACTTGCTTCACCACTAAATTATTATTATTATTATTATTATTATTATTATTATTATTATTATTATTTATTTTTTAGCAGACGCCCTTATCCAGGGCGACTTACAGTTGTAAACAAAAATACATTTCAAGTATTATTGTACTTCACCACAAGCACTGAGAGCACTCACTTTGGACTTGTGATCGTGTGTGTGTCTAATTGTGTGTGTTTAGTACTGTGCTTATTGTTTACGGGACTGCAACCCTTTTGATTACTGTGCAATACCCATTTTGTGTATTGCCAGCTCATTATTATTTGCTGGCTGCTCATCAGACCATTGGATTTACATTCATTAAAACAACCATTTCACCTGTACTTTGTTGTCTGTTTGTTCTTGGGATTACTGCATCCGCACCACACCGCACCTGCTATACACCTGCTACTAATTACCACTTTGCCACAGCCTGTCAAAGTGGACCACCATCACAAAGCGCTTTACAAGATGCAGTAACAACAAGAAAATCCATAATACTTTAAATACAGAGAAATGCAATACATGATACAGTAAAAAACAATGCATAATACATTCAATACATTAAGTTAAAACACACATGTAATTCCTCTACTTCTATGTTGTGCTTGTTTAGAATGGTGTAACATGGTATACAATTCATGAATGTTGCACAAATCATAAAATAGTCTGCCTTTTGGTAGTGCATGACTGAAGCAGTGCATGCTGAGTGTATGCTAGGAACATGAAATAGACAACAGCCAATCATTCCTTCACTGTGTGTAACCAATCGTTGAGTTTCCTATGACTCACATGTTTTCAATACCTCTGCTCTCCATCATGTGACCTTCATTGCTAAGAAAAAATTAATTTCAACAATTGAATATATATTTATCATGATATGACGTCTTTCATAAAAGAAAACAAGTGCCCTACAAAGTGACAGTAATTCATATTTTTAAGCTCAATGGGTGGGATTTTTTTTATTTGTTTCTTAGCAGACACCCTTATCCAGGGTGACTTACAATTGTTACAAGATATCACATTTTACAGATATTACATTATTTTTTACATACAATTACCCATTTATACAGTTGGTTTTTTTTTTTTACTGGAGCAATCTAGGTAAAGTACCTTGCTCAAGGGTACAGCAGCAGTATCCGCCACCTGGGATTGAACCTACAACCATCAAGAGTCCAGAGCCCTAACCACTACTCCACACTGCTGCCCTTGCATGAATACAGCATGTGGTGTTGTCTGGAAAGTGTATTTTTTCATGAGGAAAAAAATGCACTTTGGGGTTTTCCTCCAAATTGCTATTTTCCCCTTTACACTTAAAGGTGACTTAACTGACAATGTCTTTTGCACGGTTTGAGTACAAATATAAATATGAATATTGTTGGAGGTATGACCCTGTACATCTTGCGTCACCACTCAGACCAGACGGGGCCCTGAAAAGTGCATGTTGCTATTTTACAGGGCTTTCATGTATATTCATAAATCTGAACTTGTGCTGGAGTGAGCCAGTAGGATCCTGGCATTAGAAGACAAACACATGAACCAATCAAAATGCTGAACTTTGTGAGAGGAGTCGGAAACAATTACATGTTTCTGATTGAACTGATTGGATTCAAACAGCCGATGTTGTGAATTCAGCAGACATTTTGACAGGAAGACCCGATGGATAACAATGTGAAATGCAAACAACTATTCAAGACTGATTTATGACCAGGGATATATTAATAAAAAAAATATCAAAACAAACACCATTATGTTGAAATAAAGACATTGCAGAAATACGTACAACAAAGCAGGACACTAGGGAAAAGTAATGCGTTGTGTTTTAAACCCTGCAGTCTGTTCAGTAACACTTTAATACTATGGTGTGTTTTCTATTAACACCACTGCCATGAACTTCACATTCCTGGTTTGTAATCTTCCACCAGGAGGCTTGCGAGCCAGATAGGCACTACCAGTCCCACCCCCACCCCCACCCCCCCAAAAAAAAATGTATAGGAGGGATCCAAAGTTTTATTTAGAAAGGAACATAGAGTAGTGCAGATGCTAGATGAGTCACTTTCACTTTTATATTCAGTTATTACTGACATTATCCTCTGCCCTGCCACTTAGTTCCCTAGGAGAAATGTATTCATACAATGTAATTTCTAATTTGCTATTTCTTTTTGGCAAAGGCTCATTATTGCCCTATAACACCACTTACAGAAAATTGAATACAAAATCAACTATCAGTATTTTTCATTTGTGATTAAGCAAGTTGTTAAATTATGTGTAATGATTATGTTACTAGAGTGTAATTACAGTCTTATTTCAAACTTAACAAAATATGAGCAATAAGAAGGTGAAAGTACATCCACCTATATTTTATAATTGACTTTTTCTTCTGTTTGAGTGGAATCTAGAGATCATGAGATCACACCCCAGCATCACTAATCAATTCATGAATTTAAATGAGCTTTTACCCTTTGGGGCATATGAAAAAAAAAAAAAAAAACCCTTTTAGTTCTTTGCCACCTGTGATGCAGAGCACTCTACTGTTCTGCAGCAGGCAAGACCACTCCACTCTTCTCCTCCCTGTTGGAATAACTGTGCTAAAGGCACAAACTATTTCAATTTAAATTAGTGCCTATTCCAAAAAAGGCACTGAATCACATTACATACTGTATTAAATTATTGTTGTTTATTGGCATAATTGGTCTGTGGGTAGCAAAGCAGCAAACCTGACTCTTTCTACATACCTGTCTATTGATTTTTCTGCCTCAGAAAAAATGTGTTGCATGTCAAGCTAAAGACCCAGACAAAATCGTTCAAAGCTCCAAGCTCTGATGTGCATTAACAAACAGTGATGCACTATGCATGCATTTTCACTAACTCTATACTTTAAAATGTTTAACTCAACACTACTGTGCTAAAAGCTGCTGCCACTATATAGAAATTGGCTGCATGTTGAAAAGGCATATACTAGCTGCTACTTCTGCATGCCATGTGGGACGTTCTCCTTTTATATACTGTACTAATTAAATGCAATCAAAAGAAACCCCTTGAAAATGGCTTAAAGCTCTCAGCTCTGTGATGTCCATTACCAAACAATTCATGCATCCTAGCAAATCTTTACATCAGCACTTGTGTAAACTTGTTTTGCTCAACAGTATATTTCTCAGTACAACCATGAACTATTTAATGCAGAGATGAATGTGAAATAAAAATGTTTTGCTCTTGGTAGGGACAGCTTCTTTTAAATTCACTGCCAGCCTGTTCAGAAGATGTAATTTCTAAATACATGTTACGTGCCTGATGTGTCCAGTCGATTTGATTTGTTTTTGTATTTTTGGGTCTTTATCCGAAGTAACACACCCAGGAGTACAGGGGTGACAGAAATAACAGTACTTGTGTTAAGTGGATGAGGGTGGACCAAATTATGAGTGCACCACACCCTAATTACAGCATGAGTAGGATGAACCATTATTCATTTATCAACACTAGTATCCCAACAGCTCAACACAAAGATACCCTCTTAATTTCTAGTGCAGTATTTTGCATTAAATACCAAGATCAACCCTGATAGGAATATCACTTTAATTATTTTCAATCACCACACACTGATCCTGTGCTTCTTAGTTAGGGTTCAATTACATTAGACTGGAGTCCCACACTCAGAGAAGTATATAAAAACAACGTTGAATTTCTCCAACAAAAAAGGAAAGCTTAAACAATTCAAATAATCAACTTACAAAATATTAACACACTATATACAGTGTGTATGTATAGATAGATAGATAGATAGATATATAGATGGATGGAAACAGTTTAAGTACACTGATACATTGAATTAGCACTGCAGAAGATAAGTATATCAAGTATTTTAAAACTTAATGCTAGTATAGTTGAATCAGTAAGTAGTAAATAAATTAAACAATAGGTTAGAGACCAGCAAATGCAAATATATCTTGTTAAGTTACTCAACACTAGAACTGTAAATAAATTGATTTTACAACTTAGTAAATGTATGTGTCAATGCAGGTGCAAAGAGTATGCTTTATTTGTAACAAAAAAAGTTATTGGTGAAATCAGCACTATTTTCTCAGGAGTAGCCAACAACATTCTTATGTTGACTACATTTATTGGTTCAATAGCCACCAGCTACAAGCAGAGCTTGCATAAGTGGCAATCTATTTGTTTGGGAATGTCCACAGTACCTCATCATGTTTTCTCTCAAGGGCTTGAAATCAAAGGAAGAGGTTTCTATGAATAGCACTCATTATTATTATTATTATTATTATTATTATTATTATTTATTTCTTAGCAGATGCCCTTACCCAGGGCAACTTACAGTTGTATACAAGAAAGAGCAAGATACAAAATACAGTATGATTTGATATCAGGGCAGTTCAAGAGCAGATAACAGTGTTGATAATTATGTCAGGGTTAGATACGAGTGCAAGTGAAATACAAAATACTACAGATTGGGTTAAGTGCAAGATTAAATACAGAACCGTTTCAGTACTGTGATGCGGCCGGAAACCAAACTGTAGAGATTCAAGCAGATTGTTATCTGTGAGATGTTTTATCAGCTGACTGGCTACAGCCCTTTCAGGAGTTTTTGAGAGAAAAGGGAGATTGGAGATGGGACGGAAATTAGATAAGTCAGCCGTACCGGCATAACTCGGGCAAGTTTAAGGGCAGCAGGAACCGTCCAGGGACAGGTTGAGAGTGTGCCTAATGGAGGGAGCAAGATCAGAAGCACAGAGATGGACAAGGTAAGTCGGCCAGGGGTCCAGAGCGCATGTGGCAGTAGTTGATTTCAACAGTAAGCTGGAAACATCAGCAATTGAGAGAGGAGAGAAGGAGGAGAGGGCCGGAGTGGCAACCGGAGGAGAGTCAAGGTGGTCAGGTAGTAAACTGGGTTTGTTGTGGGTGAGCGTAGAATAGATGTTGTCGATTTTGTTCCAAAAGAAAGAGGAGAAATCATGACAGGTAAGAGAGGAGGATGAATGGGAGATCTGTCGGTGGCTGGATGTAGGATTTGGTCAATGGTCTTAAAGAGATCATTGGGTTTACCGTGGATATATATTAGAGGTTGGCACAGGTACCCGTCGGGTTTTAAATTACCCGACCCGGGTCTCTTTTTACTACCAGGGTATATTATTAATTTGAGAATAAAGAAAATGTAATCTAAGCGCGGGTCTCTGGCCAGCGTAATAAAGACAATGTTAAAACAAGCTTTGCATTAAGCCTTTTCTTAACTGACAGGATATCAAGGTTTTACAGAAAACAATAACACACAGTGGCTAGTACACCTGAATAATAACTGCAGTGACTATTCTTCTCAGGAACTAAATTGGAAAGAAAACAACTTACAACATCCTGTTGGGTTTATGTCATTGATAACTCTGTGATCTATTAATAATAATAACCATGTGGCTTTCAATACGGAATGCTTTATCTACAGTTATTGCGTAGATATAGTTTCTTACCAAAAAACATAAAATAAGTAGCCTTTATTGAAAAATACAAAGAAAAAGCATATACACTGCAAAATGCAAGGTGCAAAGTACACAATTAAATCAGTATGAGAATAACATTACTCATACACATACAAAACGTTTACCCTATTTTGTTTTGGGTTAAATAAAAAATGTTTGTGGAGCACATTAAGTGTGCCAGTGCTTCCTCCTCTCAATTAAATATTTCCTTGGCAGAGTTTGCAAATTCTATTTTCTCCTGCTTTGATAAAGAAATTCCACACAATGCTTTGCTTGGATGCCATGTTTTACAACAACAACAACGGAATATGGCTGTGACAGAAAGACAATGATTCTTGGTGGTAAATCTCCCTCTCGACCTGTGACTGTGCTAAGTAATGGGAACAGAGTATTCTGGACTATGCTGCCTGACACTTTGTTCCCAGGGTTAAAAGGAAGTCGGTCATGTAGAAAAGAGGCGGAGCTTCGGTAAACTAACTCATTGACTCGGAGGGGAAATGATGTGGCAGCTGTAGATCATAAAAAGCAGCTGCAATCGTTTACCAAGGGGTCATGAGTGACGGTATAAATAGGGGTCGAAGCAATGTTATCTGTTCTTTCATTTTGATTATTTAATAAGTGAACTGGAAGGACCTGTGTTTGGTGAAATAATCATGTTTGTTTTGTTCTGTCTATTTGCTTGTATTCACTAGACAGCTAACACGTTCCAGAGCTGTCGCCAGAGGCCAGAAAAACCCAGAACAGCACTGCACTCTTATCACTAACTGTATTTGCACCACTAGCGCTAATTCACGCACTAACAGACTTGTGTATGTGTTTTGTGTGGGTGTATAATAAAAACAGGACTATTATTTGCGGGGCAAACCCGGGGATTATAAATTAAGTAATACACGCTGCTATAGAGCTGGTTTATAACAGGTCTAAAATAAACCACTGCATGGTTCTTGTTAAACAGTTAATTGTTTTAGGTGTTTGGTATGTAGAAATAGGGTTTAATTTACACCAATTTAATGAACCAGACCTGAATTTAGTACCAAGATAATGGTCTAAGTATGTGGTAGGTTGCAATACACCCAAAATGTTTTGAAAACTGTAAACACCTTGTTGAAACAAAACCACTTAGTAAAGTAAAGTTGGGGAAGATCAGGTAACCAAAAAAAATTTAAGTGGCCTAATGTTAAGTTTGGTGACACAAACCCACAAAAGTAGGGAAATGGGGGTTACATTTTTACACTGCAGCAACTGAGACATGTTCTACCTAGGCATAGACAGGGACAGTGATTAGTCTCCCCAGGTACCCACATGTTTCTGTTGTTTTATTTTTTAGCAGACGCCTTTATCCAAGGCGACTTTCAGAGACTAGTGTCACAGTTGGTCTGCCTCCTGATCTGATTTTCAAGTTGTTGTTTATTTTGTTTATTTATTTTTTCATTTGTTCTTACATTTTGTCTTGAAACATTTATCATTCAAAATTATTTCATATTTTGTTTTGGCATATCCTATTTTTTTTTTCCTAATCTGCAGGTTAAGGTCAAAGTAGACTGTAGCCAAGGGGGATAGGCATATAAACATTTCAAGAGAAACTAAGCAGTAACATATATGTCCCAAAATCAGCACTAATTCTGAACCAATGTATACATATGTTATTATTATTTCTTCCCATTTCCCTTTACATTGGTCACAGCTAGTACCTAGTTAGAATAGCTAGTAGAATAGTAAGGTAATCCAGCCCTGGAAATACATACAAGTACAGTCTCAATTACCTTTTACATTCCAAGGTGAATCTTATATCAACATTAAAGTAGCTGACATTATGACTGCCTGTGCTGTTCCTGAAAGGCTTTGTTAGCTTTACCAATTCATCACAAGCATTGATCAAGGAGGTAATACCAATACACATATATACACATGTAATAATGTTTTCTGTGTTGAGTCAGAATCCATAAGATTACCCAGATCAACATGAAAGTCTGAAAGCAACCACTATAACAAAATCAATATAACCATTAACCTATCCCCTTATGACACTCTGCCCCCAGAGAATGTAAGAAATGCCACAATTATTCAAATGACATGGTTTATTGATTAATAAATGATGATTCTTTTTTTTAATAAAATTTAGTAGTCGCCAATTAATTATACCCTGTTTAACTCCCAAGCTGAACATGTCCAATTGTATTTAGGCTCAGCCCACTGCTACCACCCCTGCGCTGACTCGGGACTGGCAAAGATGAACACACGTTGTCCTCCAAAGCGTGTGCCGTCAGCCGACTGCTTCTTTTCACTCTGCAGGCCCGCCATGCAGCCAACCCAGAGCTACAGCATCGGAGGACAATGCAGCTCTGGGTAGCTTATAGGCAAGCCCGCAGGTGCCCAGCCAGTCTACAGGGGTCGCTGGTGCGGGGTGACCCGAGGACACCCTGGCCGACCTACGCCCTCCCCCCCCTGGATTCGAACCTGTGACCTACAGGCTATATAGAACAATTTGTAGATTTTATTTTTCACTTTGACATTATGCACTTTTTTGTGTTGATCAGTGGCAAAAATTCCTAATTAAATCCATTTTGATTCCACGTTGTAACACAATAAAATGTGGAAAAGTCCAAGCGGGGTGAATACTTTTGAGAGCCACTGTAGAATGGAATTTTATCATATGTATTTCTTCACTCAACATTGGACCACTGTTAGCCCCTTACAGTAGGAGATCCTTTCTTTCATCGTAACCGTGGATTCCTTTAAGACCCTTGAGTCCAATATTCCAAAGTCATGCTTTTACACACAGAGACAATATAAAATGTTTATTTCAATCCTTACATCAGGATTTCTTGTTTGAACAAACTTGGCATGTATATCATACAGAAATGATTTATTTGTAGATTCTTGTCCATTTGAATTGAATTCTAAATCAGGGTTGGGTATTACACTCCATTACACAATTATAACCTGCACTTGTGCAAGTACAGCTATATCATTTGTACTAGGTTTGTAGCTACTTGTTCTATTTGATTCTTGGCATTTCAATTTCCCATTAATCTATCAGCAATTGAGTAACTCACAATATTTAAATGTTTCATCCTTTGAAGAACTGTTTGCTCTGACCAGTAAATTGAAGTATCAATTCATCTCTTCACTTTTAATGTAGCACACTAGAATAAGCCTGTTGACACTTGATAATGTAAGTCTATTCAGAGCCTTGAGATGCTTAATTGTCTCCAGAAGATTTTTGGATTTTGTTGTAAAACTTTTAACCTGTTGCATCTTACCCCAGGATCCCCCCGGAAATAAGAAATCTGCCACAGCCCACTATTAGTCTGGTTGGCTTTAAATAATAAAAAAAAAAACACAGAACACATTACATTCCATTTTGATGGAACTTGAGCTTCTACTGTATCTCTTTCTTCCCACCAGCCCCCTTGGCATAATGTATCATTAAAATTCCCTGGCCTGTCTCTCCTCCTACATTGTGATGAGAGTTGAAGTGGTTTGCTCTCTTTTCATCTATCATTTGAAGCTGTATTCCAAATTGCTTTTTCAAAGTGATAGTTCATAAACATGTTCTGTTGTTATAGTTAAATTTGTCTTAAAGGAGTAAAAAATCAATGCTTAAAAAAAACCACCTTGTCGGAATTATTTGTGACTGATTTGAAGAGCATGACAGACATATGCCATGGCCACCACGAACACCAGGTCTCAATCGTACTGAACATGTTTGATTAACTTGAACGATGCATTCATCACCACAATCCTCGGCCTACCTCTCTGCACCAATGCATGACACCTTCCAGCACTCTGTACAGTCTACCTCTTAAAGTACTGTCTTCTCATTATCTTGTAATATACAGCATGTACATTATATCTGAAAAAAAAGCACAATGGAAATGTGAAAAAACAGCAAGTTATCAAAAGTGCGCAGCCATTTAAAGTGAAGCTATCAAAAACACAAGCCATGTTTCTAGAAACCATTGGTGCAACCTTGCCCAGCACAAAGCAAATAGGCACAACTGTAAACCCGATGGGGGCCAAGGTTGCCCTAATTGTTTCTTCTAACTTATCAAAAACACAAGCCAAGTTAGTAGGCACAATTGGGGCAAAATTGTTCAATCTATATTGAGGCAATGTATTGCAGTTTGGATAAAATTAAATAGTAGCCTAATCTGGTGAAAAGGTTAAGATGTGTATCTGTGTAGCATAGCGTTATGTAGTTGGAGTGAAGGTATGACTAGTTAGGGCGCAAATCCTGCAATTATATATATATACACTGATGCACAATGAAAATGCAATAGTCTAAGTTTTACAATAAAATAGCTCATTGGACATTCATACTTTATTCATCAAAACAAGGTAAAAACACGTACGCTTTGACATCAGAGCGTACTGAAAGCAGGACTCATAGATCTATTAAATGCACCCGGTACTCACTGTCATTTAACACCTTATCTGATTACTAGAAATAGTAATCTAGCAATCAATGCATTCAATTCACATTAAAGATACTTAACAATCTGATATATATTATAGGGGCAGCATATCTGGTCGGCAGCAGGAAGAAATGGAGACGACACAGGATGCAGTTTAAAGCAGTGAAAACTGCTATTTTTATTGAAGCGTTGGAACAGTAGGCATATGGATACTCTCTTATTAAATGGTTTAGCTCAGATAGACAGCTCCGGGACACACAGCTACATAAAAACCACAACACAACCCCGAGCTGCACGCAGGCAGCTCCTAAATAGTGATCCCCCCGAGCCCTATTGGCTCACACACACAGGGGTGCATTTACATACACACGGTCCAATTGCTTAGACCCTTGGTCCTGCACAAACAGCTGTTTGGCAGAACCAAGTACAAATCACAGTCCAACCAACACAGACCCCATCTACATACAGCTGCACTGTGCAAGTGAAACCGGATTTGTGCCCTAACTAGTCATACTTTCACTCCAACTACATAACGCTATGCTACACAGATTCACATCTTAACCTTTTCACCAGACAAGGCCACTATTTAATTTTATCCAAACTGCAATACATTGCCTCAATATAGATTGAACAATTGTGCCTACTAACTTGGCTTGTGTTTTTGATACAAGTTAGAAGAAACAATTAGGGCAACCTTGGCCCCCATCGGGTTTACAGTTGTGCCTATTACACTGTCCTGTAATATATATATATATATATATATATATATATATATATATATATACAGACGTGCTCAAATTTGTTGGTACCCCTCCACAAAAAACGAAGAATGCACAATTTTCTCTGAAATAACTTGAAACTGACAAAAGTAATTGGCATCCGCCATTGTTTATTCCATATTTAATAGAAATCAGACTTTGCTTTTGATTTTTTATTCAACATAATATTGTAAATAAGAAAACAAATGAAAATGGCATGGACAAAAATGATGGGACCGCTAACCTAATATTTTGTTGCACAACCTTTAGAGGCAATCACTGCAATCAAACGTTTTCTGTAGCTCTCAATGAGACTTCTGCACCTGTTAACAGGTAGTTTGGCCCACTCTTCCTGAGCAAACTGCTCCAGCTGTCTCAGGTTTGATGGGTGCCTTCTCCAGACTGCAAGTTTCAGCTCTTTCCATAGATGTTCGATAGGATTCAGATCAGGATTCATAGAAGGCCACTTCAGAATAGTCCAATGTTTTGTTCTTATCCATTCTTGGGTGCTTTTAGCTGTGTGTTTTGGGTCATTATCCTGTTGGAGGACCCATGACCTGCGACTGAGACAGAGCTTTCTGACACTGGGCAGTACGTTTAGCTCCAGAATGCCTTGATAGTCTTGAGATTTCATTGTGCCCTGCACAGATTCAAGGCACCCTGTGCCAGGTGCAGCAAAGCAGCCCCAAAACATAACCGAACCTCCTCCATGTTTCACTGTAGGTATGGTGTTCTTTTCTTTGAAAGCTTCATTTTTTCGTCTGTGAACATAGAGCTGATGTGACTTGCCAAAAAGCTCCAGTTTTGACTCATCTGTCCAAAGGACATTCTCCCAGAAGGATTGTGGCTTGTCAATATGCATTTTAGCAAATTCCAGTCTGGCTTTTTTATGTTTTTCTTTCAAAAGTGGAGTCCTCCTGGGTCTTCTTCCATGGAGCCCACTTTCGCTCAAAAAGCGACGGATGGTGCGATCAGAAACTGACGTACCTTCACCTTGGAGTTCAGCTTGTATCTCTTTGGCATTTATCCTTGGTTCTTTTTCTACCATTCGCACTATCCTTCTGTTCAATCTGGGGTCGATTTTCCTCTTGCGGCCGTGCCCAGGGAGGTTGGCTACAGTTCCATGGACCTTAAACTTCTTAATAATATTTGCAACTGTTGTCACAGGAACATCAAGCTGCTTGGAGATGGTCTTGTAGCCTTTACCTTTACCATGCTTGTCTATTATTTTCTTTCTGATCACCTCAGTCAACTCTCTCCTTTGCTTTCTGTGGTCCATGTTCAGTGTGGTGCACACAATGATACCAAACAGCACAGTGACTACTTTTCTCCATTTAAATAGGCTGAATGACTGATTACAAGATTGGAGACATGTGTGATACTAATTAAAGAAACTAATTAGTTTGAAATATCACTATAATCCAATTATTTATTATCTTTTCTAAGGGGTACCAACAAATGTGTCCAGGCCATTTTAAAATATCTTTGTAGAATAAGCAATAATTCATCTCTTTTTACAGCTTCTTTGCTTTATCTTATGACATACCAAAGGCATGCAAGTATACATGATAAAATAGCTTTTAATTTAATCACTTTTCAGGAGGAATGAAGCATTATTTCAATGAGCTGTAAGGGTACCAACAAATTTGAGCACGTCTGTATATGCATGGATGAAAGTGCCTGGGGTCTGCAAAAATCTGCAAAAACAAAAAAAGGAGTTGGAGATGGACATTTTTACCTTCCTTTGGTGACTTATTTCTCTTACTGTATGACAGGTATTTACTTTTTTTCTACATTTCACGTAAGAGTGTTGGGAACTACAAATTAAATGTGGAATGGTTCTTTTGGCGGATTTACTTTTGATAGTCACTGGCAGTTTTCACGCTTCGCTGTAACTTGGTGCGAGGAACTACTGTTCCTCTCGCTATAACAATCTGTATTTCCATCACAAGCCAAAACAGCAGATCTGATGACTTTTATAAACGGTTGACGATGTCAACTCAGTTGGCAGGTGGTTTTGTATCCAAGACTGCACTTATTAACGACATAGACACAGCAGATTGGGATGTAAAAAAAAGGCATACAACCCAGCCTATGCGTGGGAAGAGCCAGACGTTCACTCTCTATGCTTTGATGTGCAGTATGCCACTGCTCTAAGCTACAATACAACTACTGTATAATGAAAGAGGTAAACAGGGACTAAATGCTTATACATTTATTCTATAGCTTTATATGATGCTGTTTTACATACAATTCAACAGAATATCCAGCATATCATATGCGTACCCTTACCCAATAGTATTAAACAAACAAGGCATGTTTTCATCACCACAGAAGCTAATGGGCCTTAGTCACAAAATGAACTGTTTTAAAGAATTAGGTTAAACAGTGCTGTTAAAACTGGAAATAAAGTAATTCAATCTCCATAGAAGAAGGTTTATCTATATCACCTAATCTCACAGGGAGAATAATTTTGATTGGTCAGTTAGCTGTTGTGTGTCATAATTACAAAAACAATCCTACTTTGCTCCAGTTTTGCCCCAATATGTTGACTACAATGTGAAAGGTTCCATGGAATTGAAGTGTGTATTGTTTTTGCTGTGTCGCAGTTCATGTTTGCTTGTTGTGTCCCATCCACTGCATAGAGGTCAGAGCTAAATGTCATATTTAAAAAAATTATCAATTGAAGTGTTATTTACAGTACTGTTGGGGTGACTTGTGTTGATCCTGCTGGCTCTTTGTTGTTTTTTATGCTTTGGGTTAAAAAAATATAGACAAATGAAGATATCGTTTTGTCATGAAATCTTAATGCACTGTGAACCTACTATGAACGAGACAAAATATGCATTTTAGATTTCTTCCCATTTTAAGGAGAGTGCACACTGCACTACTGTCCTACCGACTCCCTGCAGCGACAAGCACTGGCACCTTAATGGTTATATTAGGTAAGCTTCTTTAAGAAATGCCCTGAAGTAAAATAAGGGATGTATAGGTTTTCTGTTTCTAGTCTTTTTTTTCAGGGACACAGAGGAAGCTTGTCGAGTTGGAGGGAATTCACTTATTGTCTAATTGCCCCCTAAGGAGGCAAGTGTCAGTAAGGATTTTGTCTTCCTTTTGCACAATGATTAAAATGATAGGACTGAGGTCACTGTATAATCTTATTTTATTTATATAAATAGAATTCATGAAAACAGTACAAAAATACATACATACCTACTTTTATTTCCATTTTTTTCATACTTTAGCTTACATTGCATTTGTTTGCATTACATTTACTGGTAGCTGTCCCTCTGACCATGTTTTTTTGTTTGTTTGTTTTTACTCAATATACATGTAATAAAAGACCCATCTTTTATAATTCAGGGAAGACTCAACAATGCATGAGATCCAAGGGACTGCAGTCTTTCTTTCTAATGGTTATAAAGGTACACCTTTTGACTTCCAAGTACTAGTAACAGTAATTAAAAACATTATACAATTATAACACTATGTTGTAATACTAAACACTGAATTATCAAACTACATTTACTGGTTAATGAGACAGAAGGGATCTACAATGCAGGTGTAATTTACAAGACAGAAATTGATTTTCTCATTTTAAAACATTCAATGGCTTGACATATTAAATGTTCTTTGCATTGTGATGCTAATGCTCACAAAAAAATGATAATAGTTTCTACTGATTTCATTAAGTTTGTAACAACTAGCAGTCATTTTAAATGTTTAAAAGTATTAACATTTCTAAAATGTTATTAGGCCATGTTAATAATGATCCAATCTTGATTTTGACCCTATCGTACTCTGTGACAAAGAACTTGTTCTCAGAATTGTTTGTAAAATTGTCATCCTGAGGCTAGGTCTGCACTGACCCAGGTAATGTGCTAATGGCAGCATTTTATCATAGCAAGTTGAAACAAAGGCTGACAAAAGATGTGAAGATAAACCTCTGGGACCAATTTTTTAGGGCTCTAGAATTTTACAGGATTAAGGTGTTTTCACACTGAGTGCATCGCGTCAAAGCGTCAGCGTCCAGTGTATTTCGACGCTGTCAAATTGCTTTCACACCAAAGGCGTTTGGATAATTAGAACAAAAGAAACGGCAAACCTGTGATGCACAAGAAGTCGAGATGTATTATTATTAAATAATATACTTATTCATTACTACTCGTTCATGTGTATGATGGAGTGTGGCAGGAATGGCTGACTGGTCTGACGTCACGGCAGAAGAAGGGACAACAAAAACAAAAAGGTAATGTGCAGTGGCGCGGGCGCCGTTTTATTTAAAGCAACCAAAAATAAATAAATAAAATATCCAAACAGAAAACACTCGCTCACAGAGCAAAATAAATAGTTAAACAAAACAAAATCACGAACACAAAAATAATAAACAAAACCCAGGCCAGGCTGAGCATTTGCCTTCACTGTTCCTGGAGTTTACTTTTAGTTTCGTTTTAATCCTCTCGCTCACTCTCCTTCCAACACCCACCCCGATCTAAAGAGCTGCAGGCTTTTTATAACAGGTGACCATCTCCCGATTAGCAACAAATTAAACCACTTAATTCATTCGGGAGATGGCCACCTTCTGCACGAGTTTTAATTAATTACTCCTGGCAGAGGACGAGCACTGATCTCGCCTCTGCCAGGACACGTTTTAAAAAATAAACAAAACACGGCGCTACGCCGTCATAAATATAATACAATAAAACTAAATACAAAAGAAAAACACACTGCACAGGGGCGGAGGGGGAGACCCCGATCTAAAAATAAATAAACAATGTACAGGGCTGCTCGCCCTGTTACATGGAGCACTGTCCCTTAAAATAAAATCAGCCAAAGTTAAAACAAATAAATAAAACAGCACAGCGCAAATAAGAAGAACATATCGGATTATTATTATTATTATTATTATTATTATTATTATTATTATTATTATTATTAATAATAATTACCCTAACTGCTGTTTATGTTTCTCTACATTTGCAGCATGTATTTCCATGGCTTTATATTTCTTACTGCCTGCCCACTCTTTGTTTTTTGCTCCTTTTTTTTTTGAGAAAACTGGTCCCGCAAGCTCTTCTATTGGGTTTTAACTACATCTGAGTCACAAGACGTGCAAAATAAGTAAAACAAGCAACAGTATAGTGCAAAATATACATACAGATTATATACCCTATATTTATACATGTATTCATTTAATTCAGTGGAGGTATTTTTTTTAAACATGTCAGGTCTCATTTTGTGTTGCTGTTAAAAATCCTTGAAGTAGTTTTCTTGTTTTATTTACTGTAGGTCTATTTGTTTCCATTATCTTTAAGGAAACTTTTCATTTCGGCAATATCACTGTTTTAAGTTACTCATTTTCATTAGGATGATCTTTGTGTTTGTGTTAATGAAATACAGTAGGGGCTACCTGTTGATGTTTGTTGTCATGCCGACGAGGGGGCGAGAGCTGGAGTGTGATTGGTTAGAGAGACAAATTTACGCCTGACGCGCAAAGAAAAATAGGACGCCGTCGGTTTTACCCGATGCATCCAGTGTGAATGCCTCCACAGGATGTATAGTATTAATTTACTAAAAGAATTTACACTGGACACGCTCAGTGTGAAAGGACCTTTAAGATTAAACATTTTAAGAGAACCGGTTATTTTCAAGAATGTTGTCAGTATGAACCTATCCTGAGAGAGGCTGGATATTTTAAAACATCAGACATGTTTGGGACAACAATTTCATGTTTAGGGGTGGGTGGCTTAAAGAGTGATTAATTAAGCAATAAGTGCCCATTGAAGGCTCTACCGTGTGTTAGTTGACCGAGACTGTAGTTATGTGTCCAGAGCCGAAGGCGAGGGCGCTAACGAAAGTCATGGTAGAACCTTCATCAAGAGGGCACTATCACTATTAGAAAATATTTTTTCTCATTATTTTCTTTAAAAAAAAAACACTTTGAAATCTATATTTACCTTGAACTTTTAATTTACCATTCCGCTGAGAAAAGGTTTAGGAAAATAGTCCCAAAAATATTCATAAAGGAACACACACATCATTTGAGAAACAAAATACTTTATTAAATAAATACTTGTTTTACTTGCCAGAGCTGCTTATAGTATATCTGAACAATGCCAGATATTTGAATGGAGCAATATTACTGAACTGTCCGCGTCTTGCTTTGTTGTTGTTGAAAGATGCTGTGTCTGTCCAGTCAAGGTGACAGTCAGTGATTGGCTCTCGGCAGTTGCAGGTACAGGACTGGTTGCTTTCGTCGATGCAAAGTATTGATTGGCTGGTTTTTATGGATAATAAAATACATTTGGACCAATTGTGTGTACGCTTAAAAATACAGCAAGTCAAAATAAAAAAGCCAGTACTTGCACGGATTGATTTTAAATTTGATTCACAGGTGATGCGGTGACGTTCCAGCGGGCATCTTCTGTGTATTAATGCCCGCTATAGCTGGAAGCTGATTGGTTGATGATACTGAATTATTTTCTAATATACAATTAGCCAATGGAGCTTACTTGAAACAGATCAATAAAACCAGCAGCTGGTCACCAATTTTAAAGCTTGGTTTTTCTTTTCATCCAATAATATGTTGCATATCTGTTGCAATATGCAGTTACATAATGACTAGCCCTCATTTTCAAGGGGATGGGGCTGGTCATAGTTTTATTGACATGGTTAAGCCCCTAACCCCTAATTTTACAATGATTATGGGATAATTTCCTTATGCCCATAGTATAGATGCTTTTATTGCTGAGTTCTTGGAATTCCTCTCCCTAATCTGCACTTCAACTGACAAAATTCTACTCCTAGGTGATATCAACATCCATGTTTGATTTGCCTTCTTCCCCTCTAATGACTGACTTTGTCACGCTCCTGGACTGTCTTGGACTCTCTCAATCTGTCAACATTCCCACTCACACCCGTGTACACACCCTGGATCTGCTCATCACCAGGGGTCTCTCAGTCTCAGATCTCTCTCTCTGACTATTTCACTGCAATATTAATCTTCCTGCACCTTCAGCTACTACTGAAACTGTTATTTCTTTCCGTCCCAAAAATCTGCTAAATCCTATAATACTCTCGGAATGTGTCTCTTCTTCCCCTCTGACTGGTACTCTCCTGTCTTCGGTCGATGATGCGGTGTCCATCTACAACGCCACCCTTACTCAGATCATCGACACAGTTGCCCTGCTTACAACTAGAACAGTGAAGAAACATCAACTGTCCACGGTATACCCTCGAACTTCGACTGCCGCAAGTCTGAGCGCAAATGGAGGTCGTTTAGACTAACAGTTCACAGAAAGATTTGGACCGATCACCTCAGAAGTCCATGGGACACTGTAGCAGGGCGGTAGAAAGCCCTGCACATGAAAAGTGGGCCGGGCAAAGCCCTGCTGTTTAAATATATTGTTTATTTATTATTAGAACGGGGTACCCCTCCGCCCCTGGGCAATTTATTATTTTGTTTTGTTGTTGTAGTTATTATTATTATTATTATTATTATTATTATTATTATTATTATTATTATTATGGTTTAGTGTTTTATGAATATGTTGCCCTCAAGACTGCCTGAGTAAGTCATGTTCAAAACACCCTCCATTGACCCGACTGTCTTATCTAACTTCCATCCCATATCCAATCTTCCTTTTCTCTCAAACTCTTGAAAGGGCTGTAGCCAGCCAGCTGATGAAACATCTCACAGATAACAATCTACTTGAATCTCTGCTCTGCTCCGGATTGTAAATGATCTTCTGCTTAATGCTGATGCTGCTGCTCCCTCTGTCATTGTCCTCCTTGACGTAACTGCTGCTTTTGATACCATAGATCATAGCATTTTTCTTGACTGCCTTCAGAAGTATGCTGGGATCTCTGGAACCTGTCTCTCATGGCTGTCCTCTTACCTATCTGGATATATACGGTCTGTTTTCTATGATGGAAGCAGTCCTAATATCTGTAACATAGAAAGTGAAATCCAAGTACTCGCATCAATCATTGTCCAGGGTTAGACATTGCAGGGTGTTCTTTGGTCCTGACTTCACAGAAGGTCTGAAATTCATCTAGCAAAGTGATGTGTAGCTTTAAAATGTAACTTTGTAGGGAGCTGAACACACTACAAGCAGAAACAATCCACAAGCAGATATGAACGTCTTGTTCAGTGATCAATGACAATAGCTCAAAAGAAAAGAATCCTATCTTATATGTAAATGTTCGAGTTGAACGTGGCTTTACCTCAGCTCTGGATGTCAGATGCACTCTGCCCTTGATTTACATTACATTGTAGAAGAAAACAATACGGTATAATGAGTGGTGATCAGTGGGAGGCTGGTGATCATGTCAGTAAATATGAATTGCAGTCTGGAACATGCAGTCTGTGAATTATAATGTAATTTCCTTTAACTCTCCCTGAGGTCTTCCACAATACAATACATATAAAACAATTAAATCACATATGCATGTTAATCTCGGGGGCTCCCGAGTGGCGCATCCGGTAAAGGTGCTCTGCGTGGAGTGCAGGATGCGCCCTATAGCCTGGACGTCGCCGGTTCGAGTCCAGGCTATTCCACAGCTGACCGTGGACGGGAGCTCCCAGGGGGCGGCGCACAAATGGCCGAGCGTCGCCTGGGGGAGGGAGGGTTAGGTCGGCCAGGGTGTCCTTGGCTCATCGCGCACCAGCGACCCCTGTAGTCTGGCCGGGTGCCTGCGGGCTTGCCTGTAAGCTGCCCGAGAGCTGCGTTGTCCTCCAACTCTGTAGCACTTGGGTGGCTGCATGGTGAGTCTGCAGTGTGAAAAAAGCCGTCGGATGACGGCGCACGCTTCGGAGGACAGTGTGTGTTCATCTTCGCCCTCCAGAGTCAGCGCAGGGGGTGTAGCGGTGAGCTGAGCCTAAAAAATAATTGGCCATTCTAAATTGGTTAATATAATAAAAAAAAATAATTGGCAGCGACTAAATTTAAAAAATAAATAAATAAATACATAAATAAATAAAAAATTTAAGTAGTAACACAAGTACTGTCATGATCAGGTTAGCTATTTCCTATAATGAGCAATGATTTGCAACACATTCATTATAAGTATGTGCAAATTATATATCCTCCTGTCTAAGTGATATTAATTTATGCTATAAGTTTTGTTAATGTATCTCATAAAACAAATGTATTTATGTAGGCACATGTGAAGTACCACAGGTGTTGAAAAGTATTAATGTTGTCTAATGGATACCAAAAAATACAAACAAAATGTCTAAAACCCACTCAACCACACTACCAAGATATTGTGGCAGAGTTGAGGCCTGACCCTGTAAATAGTGTGTATTGGTGGTGGTTTGTTAAGAAAATTTCAATTTGTTTGATTAGATATGGCAATGGTGGGAGATTAGACTTTCTTCCCTGCCTAATTGCAAGGAATGTGCAGTGAAAATCAATTGACCCTGGTCACCTGCCCTCATTTGTTGGTGTGGTCTGTGTTTTGCAAGCCTGGAGGTGAAGGAGGAGGCCCCTCACAACTGCATGCTTTACCAGGGTGAGCTACGGGTTATCACCATGTGTAGACCAAGATACCTGCAACTTTAGAGTAGGGATTCATTGAGGTGATTTTAATCTCTCCCAAGTTTATTTAGTTTATGTAGGGAGAAGGTTCCTGAAGCGGGACTTCCCTTTTAGTGGGAGTAGCGCATGGCCCGAGCTTGGCCACCTTTTATTTTCTAGTTGTTTTTTTACAGTGTTTTGTTTTGCCTTTTTTGTGTTCATGTACACTTGTATATATTGCCTCCCGCACTAGGGCTACTATTTACGATAAACCTAGTGGTGGCCACCAACAACTACACCCGTGTAAATAAATAAAACCTGGATGCCTGAGTGGCGTTTTCAACATCAAACCCTCTGTGTCTCTCACGTTCTCGGATACCCACACGTAACAGAACACCCTGTTACAGGTATTATTAACATTGCAAATGCAGGAACAACCCCATCTCCTATAGAGTACACTAGACCAAAGTCGTTATTCTTGAATCTGCAGCTACCATCAGGCAGTCTGTAGCTGAAAGCTGTCAGTTCAACTACCTTGGAGAAACAAAAATGTAAATGTGGTTTAAAAGAGTATGTGTCTAGCTGTCTCACTTTAATGACAAATTGATAGGTGCACCTCTTCAGAACTGACCGTAAAACAGTAATGATACTGTATCAGGGATGGCAAGCTTTGACTGAGATTGTAATTGACTAAAGCTTTGGTAAATAGGAGGCTGTGTGGTCCAGTGGTTAAAGAAAAGGGCTTGTAACCAGGAGGTCCCCGGTTCAAATCCCACCTCAGCCACTGACTCGTTGTGTGACCCTGAGGAAGTCACTTCACCTCCTTGTGCTCCGTCTTTCGGGTGAGATGTAGTTGTAAGTGACTCTGCAGCTGATGCATAGTTCACACACCCGAGTCTCTGTAAGTCGCCTTGGATAAAGGCGTCTGCTAAATAAACAAATAATAAATAATAATAATAAAAATAATAAATAGGTATATTTTTGGTATATACCTAATAGTCCTTTAATAATGTCCAACTTATAACTATAAACATATGGAAATATTATTAAGCACTTTGTGACACAAATACTAACCCGACATCTCTTTATCTACCAGTACAAGTAAAGGCAAAAAACAGTTAAGCAAAAGCAGACATCTCTTGATAAAGCAATGGCTATCAAAACACTGCTGGGTTTCTGCAGAGAGCAGATGGACATGGCAGTTTTGTGACAATATCACGCTCTTGTATGTATCTTGGAAAGGAACCAAGTTAGGATGTTTATGCCATTGAGATTTCTAGAACCTTTCAAGGATATACAAAGGATATCCCCTTATAAAAGTTAACCATAGCAAAAGCATAGCAAAGTGTAGTAAAGCATAGTGAAAGCATGTTAAAGCATATGTTAGCATTGTAAATAGCAGAGAGGTAAGATAAATTAATTTAAAACATGTCAAACCATTGTTATCTTTGGTAAATACATAGTGTAACCATGGGAAAGGCATGGGAACACGGCCTTGCTAATTTACATTGGAAATGTCCCTAATCTTTCATTTTACATCTTCCATGGTTCATGTTTTTTGGTAGATTCTAAGTTCTGCTATATTTTTTGTGGGTTTAGTTTAATTTACAGAGAGGAAGAATTTTCTATTAGATTTTTGAACTCAATGTATTTATTCTCCATTAATTGTAAAATACAGCATAAAAGCTATGCTTTCTGTTAAAGATTTGAAAGCGGGCAGGGCCTTACATTTGTTTCTTCAGATAACTTGTGAAGAAGAGCACCTTGATCTTTGTTACTCAGTGTGGAAGGGTGGGGGTATTCACTGACACGGGAGACAGAAGATTGTAGTTGCAAACACCGCACAGGTGCCCAGTTTTATTTATTTTCTTTTGTATTTATTTTAGTCCGCAGAGGGCGCTGTTGTCTGTGGCCTGTATACCGGCAACGGTAATCAGGACCACAGGTTACCAACACAGGTATAGGCAGGCGGACTCATAGGTGCTCAAAAATAATAATGAAAACCAAAGGCGAAATGAAAAAGGAAAATAAAACACAGTAATAAAACTACAAAACAAAAGTGCTGCTTACGCAGTGCCCCCACTGCCTCTATGCCAGTCAGCTCAGATCTCCGTCCTACGCTTCGCTGTGCACTACACACTAGGGTGGCCAAGGTACCCCTATCACTACACATGTCCCCTTGGGTACGTAACCAGAGATTTTAATAAATGATTTATATAAGCTGACTGTCTTCCTCAGCCGTGCTTGCCTGTTCTGGTCGCTCGGAACGTATCCAGTTTCCACACTCCACTGTACAGAAAACAATTTTCTGCACTTTAAGCTTCTCGTTGTCCTGCTTAGAACTGTATCGGTGTATTCCCAATCACGGCCACCCGCATGCACAACCAAGCACAGTTCTTATGGGCCGAGCAATCCCCCAAGGCCTGCCTCTCAGCCACTCAGAGAGAGGGAATGCCAACACACCCTCTTCCCCACCTTTCCGTGTCATCGCCATGACTGACAGGCGGATCCTGCGAGACTGCTGCCCTCTTCCTGCAGAACCACGGATACACCAGAGAAGTCAGTACAGATCTCCCCTGTTGCACTCAGTAAGAAGAGAAGCCTATTAAATACTATTGGGCAGCATAGCCCTTTAAAACAGAAAACAGAAATCCTATGTGATCTGAAGCACTTCAGTTATGTCTGGTTTGACAATCAGGATCCTTGCTCAGTCATCCTTTTGTTGTGCAACATTTAGCAACATGATGTTGCCACTGTGTTTTTGACAGAAAGCAACACGTTGCACAAAATAGAAACCTGCTCCATTCGGGCAACTTTTGTTGCTGAACTTCAAGTGGGACTGTCCGCCTAACTAATTTGGGAGATTTTGTGTCAAGTGACTGGTAACATAATTTTTTCGACCTGAAAAAAGAAACAAGGACCAGAGGTCACAAATGGAGATGAGATAAAGGGGCATTCAGAACAGAAAATAGGAGGCACTTTTTTACACAGAGAATTGTGAGGGTCTGGAACCAACTCCCCAGTAATGTTGTTGAAGCTGACACCCTGGGATCCTTCAGGAAGCTGCTTGATGATGAGATTCTGGGATCAATAAGCTACTAACAACCAAAACAAGCAAGATGGGCTGAATGGCCTCCTCTCGTTTGTAAACTTTCTTATGTTCTTATGTGTAAAAAAAATCCTGCAAACATCTCAGTTATTAAACGGAAAGTCCTGGGCTTGTGAGAAAATAGAAGGTCATTTTATCCTCGCCCTGATGAAATTGATTGTTTTGTAGGTCAGGTTGAATTGATCTAGTGGGACCTCGACATTAACTTTTATATCACAACCTTATGGCTTCACCAGCATAGGTGCTTGATACCTAATGTCTTGAAATGTGATTGATACATTTGTATCCCAAATCATTATGTGTACTGTAAAAAAAAAAAAAAAATAAACAACCTCAGGTAACTTGCTATTACAGACCAACTGCACCTGAAAAATGTGTTGGTAAAATCAATATACATGACCAACAAAACCTACAAGAACACATGTAGTAAAAACTTAATTTAGATGCAAGGGAGATAAATACATTTGCTAATATACCAAAATACCATCCCTCTTAACACTGTATGTTGTTACTTTCAGATACAGTC
Organism: Acipenser ruthenus; assembly: GCF_902713425.1. Lineage (NCBI taxonomy): Eukaryota > Metazoa > Chordata > Actinopteri > Acipenseriformes > Acipenseridae > Acipenser > Acipenser ruthenus. Next base: position 94,485,948 of record NC_081192.1, read on the forward strand.
ACTAGGCTTAGTCAGTTTCACCCCATTTGTGATAAGTGGGTAAGATAAGATTATATGGATAAATATCTATGACCCCGGTTGCATCAACAGAAAATGGCGCAAACGTAAATAGTTTGTGTAAACAAGACTGTATGAGTGTGTTGAAAAATACGGTTGGAACAGATAACCCGTAAACTGTTTGTTTGAGTTGCACCTGACAGAATAAAACAAAAACAATGCAGCAACCTAATGTTAAGCAGCTATGGCAGTACTGTATATTCAGGGTGTGAGGAATGAAGAAGGCCTCATCAAAATGAAAAATGTTCAGCTGGGAAGCCACATATATGTCAGACTTTAAAGAAAGCTACATATGGCTATTGTGATGAAAGAAATATTGAATTTACTGTGAGAAAGAGGACAGAAACTACATTCCTTGTGCTTAAGATTTAATGTTAGTATTATTATTATTATTATTATTATTATTATTATTATTATTATTATTATTATTATTATTATTATGGATTTGGCAGTTAGTCTGTTATCTCATTATTTGTATTTACAAGCTAGACATCAACTGAGATATATACTTGTGGCCCTGGCTGTATTTGAAATTATTTCTTATGACAAAAAATTAAAAATAATAAACAGACAAAAAGTAAAATAAAATAAACACCGAAAGAATGAATCTTGGTTATAAATCTCCCTCCCAACCTGTGAGGGCGCTGTGTAAAGGGAACAGTGTGCCCCGGACTGGATGGTCTGGCAGTTCTTTCCAGGGAAAGGTGGAAGTCGACCATCTAGAAAGGGGGCGGAGTCACAGTACACCAAGTCATCGCCCCAGACTGGAGGCGATGTGGCAATCGCGGATTGCAGGAAAAGCAATTGCACTCACTGACCAAAGGGGCATGGCTGAAGGTACAAAAGGGGATGTGGCCGAGCGAACTGCTCCTTTGTTATGGTTGCGAGAGAACCGCTGAAGGAGTGTAAACCAACCGTGAGTGTTTAGTGTTTGTTTTGTTGATCTAATTGTACTCGTTTGTTTCTGTTAGACGGCTAACATGTACCGGTAACTGTCGATAAAGGCCAGCACCAACCCAGACAGCACTGCACTACTGTTCACTAATAAACTGTATTTCACCACTTGCACGTTAGCACTCACTCTGGACTTGTGATCGTGTTTGTGTTCTGTGAGTGTTTATACTGTGTTTATTATTTCAGGACTGAACCCCGAGGTTTCACTGTGCAGTACACATTGCTGTGTATTACCAGGGATTATTATTTACAGTCGCCAATTGGCCTGGATTATAAAAATAAATAAAGGATTGTTTGGACCGTGAACTTTGTCTGTCATCTGACACCTGCATACTGCAAACCACTTTGTCACAACCATTCATCATTTTCTTTTTTCCAGTCATGGTTTGGCGGCCTTGTCTTTTGGGGGGAGGTGAGCCCTGTGAGCCACTTCCTATCCGCGGCGTGTTTTCGCTAGCCGGCCAACATTGCGGATAGCTGTTAGCACCCATGGCCAAATTCATTATCATTAAATCGTCTGTTCAATTGCAATTTAAATCACCCACACTGCAGATTCTCTGTACAGAAATAAAGTATCAGCCTTGTATCATTTACTCTAATTCTCCCTGCAGCAGGTAATGAGAGAATATGGGGCTGTGTTTCAGGCTAACCTGTCAATATTTGGAGGTACAGTAGCTTATTATTTCAAACCACTTCACCTTCCTTACCATAAAAATGGGTCAAGAAGACTGTTAAAGGCTGTTACCAGTCCCAGTTACATTTTTATTTGCAGACATTCTGTTGGGGTTCCAGACACAGGACACTGTGTTAATTTAAAAAATATAATAATAATAATAATAATAATAATAATAATAATAATAATAATAATAATAATAATAATAGCCTTAACATTATTTATATAATGCTTTATGGAACCTCGGGAATTGAGATTTGGAGAGGTGCTTTGTGACTTAGGAAGGCATACAGGGTTTGTCTTTGGCTCGCGGAGAGCTGCCCTCGTGGAGGTGAGACCAAACCAATCAGCCTCCAAGGCTGGGAAGCAACCGATACTTCACCCAAGGGGGGGGGGGGGGGGGGGGGGGAATTTGGGTAGATTTAGCTGGGGGTCCCCTCTGGCTTGTGGAGAACCTTCCTGGCAGAGGTTGAGGCTGGGAAGTGAGCTTCACTTGAACCTAGAAGGTGACCGTTGCAGAGGTGGAGCAGCATAGTGGAGGAAGAATGGAGGATGGATGAAAAGAAAAATGTAAAAGAAAATAATGACATGACTTGGTGTTTAAAAAGGGAGATTGGCAGATATTATTGGCGGGACATAACGGGGGAGGAGCCCTAGGTCCTGCCCCCTGAACCACACAGAAGGATACAACAACACAAGAGCTTGGAGGGTGGCCTGAAATTTGATTGAATAGTTATATAACAACAACAACAACAATGACAACATTTTATTTATATGGCGCCTTTCACAGCAAGTATCCCAAGGCACTTTACAAGATTTAAACAAACAAAAAGGAAAGGAACAGTTAGGTCCAGTTAAAAAAAAAAAGTTAAAAGTACAGTTAGGTACAGTTAAAAGCCAATTAAAAATGGTAAGTCTTTAAAGAAGTATATAGAACAGGCTTATAACAATGTGTCATGTATTTCTACCTAATAATCCACTGATAAGTATGCTGTCTGGTGAGCTTGTTACACAGTTTCAATGGGTTACTTATGGAACAGTAAATGTATCACTAATTACTGCACTTAGTACTAATACAGGAGCATGGCAGGAATACTGTATCTTACTTTGTTAAACCTTTAATGGCTCATGTCATTATACAAACAGCAGCTGTTTATTTTGGATCAATTACAGTATATTTATAGTCAAGCAAAATACTTTACATTATTCTGAGCACATGTGCTTAGCTTCCAAATATCTTTTGAAAGACCAGCTAAATCCTCCTATTATTTTTGTAACAGAGCCTAAATATCCTGACTGTATTCCAATATCTACAGTATTTAAAGTTGTTACAAGGTAAAAGCTGATAGAATGCAATGGCATGTAGTGTTTTGCATGAACAGCTGGCTTATCACCCTTTATTTGTCCAGTTGCCATAACAGTAATTAAAGCAAGGATACTAATCAATGATTGCAATATTGTTTTCTTGTAGTGCTATTATCATAATGTGATGTATTAGTGTGAAGTGCAGTGATTAGTAACACATTGACTGTTCCAAAAGTAACCCCTTTGAACTTGTATATGAAACTCACCATAGGGCATAATTACAAGGTAGATTGTTCATTTAAAAAAACACACATTATTATTACCCTGTTCTTTAATCAATCAAACTTCAAGCCACAGAAGGACTAGACGGCATACAGTAAATGGAGGGGAATCTCTTTAAATGGGTTCAGTAGGAAAATAAAAAGGTAACTTAAAATAAAGGAAATTCAATATCCTAGTTTTGGTTGTGTATGGAGATGCGTTTTTCTCTACACTGTACAAAAACATTAGAATACAATATTGTGACAAGTTGGCACATACACTGATATGCCATGTGTTTCTGTAAACATGTGACTGACATGTTATGAAATAAGAGGCCTACAGTAGTTGCTACACTTCTTGGCAGTACAACAGATGTTCAGTCACTAGGGAAAACACAGACAGTCTGACTTGCCAAAATATGGAAAGGACACATTCTCTAGATACCTAAAGGAAGAAAGGTTATATATAAATGACTGTAATGAGTGATGTTACAATCAAGTGAGCGTAGAACAATATCTAAAGCCTAGTACAAAAACAACATAAAAAATGTAGTTTTTCACAACAAATTTACTAACGTACAAGAGCTCTTGAAAATTAGATTTGGCATAGCATTTCTCTTTAAAATACAGTAAAGAAAATGCAGAATAAGGAGCGTGCAGAATAATACTCAAAGGAATTGCAATTCTTGTCTCAGAGACTGGAAATCTAGGAGTTTAAAAAAAGGTATGTTATTAATATTACCCCTGTTTTGGCCTCTGAATTGATTTAAATATTTTGCTGTTAACTTACAAGGCCCTGAATGGATTAGCACCTAGTTATTTGCAGGAGTTACTGACCCCGTATCTTCCAAACCGCACTCTGAGATCACAGGATGCGGGGCTGCTGGTTATTCCTAGGGTCAACAAAAGCAGCAAAATGGCTTTCTTATCAAAGTGGGTTTTAATGTAACTTTAAATTTGCTGCTTTTGTATTATTATGTGTATACTGTTATTAAATGGTCTGACTGTGGCAGTTGTTTATGTGACATGCTATGGTATTGTGATTTGTTCTTTTTTCTGCTATGTACTGTACAGTGCTTTGTGATACTTTTGTATAAAAAGCGCTATATAAATGCAATAAATAAATAAAATAAATAATTAATAGATAGAGGATTTTTTTTACATTTTTTTTTTTATTAAACCCTATTTCAAATTTAGTTTTTGGATTATGCTTATTAGAATTTATTAAGCTACAGGCAGAAAGCAGCAATGTGACTGACACAACTAGAAACTCAATTTGATATTCACATACTGTAGTTTAATCACTTATTCAGGTTTATTGCCCTTCATTTTAACAACTGCATAGAAGCACTCTTTTTATGTATATTTTGAAAGTGCACTTTTGATTTGTATCATCAGATATATTTTAATGTAAAAGCATGCACTTCTGTTAGCACTGTATTTGAAACATTTATCAAACTAAAATCTATTTCTGCTGTTGAAATGGAAACAGCTTGTGTTTGCTTTCACAGTGTTAACTGTGTAACATGGGATTTGATCTTTAACAGGATTGTTTTCACTTACTGGCTTATGTGAGTTTTATGAAAATCACATATTTTCCAAAGTGCTTGTCAGCAGCATTTATACCCTTATTTATATTCTAACTCAGACAGCAAACAATGGTTTAAATACACCAGGCATGGGGGGTGCTTTTTTTCTCTGATGAGGAGATTGGTTGCTCCCTGGGAGGAAAGGAAATCTGAAACTTTTAGGCCTTGCCACAGCCGCGAAACTCACTGCTGGTCCAAGTGCAGACTTGGCATGAGATAATTATTAGGATGCCTGCAGCTGTACCAGCCTGTTTCTCACAACATGAGTCACAATGGCATGGGGAGCATTTCAAGAATGGGGTTATGGCTATAAAGGAAACAGCAACTACAATAATCTAACTTAAACAAATATAATTTGGGAAGATATAGAAGTACCTAAACATACATTATTAACAAACAAGATCAAAAGGAACTTTTTAAAATATTTTATTGTTTTTGTTATACGAGAATTTATACAGGGTTGGCATATAATTGCATGGTTTGGGATATATTCACGCACACAGTGATTTAAGTATCTATCAATGTTGCCTGACCTCTTTATATCATTTAAAGAACAATGATGTTGAGATGTTAATTCTAGCTTGTATTACTTTTCAGATAAACACAACATAAAATTATTCACTGTCTTTTACAAGCTTATAATAGACACCAACCTTTCAACTATCCTATATGTAAACTCATCTTAAGCCTAAGTCATCTGATCAAGGTAAAGCATGATGGAAAGGATATGATGTAAATGTATAATATATAAACTCATCCATAGGAAGTGGCAGTGGTGTGCTGACAATTGGAGTATTAAGTTTAAATAATACATCCTTGAATATGTAGATACTAGTGACATTTATTAATGTATTTTTAAACAGTAAATATTGGTTTTGGAAGTTTCAGCAATATGCTAAGTGACTGGCTAAAGACCTGGGTTTCTGTCATCCAGAAGCCACTTCCATCTGTAATGCATTCTAATGCCCTTGGCTCCGTTCCTAATGGAGTCCAATCTACATAAAAAACTACTACAGCTGGCACTAATATATACCTCATTGTAAATTGGGACTGTCTGCCCCCCCCCCCCATCCCTCCATCCTCACATATAAAAATAACTGACTGTATTCTACAGAATGTAGAAATAATAAAATCAAATCAATAAAAAAACAACTATAAAAGGCAGACAAATAATAATAATAATAATAATAATAATAATAATAATAATAATAATAATAATAAACAGATGCCTTTATCCAACATAGCTTACAAGTGTTACGGTGCAGTATGAAGTAAGTGCTGTTGTAACAGGGCCGAGGCTGGGTGCGAACCGGCGACTCCCCACACGCCTGAAGAGAGCGTCCAGTCGCTCCCATGTGAATGGGGCCTTAGAGCAAACGATCCAATATCAAAAGAATAGGTGGTCTCGGCTCGTTTGGGCAATCGACCCTGGAGCGGATCTATTGTTTATGCCCTGTGTGAATGCTAACTTGTCTGGGGGCGGATCGTTTGTAATCAAACCAGCCAGGGCTCACGCAGCGTGTATGATCATATTTATTTAAACACTTTAGTCTTCATACACTGTGAAGTTTCTGCTAGCTCTGGAAATCAGATCTATTCTACAGAGTCATTTGTTAATAAGTTTGATACTTTTATTATTATTTTGAATTGAGTTTTTAAGCATGCAGATTTAAAAGCAGACCAAGCAGATTGTAAAATAGATACATGTATGCAGTTTGTTTAAGTCTGGTTTGGTACACAGTTATGGTATTCTTGCATAACTGCTACATTGTATTGCTGTGTGTTGCAATTATACAAAAGCATTGCAAAGAAGAAAAATCTTACAGACAATGCAACGTAACAAAACCGGCCAATTTCTTTGATAGAAAACTAGCAGAAACACTAGTTTCCTATTTGTATTTGATTACATGTTTTAGTTATGGGAGAATACATCTGAAAAATGTTTTGTTAAAGATGTGGTTGAAGGTAGTTTACAAACCTTGCAAGGCAATTATTTTGATTGAACATCTTTTTTTTCTTCTGTATTGACTGTATTGACTGTCTCTGTCGTATCACTTTTACTGCCCACTTATGATATAATGTTGAAATAAAACCTTGAACACAAATGACAGACAGACACAAAAGGTAAACTTTGGGGTGACTTCAGCCCCTCCAAGCCCCCAACTACTGCCACCCCTGTTCCTGAACTTCATAAAGCTAAGAAATATGCACATTGATATCTTTGATTGATGATATCCCTCACCTGATTAATGGAGTCTAATATTATACACTCCTACTAGAAATAAAACATGGTTGCAATCTTCAAAAAGTCAACACCTGCTGGGTCATTAATAAAGCCAAGGAACACTGGAATTACTGTCTTAAATTGATGTACTCAAGAAGGCACCAGTTGCAGATGTGTTTTAGAAATTAAGTGTGAATTAGCTGTCCTCATGTTGTTTCCAAAGATGTAAAGTCAAAACCCAAGGAGGTTACCATGGCATTTTTTCTTTAAGAATGGAAATCATTAAGTTTATGAAAATAGTTACAGCATGTGCCTAGGGAATGAAAGGTAGGTTAACTGAGATTAAATCCCCTCTGACGTTTGAGTATAGAATGCAAAGTAATATGTAACTCTCTAGTTCAGCAGGTTAGAGACCTGCTAAATGGTTATACAATAAAATCCCAATAGGACTAGAATGATACTGTCAGTCCAGTAGGACTAGAATGATACTGTCAGTCCAGTAGCTCCACTACTACAATATGAGCTATGAAATGTGTGAAATTCGGAATCTGCTGCCGTTTAGCTGCATCTCAAATATATGAAATTCTCAGCATATCTTATTTATATGACTGATTACAAATGATTTGTGGAATATATTTATTAAAGTTGACTTAACCTGCCAGCAAAGAAAGAAAGATCACTAACAAACACAGACTGATACTTTCTGCTGTGTTAATGATTTTATTTGAGGTGATTACCAGTGACCGACAGACAAGGCTTTGTAGTTTAATAAAGTAGACCATCTCATTAATTTATCAAAACACAGAGAATAACTGTCAACCAACAACCACCATTTAAAATGTGTCACCTATAATCACCTTCACCAGTTACTACTTCTGTTTGAATCCTCGCAGTTGTTGTTACTATGATGCATTTTTGGCTAACTTGATCATTGTCTCTGTCACCATTGCATTAGCATTAATGAAGTGCAGTGTTCAATCACCTGCCATTTTTACAATACCCCACACCCCCCATTTCCATCACAATGTCTGAATGAAGAAGTTACCAAAAAGGGAAATTGCTAAAATTGTGTCACCTGTAGTTGCACGTTTTTTTCTTTTTAAATCAGTTAGCCCATTTCTAAAGAAATATACCTGAATCTAGGCAAGGAGAAACAAATGGTGTGGTTATACTGTTGGAATTTCATATGAGCAGGGTATTACTTTATGAACATGCAGTGTTCAGCAGTTTTATAAAAAAAAACACAACCTTATTTTGTGTCAACACAAGTGTTCCTATTAACAACAAAAAACAGATAGAACATCTTCACTCCTGCCCCATCAAACATCCATCATGATCCTTTATTCTCAATTATGCAAGTGCTAAGCTCCTGGCTCAAATGCTCATCCATATCTCTGTGTACATTCCAACTGTAATTTCTTTTGGGTTGAAAAAAGACCTGCCTAATTACATTTTTCTTTATTCAACAAAAGTATTGGTATGTACTGCAGGAAAGTTCATTTACTAAGCACATAGGCCGTTAAACATGTTATGAATAATGTAATTGCCTATGCTGGGTGGGGGAGATTACATGTATAGTAATAAAGTCTTTAGAGGTCACAGATTTAGATTTAAGTCAGTGGCCTGAATCCTGTTGGTCACCTTGTAGTATTTACAGTATTCCCAACAGAATAATTTGCAAACTCTTTACTTGTTCATGTACAGAAGAAACACATCTTGATTTTGACGAGACCCAACTTCCTGTTAATACTCAGGGGCGTGTGGATTATAAATGGCCTTCCTTATTTTCAATGATGCTGAGCCAACATATTAAAAGGAATATTTTTTTTTTACTCTCTATTTGCTACTAATTTAAAAAAAGGTAGGCAAAGAGTTCTTGCTTTAAACGACAATATATAACCAGTAAGGGATATTTACCACTTGAAAAGCCCTAACCCAGAGAGATTTGGTTTCATATCGTGCTCATAGGTCTATTAATAACCAGTGGGTGGATGTTTGGGGGGAACAATTGCTTACAGCAATCTTCAATAGTGCGTGTTTTGTTCACCCGCCCTTAAAGAAATTCATACAGTCACCATTACAAAATGATAAGAGTCTCAAACAAACAAATATCCATCCATACAAGAAAACATTTTAAAATAATGTTTCTGAATGGATTACATTCAGCACATAATTACTTCATACCTGTTTGTGCATCAGCTGCTGGAGCCAAGGTGGTTCAGACAGGAAATTCACTTTTAAGCTAGATAAAAATTGTAACCATCAAGCATATTAGGCGCCTCCAATACCAGACAGTCATCAGTCAAATGGCTAGTAACTCATTTGTCATTCGATTAACAACACATCCAATGATCAGCTAGAAAGGGCTTTACATCTTACCTCAATCTAATTGTCCTTGCTGTTTGACAGTTTGCCTCTTCATCCCCAGCCTCCACCTGTTTTTCCATCTAAAGGGGAGGGCAGCTATCCTGCTCCTCTGCCCATGGCTTCCCTACAGTCAGCTTCCCCACTATCAGCAAACTAAATTATGGGCAGGGGTACCTCGAAGGGCGAAGCCAAAGATCTAATGGAAATATGTGTAACGTAGTAATGTCTTGTCTAAGCTTTAATAAATATTGTTCTTTCTATCGCATGAGCTTTCCTGACTGAAATTGGTGTGAGAATGCTAGGGATGTGACTTATTTGATTTACACATTCCCATTCTGTTTGTTGTCGTGGCTCGTCTGTGATCCTGGGTTAGTAAAGTGAATGATTGTTTTCTGTATAAAAAGAGCCTGTAACCAGAGGAATTGTGTCTCCACCAAGTTTAGTCGAACAAAGGTGTGAATTCCTGAGCACACTAACTAATGGAATTAAAAAAAACAACAAACCACTCATTTACCAAGGCCAGTCTGTCAATGTACTCTAATCTCTAATGGCATGCTTGTTAGCAAAAGCTTGTAAAAGAAATGAATAGCTGGGAGATAATAGTTCACAGTATACTGTATATATATTCAAATAGGCACTCACACACACTGAGTGCCTATTTGATAATAGATGTGTACTGTATATATCCTTTTAAATTACCTGATGGTTTTTTGAGTGATATTATTTCCTTTTGCGTAGGCAATGAATTATGAATGTGTTATAGATTATGGCAGCCAATGCATTGCTTAGATGAGAATAAATGTATTGCTTAACTAAAACATAAAAGGTAGGATTAGGGTAGATGACAAGAGACTTTTGGATATCATTTCATCTTACATTGAAAATGCCCACTCATTCCAAGCAGCACACTGCATAATCAGACAGTTATGTTCGTGTTTAGAATGTCCCCAGCTATGCAGGAGTTTTTCAGTAATATGAAAAAATAGCAAGTTCTGCATTCTTCGTTTGGCAGCTCCAGCAATAAATCGTGGATGTGAGCTTGCTGTTTAATCATTTTACACGTGGTCAAGCCATTATGTTTTTTCTATTGAAGAATGACTCATTTTGATCCCCCTCATCTATAAATTGGTTGTTTCATTAATATTCAGATTTTTAATTCCCATATTATACAGTGAATTGTATAATAAGAAGCATTATTAGCTGTCCAACCAAAATTGTTTGCATCTTTTTTTTCTTCTGCTTTCCTGGTGCTTCCGCATAGAACATAAACCAAACAGAAAACTAAAGCTGGTAAAAGCATAACATTGTAAATGTGTTTAAAGTGTAATAAGCAAACTCATACATTTTTCAAACAAATGCATAAATGCTTTTTCAGCCTCTTTATTTCAGCAGTTCAAAATCAGAGGAACCTAAATTAGTTTTAAATGGAAAAAATGTAACTTGTTTAGAAATGAATGTCTGAATAGCAGCAAGAATATGGATTATTGTCAGTGAACTCTATTACTCATTCAGGAAGTCATACATCAATTAATGTATCATTATAGCACTTCAAACTCATTTTTTGTAGGTGAATCTGTACAATCATTTGCATTTTCTTCTGTTTAATGCCTAAACTTTAGATTCCTCCTCCTGTGTCCTACTAAGAAGAATACTGTTATTCATATTATCCATCATAGAAGTAAACTGAAACTCTTCAGACAATTTACCATACAGTGATATTAAAAAAAATAATTATCTTTCATATTTTACCCTTTGTGGTTACATTCACTTCAGATGCAGAAAGATAATTGTTTGCTTCCCAGGCTAATCTCTTTAGGTGAAGGCCAGTGGTACTAGCAGGTGGCTTCAGGGGGTATCATGATGACACAAGACCTGTATATTATGTGTTATCTTGTATTTAATCATGCAGTACAGAGATTTACCTTAGACAAAGTCAACATTATTCCACAAGGCTGCAGACATAATGGAATGCATCTGGTTGAGACCACTGAACATGAGGTAAATCTCTGTGGGATTGATTCATAGAAAGATGTGATAGGGAAATATGCCACAGTATTAATCAACTGGCCAGTCGCATTTCAGTTGTTGATTAAGGTCAGTCACAGTAAAAGCAGCAGACTTTATTATTTTTATTTATTTTCCCCCAATTTGGAATGTCCAGTTATGTTTTTTGCTCCTCATCGCAGTGAGTCCCCACACAGCACAGATGTTCTGGGGCATGTGAGAGTCTCACAAGGCTAAAGCCAGAATCGCTTTTACGCCGAGCAATCCAGGGCGGGGCGGGCTACCAATCCCTGAGAACAGTGATCAGCCCTGCTTTTTATCCACTCTGAATCTGCTCTGTCTCTGGCCAGTAGTGTTCGCTGTTGTGCGATGAGGGGAAGCAATCACTGCCGGTTTCCCATCCCCCACCCCTTGGGAGTCCCCAGCAAAGTTAGGCCTTTGCACAGCCGGGACGCGAACTGGCGACGTCCAAGCTGTGTGATTCATCCTGCGCTCCCAGTGGCAGCGCTTTCACTGGATGAGCCACTCAGGATCCTGTATCAGCTATTTTGTCTTAAGGGAGTGCCAACCAAATTAATCAAGCAACGTTCTTAACTCATTATAGCTTTTTTTTACCATTATTATTGGTATCCCTTTTATGGTGCTGAGGATATTTTGTTTCTTCAATTGTTTTGTTTTTTATGACATGCAAATATTCAAATACAACATAATAAAAAATACTGCTGCATTTTGGTACGTTTTCTTTAGGTTCCGTAGTCTGCTTGCAGCTGGAGCATTGGTTAGAATTACAAAAAATGGGGCAAGGCAATTACGCTAAAGGTTGTTAGTGTCTGATTACACCGTGTAACAATTTTTTTTTTTTTTTTGTTCCTGGGTAGTAAGTGTTATTTCCTAATTGCTTATGCCTCAAAAGTATAGAAAATGGCTATTATTCCCCACAAACTTTGCTTTTGTGACCAGGACAGTGATATTTTGAAATTTACCTATTTTCCAGAACATTCCAGATTGGTTCAGTGCTGAGTAAACTTGGAGTAACTTCTAGAACTTTCTAGAACTTCCCAGTAATATAAATAGTAGTATAAATACAAGGGCCTTAAGCCCACCAGTTCAGTTTAGTTCCAGCTGCCTAAGTGGATACATATCTGCATTTTTCTGAGATGGCATCAAGAGGCTGCAAGCATCCGGCAGACGCATTTTGCTATGTCTGCAGCCAATTTATCAAGACAAGAACAAAAAAGTACTCTGTGGAAGCCTCTGCTAAGATGTGTGAGGCCTACAAGGCATATTTCGGCATGCCTGTCGGGGATCAAGACAAACCCTGGGCACCTCATTTCACCTGCGAGCACTGCAAAAAAACTCTGGAAGGTAAGATGGACAATTGTTGCTTGGAATTTTATGTTATAAAATTTGTTAAAATTTTTAAAATTGTAAAAGTTTTTAATTTTAAAATGTTTGCGAGAATCTCTTACACATTAGTCATGGGTGAAATAAATGTATTTTTGTAGGATGGTACAGAGGGGAAAAGAGAGCCATGAAGTTCGCTATCCCAAGAATTTGGCGGGAACCCACTGACCACTCAAGCAACTGCTACTTCTGCATGGTGGACCCTTCCAAACGTCGGACTGGCAAGAATGCACCTGCTATCATGTATCCGGACCTTCCTTCATCCATCGCCCCGGTGCCACACTGCCATGAGCTCCCCGTACCCACTCCTCCGGAGAGAGAGCAGTCGTCTTTAGAAGAGAGCAGCAAGTCAGAGAGCGAGGAAGACGTGGTAACAAGTACCCGTCTCTTCCCCTGGCTCACTCGGTGCACCTCAAAGAGGATTACAACAGCATCAAGACCTTGCTGGACGCCTTGAAGTATGATGAGTACGGCTGGGAGGTCATAGGAGACTTCAAAATAGTGGCATTCCTGATGGGTCTCCAAGGCGGTTTTACCAAGTTTCCCTGCTATCTTTGCCTTTGTAAAGTGAATTTGAAAATTCACTTTACCCAAAGCTGAAAATTCACTTTACCCAAAGCTGATCTGAAGAAGAATATCCAATACCAAAATATCCGACTGTCCCTTCATGTCAAAGTGAGACTACTTTGAATTACCAATCTGAGTTTGAATTATTCTCAAGGTTGGCCCCAAATGTGTCAAACTAGGCTACTTTGGAAATTTAAAAAATTAAAAATCCAAAAAAAAACCAAAAAACGTTGATGCGGTAATAAATACGTTGCATCCCTATGCTTTTAAATACAATTATCAAACCATCAGATTCATTTATTTATTATTGTATTAAACTGAAAATGATCTTGTATGAAGAGAAATTAAAGTGAACTTACTTTAAGAAAGGAATGTACTGTATTGTATTTAGGTTATGTTCATCCACAACTTCACACTGGAGTTGTTAATGACGTTGTACCGTTATAAGGAGGCTGTGTGGTCCAGTGGTTAAAGAAAAGGGCTTATAACCAGGAGGTCCTCGGTTCAAATCCCACCTCAGCCACTGACTCATTGTGTGACCCTGAGCAAGTCACTTAACCTCCTTGTGCTCCGTCTTTCGGGTGAGACATAGTTGTAAGTGACTCTGCAGCTGATGCATAGTTCACAAACCCTAGTCTCTGTAAGTCGTCTTGGATAAATGTGTCTGCTAAATAAACAAATAATAATAAGGGTATCGATACGAATCCCAGACAAGAACAAGTTTCGTACCGGTACAGTTGCAGTATGACTTGGGACAGATAAAGTGTGGACAGGTATCAGTAGGATGGTGGAATGGATGAGTCTCAGACATGCGCACACTCTTCTTCAGATCAGTTTCGGGTAAAGTACATTTTCTGCATCGCAATTAGGTCATTCGCAAGACAACCCCAAGACGAACACAAAAAGATTTCAGTGTTTTAATTCTAAAACACTACAGTCGGTGTGCTGGCAGTACAATACTTGTTCTGCACACAACTGAGTTTATTATGGTGTAGTGTTCATCAGGGTAAATGTGACAGACATAATTTATTGAAATGTAGACACACACACAGGTTGGACATGCCATACTGATTAATTAAAAAATATATTTTTTGTCTGCAATAATGTCTATATATATATATATGAGCCACAAAAACTAAAATTAAAAACCCCTGGTTTGACTCAGCATCGAGAGATTTTTACTGGTGTAGACTCAGATGAACAACAACATTACCATTTGCAGTATGACAAAGCTGTAGATTAAATCTAAATCTCCATTACCCAAGAGACACTGCACTGAGTAATTCGGTCAGCAATTAGAAACACCTGAGGCTCATTAGCCATAGATAAAAGTAAGGGAAATCCTGTGATCTGGGTCTGTGTGACGGCTTTGTGATACTTGAGATGAAAGTTAAGGTATTGTGATACTTTAAATATATACATGTGTTTTGTAACCGGTAAACAGCTTAGCTGTCCAGTTTTAGTTAGCACCTGAAAAACAAGTATAGTTTAAGCAATCTTTTGGTGTTGTTTCTTTTGTGTTTGAATAATAAATAAACATACAGGCACCGTCCTGTTTTTCCAGTTTACTTTTTTGTGGTATTTCTTTTATGCACAATCAGACAGTGGAAAGGTCTCAAACGTGGCAAAAATAAACCCCACTCTGCCATATATATATATATATATATATATATATATATATATATATATATATATATATATACTGATGCACAAAAGAAACGCAACACTGTCTAATGGATTTAATCAAATATTTTAAACATAGATATCAAACAAAATCAAAGAAAATGTGAACAAAAATACAGATCAAAGAATCATGATAAGTTTTCAGTATGAAACGTGACACACTGTCAAAATTAAAACATTACAAATTTAGTATTGGGTATGACCTCCCTGAGCATTAACACAATCCTGGCAGCACTGATGCATAGACCTGATCAGCCTCTGGATAGACTGCTGTGGGATGTTCCGCCACTCTTCCTGTGCAGCTGCAGCCAGCTGGCGAAGGTTGGCTGGTCGCGGTTGTCTCCTGTGGATGGCACTGATGATTTGGTCCCACAGATGTTCTATAGGTCTCAGGTCAGGACAAAAGCTAGCCACTGCAAGACTTTGACATTGTTTTCTTGAAGTCATGCAACTGTAATCGCTGTTCTTGTGTTAATTAAAATCATGCCTTTTCGAATGGCTATTTATACAGATTCTTAATCAACTCATTTTGGCAATTAACTCAATTAAAATATCAAACACTGAGCACCTGGCATTTTTATGAAATCACATGACTTGAGCTCAGTATTATGTTATCCCAAGGAACAATACTACTCAAACAATCAACAAACCTATCTGCTTACTATTTAAAATGCAAATAACATTATGTATGTGCCCAATGAGTATTGATGTAAAACTTAGACTGTTGCGTTTTCATTGTGCGTCAGTATATATATGTGTGTGTGTGTGTGTGTGTGTGTGTGTGTGTGTGTGTGTGTGTGTGTGTGCATAGGTAAGCATTGTAAAGCCCAGAAAGGTATGGTAAAGCATATTAAAAAACATGGACAACCATGGCTAGTATAACAAATGGAAAATCATGGGAAAACTGAAAAATTACCATGCAGTTTCCACTGGTGAACATGATAACTGCATTGATTTAATATCAATATTTCACTACCATTTTATTTTATTATTCAATCCTAGCTATATAATGTCCATTTTGGATCGCATTTGACTACAATTTTTCCCTTACTGTGCATTTATTACACTCTGTATGAGCCTGCACTGGTTTTCGTATAAGCTAAATCCTGCAGATATCAGAATACATTATTATAGTTCTAAAATGTAAAAGCAATCAGCCTATGGCCTAACCACAACAACTAACACGGCACGTATGGATCTAAATGCATGAATAACTGGATGAGATACTTCAACTGATAAATGACACAATACATGTTTTGTTCTCTTCTGTTGTTTTCATGTTTCCAATGCAGGTGTTTGTGTGGTTCCAGCCCCTTCTTTCTATTTTATTGTTCACTTGCTTATTCCTACTTCTTTTAATATTTCTCAATATTTGTATCTATGCAAAGCACTTTGGGGTGATTTATCATGAAACATGCTATATAAATAATAAAGATTGATTGATTCTTCTATTTCAGTCAAAGTTGGTCTGTTTCCTGGAAAGTTCCCTCCCATTATATGCATTGTATCTCTCCTATTTTGCAGCACCTTAAATTTCAAGAATTGTTGGATCTGATGCTGCATAAGAGAAACTGCAAACTCAAAAGCTGGTTTAGCTTCAGATTTAATCTACCGCTTTGTCATCCTGCAAATGGTAATGTTGTTTTACACCAGTAAAAATCTCTCGATGCTGAGTCAAACCAGGGTATGTTATGTTTTTTTTTTGTTTTGGCTTAATCTTAATATATAAAGAAGAAAGTTTGTTTGTCTGTCTGTTCCTTTATGCATTTGGACCCCACAGGAGCCAGTGCAACCAAACTTTGCATGGCCTCCTCTTTCATGCAGGGGAAGGTCAAGGGCTATGTTTGGATCCAACATTTTGACCCCCGGGGTACTTTATTTATTAACCCCATTGCTGGATCACTACAGTAACCATGTACCTCAAAATTAAAGAAACCCACAAAACCAAAAAAAAGGAACAAAAAAATGTAAAAAATTTAAAAATGGCGAAAAACCTCAATATATATATATATATATATATATATATATATATATATATATATATATATATATATATATATGACATTACTGTAGGCAAAAAATATATTTTTTAATTAAGCAGTATGGCATGTCCAATCTGTCTAAATTTCAATAAATGATGTCTGTCACATTTACTCTGATGAACACTACACTATAATAAACTCAGCTGGGTGCAGAACAAGCATTGTACTGCCAGCAGACCAACTGTTCATTTCCCTTTTCCTGGATGTCATTCACAAATATTTCTACAGTCCTGTCAATTATCTGTATAAAGGCAAGTCATGTGAACAGCATGCCCAGTTGTGCATGTATTTAATTTTTTTAGAATTTCAAATATAAAAGACATGCATTTAGAATTATTTTCTAACTCCATTTTCATGTGTAGCATCATGAAAAAAACAAAAAATGTTGCATAAATATTTTTTCAATTGTCATACAAAAAAAAAAAAAAAAAATAACACATCAAGGTCATCTTTTGTTGTTTTGAGAATTTGTCAACCGATTTAAAATTCCTTTCCTGCTGTCAGAATGAGAGATTTATAGACAAGAAACACTGTCATGATAACATGTTTGTACATGGAGGGCTTCAATTTAGAACACAGTTTGGGCCATTTTCATGTTAGAGGATTAACCCATAACAGAAATATGTACACCAGATGGCATAGCATGCCTCTGCAATATATCGTGCTTGATGTACTTTATTTAATGTAGTTTAATCTGTGAGGTCACTGTTTACTTCAGCCACCTCTTTATGTCACATAGCTAATTCTGGACTAAATCGTTTTCACACAGTTTCACCATCATTGTTTTGGTTTAGACATCTTCAGTGTATCGTTTTATTCATCTTACGAGTATTAGCCGTTACTCTAGTTCAGAGTCCAGGGTTTATCTTAGTAACAGTAATCTATGCTCCTATGTGTTTATGTTGAATGGACTTATGGTTTTATTGTACTGGTCCACTGCCTTTCTTTCTTCATTTACCAGAAAAAAACCTTTTTGTCCCTCAGGTACACAGTAATTTATAATGTACATTGTGTAGAGAGGGAGCACTTTGTCAAGCCTTCTCTGAGGTATCAACAGGTAAAACATCTGTCTTGCTATTATATCTTCTTGAAAGTACAGCAGACTCACTGGAGGCGTTTAAAAGTCATGACAGTTTTCCTCACAACGTGTTTGCCATACTTTTCAGGAAATCCGTTGCTATGCTGTTCTGATTTAGGAAACAAAATCAGCCGTACCAATGCAGATTACTCAATTCATAGTCATTTAGGGGAGGGAATATTTAAATGTCTGTGTCTGCTTACTAAGTAGGAACAACTCGGAATATCGTGAGAGCTTCATGCATTGCCATGAAGATAATAACATTTAAGAAGAGAAATTAATTCACGTGTTGTTGCACACATTCTGAATTACGCTACACATTAGCTACTTGTTTGTCTGGTTACCTTTCCAACACACGCTCCAACACACGCACGCATGCACGCACACACACACACACACACACACACACACACACACACACACACACACACAATTATATAACATATAATTTCAAGTAGAAGTTTTACTACTTAGAATTTATATTTGTGTGTGTGTGTGCGTGTGTGTTTGTGTGTGCGTGTGTGTGTGCGTGTGTGTGTTTGTGGAACATCTAAAAGTTAAATGTCATTAACACTTGAACCGCCTTTTACAATATATGGTTTTATTTTGAATATAAAACCAATATTCTATTTTTATATATATATATATATATATATATATATATATATATATATATATATATATACAAGCCTTTTGTTATCTCTACTGGACCTAGCAGCCACCAGTTCCTTTATTTTGTACAAGAAATGCACCAAGGAAAATATCAGTAGGAGAGATTTCATCTTGAAGCTAGCCACAGCACTTCGGCAGAAACATTTCGATCAGAAAACTGCAAAGCTGCAGGCTACAGCAGCTCAACCTGGATTCTGTGCTACTAGTGACACACACACAAGGGAAATCATATGTTACTTTCGTTTTAGATTAAAAACTACTTTTGTTTTTACAGTTTTGTATGTACATAAACCTGTTTACACACTAGTTTGTTTTGAAATGTTTATTTTATTATAGTTTTTCATTTTTTAAACTTTAAATAGCTTACAGTCCTTGAGCCAAAACTCAAAAAGCCCTTTGTTTTTTAATTGGCTACCCCACCCCCTACGTCAGACTGAAGTTTTTTGGTATCATTTTGATCCCTAACATGTCTAGATTTAATTTCTGCCTGTTGCCAAGCAGAATAATTGTCCATTTAGATCAGTGCTAAACAACCTATTTTGGACCTACCCTTAGTGCGCTAAAGACAGTAGAATGTTGTCATTGCAGATAATCAAAGTAAGCCAACCTTCTTGCGTTAATTTGTTGCGCTGCTTAAATATAAATATACTCCAGGACTCCCTTCAGAAAGTTGTAAATATTTTCCTGTTTTTTTAATATATATATATATATATATATATATATATATATATATATATATATATATATATATTATTATTATTATTATTATTATTATTATTATTATTAATACCCCTGCCTTTTACCACGAAGACACTCACTTGCAACACCTGCAATGTGCCAAGCCATTCTGGAGTACAATCCTCTTGGCAGATGCCCTGCACCAAATCCTGTGGGAAAAGTGAAAAGCTACATTTATACTGATGCTGAAGCTTGCTTTCCGAATACCAGGCTGGACAGCTTTTAATGTGATGATTTAATCTATTATACCAATGCTAACATCTATTGGGTACTGTCCAATGCTGCCAGCATCACCTACTGAATGGTTTGGTTTCTACAGCTCCTATCAGCACGCATTTTATTGTGGTAGCATAGTTCGGACAATAGGTTAGATCAGACTTGTAGGGTTTTAATTAGCAAGTTTACTGTATATACTTTGTATGTGAACAGCCAAATGCTTGAGGAGCACCCTGTCTTCCAGGAACGTCCACACATACAGGACTAATCCTTAAATTACAACTGTACCCCAAACTTTTGACTTAATACCAGCGATTGTAGATATAACATACCTGGTAAATTTTGAGGCAGTCAGGTGGTTAACTCCTTCGTCCTCCCCTCAGAATTGTTTTAATTAGTTTTAAATCCAAATTTTTCCGAACTTCCTGGATCCTGTTTGTTAATGCTGACAGATTAGATATAAATAACTTCCAGCTGAGCTGATGATTTTTTAATATTGCTTTCACGAGAGCTGCACTTCACCTAAGGGAATGAATACACTTTTCAGTGAGTGCCTAACAAAAAGTTACATAAAATATACGTATTATAATTCACGCTATTTATTTAAATAAACACCTGTATATATTAACAAACTGCTCCACGTAGTTATCCTTTAACTGTTAAACCCAGCATATTTTAAAACGTAGTCCATGCTGAGAATTTGCAGTATCTCAGTGGCATTACATTCTGTGTGATCTTGGCCTCTTTGTCTGATTGACAAGTGGAAGCTATGGGGCCATCAGTCTGCAGTCAAAGTCATGTTTGTTGAAAGCACATTTCTCAAAATGAAAATATGTGGGAGCTGCTTTTATCAGCAATAATACCACACAAAGACAGGAAGCAATATAACTACCGAAGCTTAAATATACTACTACATATACGTTTTGAGAATACACAGTCAGTACAGATTATTATGTTCTGATAACAGGGACTGGACAAAAATCCCTGTAATTGTGCAGTTGGCAGGTGCTTCCATATCCAGGAATACACCATTACGGATGTTTTACGAGGAACAGTCTCAAAAGAAATTGCTGTATCAACTATTCTTGAGAACAAACTCCACAGCACATTTCATTTAATAGACACAATTTAACTGCAGTTATGTTATACCAGCCCTTTTTTGCACCTAAATGATGTAAATGTTGTCAGTAGTATAAAATTCCTTGCATATTTTCACCTTAATACTATATATAAAGTTCCCCTAGAAAATAAATAAATACATTTGTCTTGAGAAACGATATTTTCACTCACTGCAAGGCACTATAAATAAATCTGTAAGCAAGAGAAAGCTTTTTGGAGTGTGCAGTCATGATTTCAACAAAGACTGACATTGTTCTCCAGTGCCTGCACCTCACCTACAATGATTTTGTGTCTGTATTCTTTCTCGATTCTGATCGAATATCCTACATTCAAGTAACTATGGCAACTGCTTTTCCTTGTTTCACACACATGAGGTGCCTATTTTCTTTTTTTTCTGGTTTCTGTGTATGCCTGAATAAACATTAAGCATTATGGAAATGGGAGAGATTCTTTTGAAGACTATAGCTAAGTTAACCTTCTAACTCCTGCAAAGAAAAGTGATGATTTTGCAGCAGATGCTGACCATGTAATCTACTTTATACCCACAACTGCAGCTACATTTGTCTTACCTCCAGTATATATTGCTTCCATTTCTAATTGAGATTCCCACACTCTGAGAACAAAATATCCACCAGAGGCAAAATCCAGCTTTTAAACATGAACAGAAGCATCCGAACCTCTAGAGTCCTCCAGTTCATATTCTAGTTCAATAAGAACAACTGAGCTCTTCAATTACAAAAAGCAGTTCAGGCTTTTTAAAAATGTGTTACTGGTCAGTATGTAAAATCTTTAGACTAAAGTTGAGTTTTTACTATAGTTGAAGTGAAAAACAAAAACAAACCTAAGCAGTCGTACTATCCTGTGTATTTATCTACATATATAGATGACCCCCTCCCAATTCACTGGCTTTCAAAATCATCCATTTTGTTAGAAATAATACAAATTAACCTCAGTTTAAAATGTCTTCTGACAAGATAATCATGAATACTGAAAAACAGGAAACATCCTTGGTAACTCTGTAACGTTTGTGTGTGTCTCACTACGGACATATTTGAAGTAACACATGTTTGTATATTTTATATTGTGCACAGTTATTGGTAATTTGCCCCTATCACCACTCAAATGTACTGATCTGGTAAAGAAAGATGAGTGTTCCTACTCATCTCCACGTCCTGATGCACCTCATACCTCAAGGTAACCTGTGCAAGTACTTACCAGCCTCAGTGAAAATAAGAAGCAGCAATAATGCACCTGAAGCATAAGGAAAATATTGAGATAAAAATGTAAAAATAGATATTTTGGTATGAATTCAACAAGTGATGGTTAAGTGGTTATTTCCATTCTTTATAATATAATTCTAAAAAATATTTTTCTTCCTAAACCATTAACAAAAAAATACTTCTTAAAATAAATATGAACTTTGAAAGATCGGAATGTTAGACAGACATGTCACTTTTTTATTTTAGCCCTTTGCTGTAAAAGTTTACGAAATGTCAAATAAAGAAAAGTAACTTCACCTTTCGTAAAAATGTCAAAGTGATTTTATATATTGATTGTTGAAATTACCTGGTCAGTCAACCTTCAAACCTTAATGCAATTATGGCTTGTATTGATAGACCAATACTTTCAATTACCTTGGCTAATGCTTCCTGAAGAGAAAGGAAATTAAAGCATGAATTTACTACTTTACCACTGGGTGACATTACAAACTTAAAGCATCCAGCTAAGCAATTTTCTTCTAATAAAAACTATAAATCAACTGGATTAAGCTGCAATAAACATCCTTTTTTAGTTTGTGAATGTTATTAAATGCCTGTAAGATTAACTCAGTAAATACAATAAAAAAATCTAAAAAGTGTGTAAATTGTACTCTATTAAATGATATAGTTTTATAGCAAAAGCTAACATCAAACATTGATTTAAATGATCAGATCTTTTAAATGTATTCTTCAACACCTCTATATCTGGAAGTATTTATTGAGAGAGAAAGAGAAAGGGAGTAAAGTATTCTTTGTATCTCAAACACAGAGGGCGTTATGATTTTTTAAAATTATTATTACATGAGAGTAGCTATTATTTAATTCATGTTAATATTGGGCTTTCGCCAAGATACAACTAGATAGTAGTGGTGGGAACGTGGGGACGTAGCTTTGCTGTAATATATGAGCCTTCAGTGCTTTTCCTCCAGGCTAATGTGCATCTCCTATTGGCATGGTGTTGAAGACTTAAGTGTAGTCTATTTGTAGCAATCTCGGGTGGGAAAATAAGGTGCTGGACAACATCAGCCTGCATTCTCCAATCTCTAGAGGCCTCCAAGTGTCCCAAGCGAATCTTAGTTCTAATAACTTGTCCTGTAGGTTGCTCTCCTGGACGGAGGAATGTTGTTCTGTGGGTGCAGCTATTGCCGATCTTCCAGTGCGAATGCCAAGCATCACAGCACCTGGTCATGATACCAAGTGAAGCAACCCTGATTCTTACAGTCCTGTAAGAATGTGCTTCAAGGTAGCTGGTGATGAACAGAAAGGACATGCAAGGTTCTTTCCTACCCACACATTCAGGTTCTGTGGTGATGGAAGAAGAGCATAGGTGGCCCTGATTAGGAAGCTGATCCTCCTCTGTTCTACTGTCCACAGGTCTTGCCACCCAATCTTACGCTGGTCCACATTCTCCCATCTCATCCTTTCACCCTGCTTACCCTGGGATGCCGCCCTGACACCTCATCTCCTCCTCCTGCTTTTGCACTTAAGTAACTGCCAACTTCCTCCTTTCAGCTGGAGCTGCTTGGTGCCTCTCAGGGGAGCCGAACTGAGACCAAGGATTCTTAACTGTTGTACTTGCCTCATGATATCATGGATACGAAGCATAGGCTTTGCATCTTCTACCGCGTCCTTTGCTGCCCACTTTCTCCCAGTTCTTATTTGGGTGCTACCTCCTTTACACACTCGTCACGTGGTTTCCATTAGTGTCATTTCCAGCCGTACCTTACCGCACTTGAATTCCTCAGTTAGAGCTGACAGGCAGCTGCAGTTTCCCTTTACCATAGAATTCTACAGTGGTAAGACATTATGGAATTCCCAGCCATTACCTAATGTATGAACTAATCAAGGCTTCCAGTCTCTCTGCTGTTGTGTCTGGTTGGCACACATACAGGCCTCCGTAACTTCAAAAACTTCATAGGATAAAGATCAAACTTAATAAGTAACTAAATCAAGTAGACAAACTACCACAGATTTGGTACATTACTGTATTACATGACAAATGAAAAACACCTTGTCCTGTGTTTTCCACTATCTGCAGATTGCTGGAAAGCTGCCCACTACTTAGTAAATGTATGACCGTTTATCTGGCCAAATGCTCATGAAACAAAATTAAATTTTGTGTCAATATAGCGTTTTGATTCTAATAATGTAAATTCTAAATATGTATAAAAAATATAGGTTTCAAAAGCTCCATTATGTCCAATCTGCAAATGTGGTTCAGTTGGTTAAGAAAAAAGTGGTATTATGGAACTCTGGATACTAAAATCTTCAGATAAAGAATGTATACATCTTCTCCAAAATTATTATTATCATTTTAATCTGCTGTTGACATCAACACTCATTTTACATACATTGTCATACTGCATACTAATGCATTTATGTATCTTATACCAGTCATAGCGATGTTGTACACATATTCACCTATCATAACCTAAGAGTGAAAGGCTTGATCAATTACCTTTGATGTTTGGGCATTTGGAGGAGAAGCAGTAAGCTTGTATACAATTTTAAACTGTAGCTGCTGTTTCAGGAACAGCAAAAATAAAAACACACAAAATGAATCATATGCTGTTTCTCAGCTGAAGATATTGATTACCTTTCACTCTACTTGGATCTTGTAAGGTTAAAAAGCACTTCAAGTGTTCTAACCCCTATTGATTTGTCTTTTTACTAGAGCAAGGAAAGCATACATACATCTTAATTCCTGATCTTGAAGCTTCAATCCAATTTAATCAGCGAAGAAAGGCAAATTAAAGGGAATTAGTTAACATTCAAAACACTGTGGTTGAGAACAATGGTGCTGACACACACTATTCAATGTACAAATCCTTATAGGCTACTGGTACACAGCTATATTAAAAAATAACATCACCATGTTTCTGATTACGTTAAATCCAGTGCCAACCTACTGAAAATACTAAATAGCAAAAAGTTAGACAAAAAACAGTTTGGTGTTTTCAGTATACACTGTGGGCTGATTCAATTGATCTTATGGTCTGATGCAAGGTGGCATTAACACTGGATTAAGATGGCTTTAACACCGCCCTCTTTATTCCATATTCAGTTTATTTCTATGATGTTAATATTGGCAGCTTTAAGGCAGCTCTTTTCATCACGTTCAGCTTTATTTAGTGATTAACTACATTTACACTGATGCAAATTCATCAATCGCCAATGCTTGTATGTAATCACAGTTTGACATTTTCACTTTGACGGTTTATTAAAATAATAAAAACTAACAACATTTTCATTCTATAAACATTTAACACACATTTCAACTCTAAAGACAGATCAATTTTGCAAGAAATAATGTACAGGTACTGTACCGTGCTGTATTTCATGTTATTCACTAGTTAGTGACTTTTAATAAAAATAACAAAATAGGTGTTTATTTATTTATTTTCAAAATGTATTTCGACTACACTGTACAGTATCAATCGGTAGTCTACGTTTAATAATAATAATAATAATAATAATAATAATAATAATAATAATAATAACAATAACAATAACAATAACAATAATAATCTTTATTTTTATATAGCGCCTTTCATAGTGGACCACTCTCGACTAGTTTATTTTATTGTTTTTTTTTAACTGAACCGCCCCCCCCCCCCCAAAAAAAAACATATTGTTATCCCCCAACCTCATTTTCTAAAAGTGCAAAGGGACGAACCACAACAGAATGGAGTTTTCATATTTAATAAAATCAATCCAAATGCCTTTCAACCAATTTCTAGTTTAATGCTTGTCCTATTCCTAAAGATTCTAATGTCCGCAAGACGTAAAACCGAGGTCCTATTGCAAGTGACGCTGCAGCAGTTGTTGACTTAGTTCACCCCCTACTGTAAGTCGCTTTGGATAAAAGCGTCTGCTAAATGACAAATTAATAATACTACTACGACTGTTAGCACGCCCCCTGACAAGGATGGAAGAGGTCCTATTGGCCTTCAACACACATATGGTTAAGGTTTTGCCACCTACTTAATGCTATCTCTAACCACATTTTTTACTGTTCATGACTCCACCAAGAAGAGGGACCTCCTGGTGAATCTGCTCCAGGCTATTGCTAAACTGGCAATTTACAAGACCAGGAAGCTCAACATCACCAGGGAAGGGTCTCATTGACTGCAGAGCCATGTTCAGGACCCTGTTCTGTTCTCAGGTTTCTTTAGAGCATGCCAACGCGGAGTCCGCTGGCGACATGACCGCTTTTGTTGACCAGTGGGCTCTAAATGGTGTGCTCTGCACGGTTAAGCTGCGACAGTGCTTTGTTTAAATAAATGTGTTAAGTATGTGACTAGGTAAAGCTTATGATAGGTTTCCTTGTGTTTTACTAAAGCTACAGTTTACTAAAAATTAGTTTAACAACATTATCAGTGATCAGGAATATTGATTGTATGCACTTAACATTATAAGGACCTCTGGGAAGTCAGCTCAGTCTTCTTGATATTGATCCAGCTTGTAATTTTTTTATTTTTATTTGCAGAAGCAGGCAATTTACAACAAATCATCAAAAAATCATATGTAAAATTAAATCATTTAATAATTATTGTTACTACATGGATTTTAAATAACATTCCCAAGCATATTTCATGTTTAAATAGACGTACAATTGGTTTGTCTCCAAGAGATAGCAACTCTATCAGCAGAATACCTCGAAACAAAAGGCTGAGTTATTGGTTGGAGGTCAGGTTCAAATATGGATTCCTTCTAGATTACTAACATGTTTTTCAACAGCACAAATACAAACCAGTGCTGTTTAGATGACAATATATGGGATGCTTATCTTCAAGCCATAAATATTTAAAACTATACAACAAAAATATAGGGCCAAATGATAAAACTGTACAAACTCCAATGAATTGGTTGGAGCTGGCCAATCCATGAAACACTGACGGCTAGCAAATAAGAAGCAACTAACTTTCCCTTAAATAGCATTGTTTCTCCTGCACTTGTGTTTTCTGTGATTTTTATGAAGATAAATGTTTTATATATTTATAATGATTAAAACATTTAATAATAAACATTCATTAGTTTTTACTTCAATGTCCATGATGGTATATGTATATATTTTAGAAATACTTGTATGAACATATAAGAGAAATCCGAGATTATTTTGGTATAAGCTTGAACCTAAACAATTTGCATAGATATTTTTCAAACTTTTTTATTACAGCACAGGCATTGTGCATCATCGAAATAAAATGTAATAGTAGTCTAAGTGAGTGCCAAAGTGCTTCAACCAAAATAGGCTAAACTGAGAACATTTTGATAGCAAATTGAGGAAGATCATGCTTACTACAGCACATAGTTCCAAACATCATAGTGATGTCAGGCCCCTGTTTGTACACTGGAAAGTACAAACAGCACTTACCAGATTAGTTCTTCAGTTCCAGTCTCTCACATTGCCCGTCTGACGGTTTATATTAAGATGCTTGTTTTGTAACACTTACTGACTGTGCTTTAATTTAGGTGTTATCGCTTCTGTGAGCAGGTAAGCGTTTTTAAATGAGCAAGGCTGTCTCTACACATGGCACTACAATGCTCTTAGCGATCAGGTAGTCGTGCACAAAACTCAGGTAACACAGCGATTCTTGACAGACAAATCAGTTAAATCTCACTTCAGTCACGTAAGGGCTGTCTGCAGTGCCTGTGCTAATATAGCCTATATACTGTATAAAATATGAAATCTGTGTATTATGTCAGTGTATTTTAGCTGGTAATTGTTTGGGATGTGCTAATAATTCATTTGGCGATGAGACCTGCCGGAGACGCCTAAATAAATATTAACATTAACTTGCCTGTGTAGTGCTATAAGAGGATGTTATTATCTGAATGTACTGTAGCCTAAATAATGAATCTTGCTAGCCTATCTGCAGAAGAAATAACATGTTTATATGTGATGCCATGTGCCATCAATGTGATGTATGTGATACATTGCATTTCACCATGCTACGATGGGAATGGTTACATGGTCACTCTGTATTTGGAGTAAATATTCCACCCATATAAACAGCATATTCAGAATGTGAAGGGTCATATTCGGAACATAAGTATTTCAAATATGATAGGTGGGATATTCCACCAGTATCTGGAATACTCGAGGAAAATGAAGCCATGCCAATGCACAACAAAGTATATGCTGCATATCACAGATTGTAGCGGCACGGTCT
The DNA here is from genome assembly GCF_902713425.1 of Acipenser ruthenus. Lineage (NCBI taxonomy): Eukaryota > Metazoa > Chordata > Actinopteri > Acipenseriformes > Acipenseridae > Acipenser > Acipenser ruthenus. Next base: position 94,514,335 of record NC_081192.1, read on the forward strand.
ACAGACTAATTTTGGGATTCATTATACATTCATTTCTATGTCTCTTTTTATCAAGGAAACTGAAACTTTTGTAGCATTGCATAGTGTAAATGGCGGGGTGTGTGCAACTTAAGTATGATTCGCACAGGACTAAAATTCAGGTGTCCTCAGAGTTGGTCAAAAGCAGAGAAGGCATTTTTGCGGATGATTTCTCAACAATGAACAGGATGTAATTAACTATACCTTCTTTTCCAAAGACTAGAATAACAATTTCGTCCTTTGAGTGATATGTATTTCCATGCATCATTCAAAGCATTCATTTTTAAGAGTCACCAATTATGTTTTGAATTTTCGCCCGTCCCCAATTTGGTTATGCCCAATCGCAGCATTTTACTGAACTGTAGAATCTCATGACAGATCGTACTAATTTTGATATTATATTAAGGTTTATTGTAAAGGCTGCTATTGCTCTGAGGCAAATACCCCGTAAATGCTTATATCAATTTTTTTTTTTTTTTTTTCATTTAGTGGTCACCAATTATTTTTATTATTTTCTCCCCAATTTAGTAATGTCCAATTATTTTTAGGCTACAGCATTTTTTATTTAAACATCAGACAACTTTATTACAGTTGTATTATAATGTTGTTGAATAAACTGTATGGCAATGCGGTAACTGTTTCATTGTCTCAATTCATACATTCAGTTTATTTCAATTGACTATTTTGATAATGGTTTTGTAGAAAGCTGCGACATAGAATACAGGTTTCAATTTGTCCAAATATAAGCAGAGTGACTGGAGTAAGGAAGCCTACTTATTCTTAAAGTGGTTTCATTTTAAAAAAAGTTATTTAGAATTTAGAAAAATGTTTAGGTACAGTAAGTAAATAATTTGTAACAACATTGGAAGCTCTTGTGCAATGTATTGTGAACTGTTGACGTAAATCCAATAACACGTTTTAATGGTAAAATATATTTTGTTGTAAAGCCCCTTCATGTCAGGAATGGCATGGGGCGTTATCACCATTTTGTGTGGCCTCATGCAGCCACCCTCACCGAGATGGAGTAGATGTCTCCCATCCCCCCAGGGTCCTAAAGCTTTTTATTGATTTCTTAAAAAAATAATTACAAAAAAGTATTTCAAATCTAACTTATTATACCAAGGGTCGTAGTTACAGTCACACTATTTTAAAAGCACCTGCCGTTTTTTTTAATTACATGGTTCATGTATGACATTTGGTGCACTGTTTTGTTTTTTTTAAAAACACATTTTCAACATTTTGTTTAATACTGCTCTTTCAGTAGAAATGACTGATACCGTAAGCGGGCTTGCTGCTGTAATCCACAGTGTCACAGTAAAACTTGTCTCATAAAAGAGTTCAGTAAATGACTTTATTTAAGCACTACATTATTGAATTAAAATATAGCAAATGTGATTGATACCTTAAAGACCATTTTAAATGTCATTGTTTTTTATTAAATAATGCAGATTATTTGCATGTGCAGAACAAGCATCCTTCAGTGCATCATCTTATACCACACAGGCAAGTTGATAAACGTTAACATTTATTAAAGCTGCTTCGGCAGGCCTCGCCATGAAATACATTTTATATACAGTGCCTTGCAAAAGTATTCAGACCCTTGACTAATTCTCTCATATTACTGAATTACAAATGGTACATTGAAATTTCGTTCTGTTTGATATTTTATTTTAAAACACTGAAACTCAAAATCAATTATTGTAAGGTGACATTGGTTTTATGTTGGGAAATATTTTTAAGAAAAATAAAAAACTGAAATATCTTGCTTGCATAAGTATTCAACCCCCACACATTAATATTTGGAATAACAGCTTTAAGTCTGTTGGGGTAAGTATGTACCAGCTTTGCAGTGTCGGAGTGATTTTGCCCCATTCTTCATGGCAGATTTGCTCCAGGTTGTTCAGGTTGGTTGGACGACACTTGTGGACCGCAATTTTCAAATAGTGCCACAGATTCTCAATGGGATTGAGATCAGGACTTTGACTGGGCCACTGTAGGACATTCACCTTTTTGTTCTTGAGCAACTCCAATGTTGCTTTGGCCTTGTGCTTGGGATCATTGTCCTGCTGAAAGGTGAATTTCCTCTCAAGCTTCAGTTTTTTAGCGGACTGAAGCAGGTTCTCTTGCAGTATTTCCCTGTATTTTGCTCCATCCATTCTTCCTTCAATTTTAACAAGATGCCCAGTCCCTGCTGATGAGAAGCATCCCCACAGCATGATGCTGCCACCACCATACTGCACTGTAGGGATGGTGTGTCTTGAGGCATGGGCAGTGTTAGGTTTGCGCCACACATAGCGCTTTGAGTTTTGGCCAAAAAGCTCTATCTTGGTCTCATCTGACCACAAAACCTTTTCCCACATCGCAGCTGGGTCACTCTCATGCTTTCTGGCAAACTCCAGAAGTGCTTTCAGAGGGTACTTTTTGAGTAATGGCTTCTTTCTTGCCACCCTCCCATACAGGCCAGTGTTATGCAGAGCTCTTGATATGGTTGACTGGTGCACCATTACTCCACTCCCAACCACTGAACTCTGTAGCTCCTTCAAAGTGATTGTTGGCCTCTCTGTGGCTTCTCTCACAAGTCTCCTTCTTGTTTGAGCCCTGAGTTTTGAGGGACGGCCTTTTCTTGGCAGTGCCTGGGTGGTGTGATGCAGCTTCCACTTCCTGATTATTGCATCAACTGTGCTCACTGGGATATCCAAACACGTGGATATTATTTTGTACCCTTTCCCTAATATATGCATTTGTATTACTTTATCGCTAACTTCTATAGAATGCTCTTTGGTCTTCATTTTTCTTCAGATTCACAGCCTGACCAATGATCCTTCAACAGTGGGGTTTTTATCCAGAGAATGTGACAGCAACTTTAATGGTTCACAGGTGGAGGCCAATGGTAAGGTAATTGTGTCCTCGTTAGGGCAATTTCTTTCATCGGTGTAAACTGGGAGCTTCCACAGCATGGGTTGAATACTTATGCAAGCAAGATATTTCAGTTTTTTATTTTTCTTAAAAATATTTCCCAACATAAAACCAATGTCACCTTACAATAATTGATTTTGAGTTTCAGTGTTTTAAAATAAAATATCAAACAGAACACAATTTCAATGTACCATTTGTAATTCAGTAATATGAGAGAATTGGTCAGGGGTCTGAATACTTTTGCAAGGCACTGTATATATATTATAACCACAGGCATTGCAGAAGACCCTTACTATTGCTTATCTGTTTATCTCTGTGGTTGTAATATCCATGATAAATGAGTTTTCTGCATGCCCACCTGATTGGTAAACCACTGTGGCTCTGATTGTGGTCAGCAAACTATCAGAGTAAGAAACATTGCACAGACATGCTTACACAGAGCATTTGTTTACATTTTCTCAGGGGAGATGGTTGCAATCATTTGAATGCTAAATGTGCATCTACAAGTCTAAAGAAAGAATCAAAGTAAATGGAATATTACCCAAAATCAAGGTATGCTCCATTTAGTTCAACTTCCAATAAACATTTTAAAGGCAGCCAATGTCTCAAGTCAACACTGCTAATACTTTTAGTGTGAAGCCGACCCATAACAGTACATCTTAAGGAAAATCCTTCTAATTACTGGAGTTTTGTGATGGCAGAAGGGGATGCAGAGGAATTCCTGTCTCTCAAATAAATACGAAACACAATTATACGGCCTAATTCAGGCAAGTTACATGACAAAATAGAGCTACATTCATCAAACTCTGCCCCAGATGGCTCTAACAGTCCCCGTGCCAAATTACCTTTCCATTTTAGAGCCAGCTTTTTCTGGTTGTCAGGGATACAAACGTAGCTCTGTGGCATTGTTAATCTGCATGCATTTGGCACGAAACTGATAAGTGGTTTTCCAACACACTGAGGGTAACTTCTACGGAATGACCTTGAAAATATCACACTTTATTCACGTCAGAAATGCTAACTATGCAGTCAGCTGTAACCATTTTTATTATTTATTAAAATGTACACTGTACAACAAAAATAATAACCACAATTACTGCTGAGTTACTGCTTTTATATATTGAAAATAGGTTTTCATTCTTTGTACAGTAGCTGTTTGGTTAAGATCATGCAGTGATAAAAAAAAAAAAAAAAAACACTGAATCATAAATTGTCTCACTTACTGGCGAGTACTGTAAAAATCCTTTGGGGTCATTCCATTCCAAATGAGAAATTCAGGACCAATTAACCTAGGCCATCGTCTTGACAAATGTTATCATTAGTCTATCATACTATAATCCCCCAAATATGTTTCCTCGCTTAATTATTTTCAGTGATCTGGATTACTTAACCCTTTCAAGTGCTTGTATGCTGGAAAGGCAGGTTTATATGGTCATCATTTGTGAATGGTCTTTAGCCTTGGGGCCATTATTTGCATAATTTAACAATGACATAGGTAGGATGATTTACATAAAAAAGGGTCTAAGGCACCCCAGTCACCTTCAGTTTAATAGATACATGTGCACTAAGATGAACAGTGAGTAAATGACGTAAAATAATTCTCATACGTCATTTAATATAACCCTATATGTAGTACAGTTTGTGAAGGAACACATTTGGTAATGAATTGGAACACCATTATGATTTGTTTGGATATGTTATGGATACATTAGTATATTGCATGGTTATTATTCTGAATACTCTTTACAATGGATGAAGTACTACTGGATTAATGAACACATTATATTTTTGTTTGTTTTAATATGTCCATTGCATTGCAATTCTGGTGTAAACACACCCTTACTATAGTTATAAAACAGTATTACATATTTATGATGAACAATAAATTGTGTTCTACATTTAAGACCTTTCTTGATAAAACAATAATATTTGAGTGTCATTGATCCTTTTTTCTTCTGGATTCGTGTCTTAGCTGGAACATGTTATATGACAACAAAATCCAAACTGAGACAGTGGTGCTCCAATTATTGGTGTGTCAAGCCAACTTTAGTATGTATGCCAGTGTTACTAACAGTGTATTGAAGATGCACTTCAGATGTCAGTTTAGTGGTTAAAAGTAAGATTTATAAAACTAAAAACAATTGCTACTCGTGCTGGCTTTACACCAGCACAATACTTGTTTTAAGTCTGTTTTGGCCAGTGTTTTTGTGTTCAGTGTTTTGTGTTCAAACCTTTTATTTTGTATTTATTAACAATAAATACGCGTATCAGCGCTTCATACCCATAGTACTGAGTCTGTCTCCTCCTGGTATGATGTCACCACCAAGCCATCTTATGACATATGGTGCCAGGATTGCCTTTGCTGGAGGAGCCAGCCAGTTCGCTGTCAGCATTGCCACTGCCAGCGTTGGCACTGCTGTGTTGACCTCTGGTGTTGCTTTGTCTTAAAAAACAAGCATTAGTGGTTTCCGATTCTGAACTTGAGCAACTGAACGAGGAAGCATCCATTGGTTGACCCTTACGGTATCTTGCCGGTGGTTTAAACCCCTGACTATCAACCCTTTGCAGTCCATTTATTAAGTGCGCGTCAGGCGCGTCAGGCCCAATTTATTTTCACATGCGCAGTTAATTTTAGACGTGCTGTTTAGAAGTATTTTTTTTCACAGTCAAACGGGTTTAAAAGGCCCTGCATATCAACAGAGCACTCACTAGGCATCTCCAGCCCCGCCCCACCCTTTTGTTCGCTATCGCTTTCACATATGCCAAGAAATAAATAATAATAATAATAATAGTCACTAATGCTTGTTTTTTAAGACAAAGCAACACCAGAGGTCAACAAATCTGGACAAGATCACGTGCAAGGAAAGTACACAGAGGGGAGGGAAAAAGAAGAAATCAAAGCACGGATCGACAATAATGGATTTAAATTCCATCATTAACATTTCAGGTATAGAACTCAATAATAATCATAAGACTGCTGTCAAAAGGACTTTCATTTGTTCCATCCAAACCAGCAGATCCATTTACTACCAGGATTGAATTATTTAAATTGTTTAAATCTATTAAATTGTCCAACAAGGAAAAGAGTTTTTAAAAAGCTCAGCTCTTTTATTCCTACCTGCACTAATCCCTCTGTGGACACTTTCTGTAGGTTAGTTGAGAGGAATGTTATGTTATGGTCTCCCGCAACTAAAATGAAAGTTTATCCAAACTGATCCGTAGATGAGAATAAAAGGCCCTACATGAATTGGTGGATGACAACAATGTAATCATTAAACAAGCTGATAAGGGAGGAGCTATGTTATACAAAACAGAGAAAAATATTGTAGCGAGGTCTTGAGACAATTGTCAGACACTCAGGTATATTCACCTTTACAATCAGACCCAATTTTAAAATTTCAGACTGAAATTATAGAAGTGTTAAAAATAAGGTTTTAGTAATGAATGGATAAATAAAGATGAGTTTGGGTTTTAACACAACCGCATCCCCTACGAGCTACTTTTTACACTCTGCCTAAGATTCATAAAGATATTCATAATCCTACTGGTAGACCAATAGTGTCGGGAATTGGTTCTTTGAACCTTTGTCTCAATTTGTAGACTATTTTATAAAATCTTTGGTACAAAAGCTACCCTCTTATATTAGAGATACATCAGATTTCATAAACAATGTTCAAGCGTCAGATGATTTTAATCCTACAGATATTCTAGTAACTATGGATGTATCGAGTTTATACATGAACATCCCACACAGTGATGGCCTGGCAGCCATAGAATACTTTTTAAATTTGGAAAATTATACAGGTAATACTCAAATATCTTATCTACAGGAATTGGCTTCTTTAGTGCATTATAGGAATTATTTTAGATTTGAAAACACTTTTTATTTACAAATACATGGGACTGTGATGGGTACAATTATGGCTCCCAACTATGCCAATTTATTTCTGGGTAAATTTGAGATGGATAATATTTATAGCAATAATCCTTATTTACAAATGATTAAATCATGGGTCCGATATATAGATAATGTATTTTTCATCTGGATGGCCAAAATTGATTAATTGAAAAAATTGAGTTTGAAACATTTGTAAACAGCAGACATTCTACTTTCAAATTTGAGATGTCATTTGACTGTAATTCCATTGCCTTTTTGGATGTCCAAGTGTTAAAAGTTGGAAATTCTTTTTCTACTTTAGTTTATAGGAAAAGTACAGACAGGAATAATTTTCTCAATGCTACCAATTTTCACACGTTGTCTCTGAAATGGAGTTTACCTTATAGTCAGTTACTGAGAGTGAGACGTATTTGTAATACTGAGCAGAACTTTGATAAACATGCAGAAATTGTTGGTGAAAGATTTAAAGCGAAAGGTTATAAACCCCATTGGATTAGCCGGGCATACAAAAAGGCAAAAGATACGGGCAGGGAGATGCTGTTGCAGCCTCGTGCCTATAAATCAAAATCAGATGCCTTGGTTTTTGTCTCTACATACTCACCTATATCTGAACAGGTTAAAGAGGTTGTTAAAACACATTGGCATATATTGTCGAGTGATTCTAAATTAAAAACTGAGTTTAAAAATGTTCCACTTTTTGCATATAAACGATCTAAGAACTTAAAGGACCATTTAACTAAGTTAGATATATATGTGCCCCCCTGCAGGTCATTTTTCAATAAGTGCCAAATCTGGCATTTACCCTTGTCAGGATTGTTCAAATTGTAATGCCATGATTAAATGGGAATACTTTACACATCCGCACATGGGAAAACAATTTTTTGTAAAAGGCATAATCACCTGTAGAACCAGGTATGTTGTTTATTTGTTGAAATGTCTGTGTGGTTTGTGTTATGTAGGGAAAACAATAAGAGAACTGATATTGAGAATACATGAACATAAAAGCACTATACGCAACAAAGATATTAACTCTTTTGTTGCTAGACACTTTAATGACTCCAACCATGATGTTTGTTATCTACATTTTTTGGGCATACAAACTGTACATACCTCTAGGAAAGGAGGGGATAGAGATTGGTTTCTCTTACAAAGAGGCTTCGTGGATCCATAGGTTAAGTACTGAAGCCCCTGGGGGATTGAATGAGGAATTATCCTTTAATTGCCCCTTTCCTTTAATTGGCTCCATTAACTTTTTCTGAATATATGTACACTATGTGTTTTAAATTAATGGATACAGGTGAACTGATCTGTTAACTGTTAATTGTTAATTAAGTGGAAACCATATATGTGATGCTGTGTTCTGAGAGTCCTTATACTGATGAAGGCAGCTTGTCGAAACACGTCTGCAGCTCCGCTCCGAATCAGGGTGGATATAAAAGATTTTTTTAAAACAAAAATGAAATAATAAATTAATTGTACTTTTAAACCGATTGCTGTTGAAAAGTTAAAAATGTATTGCTATCGTTTCAGTTTTATAAATATGTATGTTGCAAACCGATGTCTGTTCAGATGTATATTTATTTACATTTTCTTGTTTTGATTTGTAAAATAAATGTTCATATATATATATATATATATATATATATATATGCTCCGGTTGTTCAGATGTTTGTGACGTACTCAATAAAAAAAAAAAACTAATTACATCAGAATGTTTTGCCTTTTGTTATACGATTTACAGTGTTTTGAATACAGCCTTCAGAAAGACGGCTGCGGGGCTTCTAGGTATGAGTATATCTCCGGTCCTTCTAGTGTAAAGTGGTTAAGTCACAGTTTTGAAGGGGTATCCAAAGACTCCACAAAGCCCTGGAACATTGGACAAATTTTAAATTAAAAAAAGGGTCTTTAAGTCACATGTTACAAAATGTTTCAACTCTATTATATAGCCCTAAGGTATACCTGTAAATATATCACAAACTTAGTTCTAAAAAATGATTTATTAAAAAAGTACTACAAAAGATGTGTCAAAACTGTCCAAAATAACCCCAGATTACAGCGCCATTAAAAATGCATCTTCCTGAAAGATTCATTGAATGCCAAAAAGAGATATTACCAAGTTAACAATTACCCAGTTATTCATTTCTACACTTGATTTTAAACATCAGATCTTCTATTTGTTATGCACAGGTTTAGAATAACTACTCTCTCCAGTTAGCCAACAGCAATATAACCAAAAACTCATCACAGATTCTCCAGAATTAAAAAAAAAATGTTGGAATAAAAAATTGCCTGCAACAAAATAAATTGAGTCGAAGTACATGAAAGTGATGGAATTTCTGTCTCTTCAAACACTGAGTAGAAGATAATGGTAATGTAATCATGGTAAATATTTTGGTTATTGATTGCACAAAAAACTGGACTGTTTATACTGTATTGCCTGCCTCACAATATCATTTTGTAAAAACGCTCTGGAAAACTAAATTGCAAGAGCCTAAAAAAGCACTTACAATAATACCAAGTTCGTGTTTATCCCTGTAGTGCCAAATGTTGCTTTCATGTACTTGTGTTGATTCACTGCAAAGTGCCAATAAGAAATTTGAAAAACAGCTTGCTTTCTCATTTTCAAATGTTTTGTTTCCAAATGCAAAAGTGAGTGAACAAACAAATACATAGGCCCAAAACCTTGCCTAGTTTTCTACTGATACAATAAACATTTTTTTGATTAATTTGTGGTCACATAAGTCACCAAGATTCCTAAGTGTACATGCTGAACCCAATGCAGAATCAACAGAAAACTGTTCTGACTGACCTTTCAATTCAAGAAGTACATTTTCTGGTTCATGTTTGTTCAATGTGCAGTACGTTGTAGAGCTTGCCATCTCAGCCCATTGAATGTAATTGAGACTGATAATCTTAAGCTCTCTTGTTAGGAGGTGAATATGTGTTTTATACAGATGTCAATATTATTAATTTATCAGCTACAACATGCGTTGTACTGGTTATTATGTGTTGAATGTTGAAAACATTAAACAGGTGTTGAAACAAAATAACAAAAAGTAAATAAGAAGATATAATTAAGTAAAGTTTGCCTCGGTAACCAAAACTTTTTTTTTTAACTTAGAGCTTACGGCAGTTGGATGTTCCTCATATTTTTTGACACATTCAATGAATTAATCACTGTGTTCATGTGTGTATTTTAACACTTTTTTTAACCTACATTTTTAAACATGCGAATGAATGCACAGCTGTAGCACTGAGCCTTCTAAAAGTGTGAAAATACAAATGAATTGAATAATTTGCCACTTTTAAAATACATCAAATGTTATCCTTTTATATTCTACGTAAGTTCAAATCATATTAGTACTTTGCCTCAGCCATTGCTTGCCAGTTTGTAATTTCCCTATGTGTAGCTGTGATAGGGTAGCAGACTGTTCTCCACAAGCAATTATGTATTCATCAGCATAACTCAAAAGCATGCTTATGGTTATTAAGCTGGTTTCTATGACAAGTGAAAATGTGTGGAAACCAGAGGTGTAACCAAGTCACTAAAATTGGGACTCGAGTCGAGTCGAGTCAGTGACATACCAAGCTCGAGTCGAGTCGAGTCGAGTCACTGAATTTGCCAAGTCGAGTCAAGTTGAGTCACCTATCTGGCTCGAGTCACTTCGAGTCATTAGTTCCGACAGTTCCAGACAGCTTCACAGGAAATCAGCAATCTATATATATAAAAATATCTGTGCTCAATTAGGTTGGATGTGCAGTCATGAATGATAACATAAATTAAACAAAGAACATATCTAAATATTTTCTCACTTCTTCTCAAGTGACATTACCGTATAGTTGTTTCAGGTGTCACATGAAAGAAAATTTTAGGTGGGATTTAATTTGATATGGAGACATGAAATAATAATATAGAATGTAGGCCAAAATAAATAAACTAGGGTTTAATGTACATGTAATTAACATAGAATACGTGCTTTCATTTTTCTCTCAAACTTCCTGAGGAGCTTTCACTCTCCTTTTTATTACCCCCAGCCCCATTCTCCCCCTCCCTCCCAAAGAGGTCTCTTTTCCACCCTCCTTGTTCCTCTTTACCCCTCCCTCTACCCCATCATTAATTTTTCTTATGTACAAGAAAGTATCAGACTGCTGTCTGAGGTTTGTAATTGCACTTAAGCATCACCAATTCTGACAATAATTTGTCACCAAGACGAGAGCGATGGGGTCTCATCAGCAGTCCCCCCCGACTAAAAACACGCTCCACTGGTGCACTGGATGCTGGGACTGCTAAAACCTTCTTTGCAAGAGAATACAAGATGTTGAGCTTTGATTTATGAGAGACCCAAAAGTTCAGGGATGTGTCTTCTGCCTGTTCTGTCAGTTCCAGATATCTTATGAGCTGGGAGGCAGCTGTTTTGTTAGCATTACTGGGATGTCGTTTCTTGTAAGAGGAGAAGAGTTTGGTGTACTTGTGAGGTGGCTCATCTTCATCTTCTTCACTTGTGCTTGAAGTAAAAGTATTCCTACCACTCACAGACTCAGCCTCCATCACCACAAGTTCTATATTATTTGAAATAAACAACATTAAGAACACAATTAGTTTTCTTTGATATTGATATAAATTGTCGCTTGAAATAAATAATTAATGGTACTTGCCTATTTTATGTATTGTAATGCTGTACATGTAATTGTATTTTAATAATAGAAATAGCCTGGGATAGCTAAATGAATAATGTACAATACAGTATTAGTACAGTGGTTTGCCAGTGAGCAAAAATAAGAGTAAATAGGTAGATAAATAAACAAGGCACTTCAATTAGAGCTGCGGGCTAATTCAGCAATCACAGTCATGTTATTCAAGTTAAACAAGATAGGGGAAAGGTAACTGGAATTGGTACACAGTTAGCTTAGTTAATTTTGTTAAAAAAACAAAACAAGTACAGAAAATTCTCACCTTTCACTTTAAGACGAATGACCTCTTCTCATCTTCAACATTTACGTCAACAAGCCATTGTAAAGAGAAGGCAGGGTCCAGTACTGCAGCCACAGCATACGCTGCCTCACCAAAAGGATGGCTGTTATTGAAGTCAACCACTCCTTCCTCAGTCATTCCAACACTTTTGAAAATTCCAAGGTAGCGCTTCCAGATAGAGGATTGAAGCTCAGTGATAAGTGGCTTCAGGAACTTGGCTTTTTTTACACAGTTTTGTAAATGTCTACCCAGGGCAACAGTGGGTATCACTAAACTTATTGTTGGTACTTCCTCACCTTATGTCAGGTTGGTTGCCTCAGCAAATGGTAGCAGCACCTCAACAAGCTCTTTGAGCTGGGCCCATTCACGTACCAACAGCACAGTCTCTACATGGCCTGCATCTTTACATGTGTCAGAGAGCTGTTGATGGTCCAGTGATACAATGGATTGCATTTGCCGTAAAACTGAATTCCATCGAGTGGTATTAGGGGATGGAATACATCTGCCAAAGTTTTTCTCAAAAGCCTCTTTGAAGACAGTGCTGGAGTGAAGAAGCACTGTAACTCGGGTAGCCTTAGACATAGCAGATCTGACACCTAAGAATTGGGAAATAAATAACATTATCTTCAATTATTAAAAGTTATTACTATTCAAAACACAAAATCCCTATGCCTTTTACTGCTACAAGCATTTGTATATTTGTATTTGCATATTTATAAATGAGCAATTTAAAGCAAACTCAGAGCCATGCATTTTCCTATACCTTTACACTGTTTGAGCCCGTCACCGACACACAGCTGAAGTGTGTGGGCAAAACAAGAAAGACGACACAGTCGTGTTGTGTTGAGGAGCAAAGAGTCTAACTCCTGCTGGTCCACATCTTCTAGGGACTCCCAAATACTGTTATCGTCAAGGTCAGCAGCTGCATCTATGGATGATTCCATGTCATCTTCTGTCCACTCTGTGGTGCCCTCATCAGCATCTGGGAAAGATGTTGTGAATGCCTTCTTAATATTTGCAGCATTATCGGTAATGATAAAGTCAAGTTTGTTCTTGATTCTGTAACCCTCAATTATTCTATCAAAAGCCAGTGCAATCTGGTCTCCTGTGTGCCTTCCCATAAAACGTTCACATGCCAGAGTGTATGTTGACAATTTAATATCCTCACCATCATCTTCAATGATATGTGCCGTTACACCAAGGAAAGATCGCATCCTTCTGTCTGACCACAAATCCACTGTAGCGTTGACAGACTCACATTTCGCAAGTTTCTCAGTTATTTCTTGCTTCAGGCTACTTGCCTTGTGAGTGATCATCTTTTTCATGCTCTGTCTGCACAAAGGCTTGTACCGAGGGTCAACCGTCTGCATGAAGTTCAAAAATCCTTGTGACTCCACAATTCTCAGTGGCAAGCTCTCACCAACAACCAGGTCCATCATGATTGATTCATGAATGGCCTGAGCCTGTGCACTTTTTGGTGAGAGGTATGTAGAAGTATTACCTCCCAAGGCTCCTGGCTTGGGTGACTGCATGAAGGAGGTTATTGAGGACTGTCCAGCTGTAGCAGTGTCTCTTGCTTTGTAACACTGAAATCTAAATAGAAAAGAAAAACGAAACATGCAGTTTATTATAGTTGCCAGCCTACAATAAGTACAGTCAGCATAACCTGCCATTTTAGTGCACATTGTATATGGGAAAAGCAAATAGCCTAAGCCTACAGAATGCATTTGTATAAGTTATGTTTTAGGTTTTTATTTTTGATAATGTTGTAACTAAATACTAAATATAAATGACTTTGCATTAAAATACTTTGGAAACAAGTTGCTCAAGGGGTAGCAGCATTGTAAAACAATGATTTTTGGAGTATTTTTAAATTACAAAATACTCTGGCATGTGTACTTTCCATACAAAATATAAAATGCTTTAGCAATTTATTTACAAATTACAAAAATATAATTACATGTATTTTCAATATTGCCCATCCCTGCCTGTAAACACTGGGGTAATCTATTTACATGTATCTATTTCTTAGCAGAGGAGCGACCTCGTTGTTACAAAATATTACATTACAGTAATATTTAAGGCATACAGTAAAAAAGCTGATCGTACAGTACAGCCTCGATATACAAACCTGTTGGGTCCAAGATTTTTCTGAAGTCGACTTGGATAAATTAATTAGTCCTGTTTCTATTTTATTATTTTTATTATTATTATTATTATTATTATTATTATTATTATTAGGCTATTACAGTAGCCCCCACCCCATACCAGACCGCGATCAGTAATTAAACATTTAAAAGCACATCAGCCACGTTTCAGTTTTGTTTCAATGTTAATTTAAGCCGGTTCCATATTTTAATATCTATGTGTGTGTGTGTGTTGATTTGCAGCGACCTTTGCACAGAGCTGTACCAGCTAACACACCACGTGCTGTAGTTGGGATACAGGTTTGTTATAGTATATCATGAAGGGCATTATAGCGGTGCGGTAATGTACTGTATGTCCATTGTGCTCTGAATCTATGTACTATTAATAATTACTGTACCTTGGTCCTAAATATTCTCTCCCTGACTGGTCCAAAAAACTGTTCAACGGGAGACTTGGCATATATGCATTATACAGACACATTTTTTATACTTTTTTTATACATTTTTTATACTGTTATGTTAATATTAACTTAAGAGTAAAATTACTTACCGGTCAGGGTGCTTAGTCTTCAAATGTCGGGTGAAGTTAGACAATGTTCCAAGTTTTTCACATATTTTTGCTTTACAGTGTAGACAAGATGCAGCCTGTTTGTTCTTCTCCCGGTCAATAGTGTAATCTTTGAAAGAGAACTCCACCACCGCAGGTACTTTCAGTGTGATGCTTTCTATATTGTCGAATATACAGTTTTACACCGATATCATCTTCCCGCCTCATATTATGCTTGATTTCGGCTTGCTGCTTGTTACGTTTTGATCATAGAATGGTGCTATAGGCTAGAAAAGTGTTTCCTTAGCAACGGTCTTGACATTCCATGCACAAGCCTGTTCTGTTTATGCTACAAGATGACTGTTTGTAGAGAGGGGCTGCCGCTGCGCGCGTTTTGATTTTTTAAAATGTATTTTATTACAAAGACAATGACTCGAGTCAGATGGAAACTTTCGTGCTAGACTCGAGTCGAGTCACGTCATTTGAGCATTGACTCGAGTAAAGTTGAGTCGTTTGATGACAATGACTCGAGTCGAGTCGAGTCATCAAAAATTGCGACTCGAGTCTGACTCGAGTCGAGTCAATGACTCGAGTCATTACAACTCTGGTGGAAACTAAAACTAAACTGTACTGATTTAATATTCGCCTCCCTACATTTGTTAAATACATTATTATATGTTTATTTTAATTCTTGTGAAGCTTAATTGACTGAATTTGGGAATTGTGATTGATAAAGACAAACGCTGCTGTGATGACTGGTCCAGCATTGAAATAATACTCTCAATGTCTCAGAGAAGTAAATACTAAACATGAAATGATAAGACACCCTGCTAAATCCAGGATACTAAGTCTAAATTATAATCAGCAAGGACAAAAACAAATGCAGCCTCAAATGTTGAGGAAACCTCTGGGGACCCAAGGAATCATTTTGCCTTTTGAATTCAGGATGCAATTATTATTATTATTATTATTATTATTATTATTATTATTATTATTATTATTTAAACGATGATTAAAAAGCATCAGTTTATGAGTAAAGTAAACTGATAATTGTAAATGTAGTAAGATGAGTAATAAACTGACTCCATTGTGATTTAGCAGTTGGTTTAAACAATTTAACAACAATGCTGGATTGTAAATAAATAGAAAACTATAAAGAGAATTCAGAAATAGGAAAACATGGTTTTTATGCTGGGTTGTTTTTTGGATGATGATGATGATGATGATAATAATACACTAATAGCATCACTATTAAAACAAACTTAAATGAGATGGATGCTGTAATTGTAGCAATTAAATATGTGATTAAAACCAAGATTAACTGAGAATTTTTTTAAATATCAAGATTAGTCACAATTAATTTTTTTAATCGCTTGACAGCCCTAATTGAAACGCAACAGAAAGATGTGAAAAGGGCTTTTTTTGTCATGTTAGCTGTGGCACCATACAGTTTGACACATCTAAAAAATACATTTTTGTAAAGTTAGTTCACTGGCAAAAACTGTTGGACTCCAGTTGGACTAATGATATCATTATGCTGTTCTAGTTAAAAAGCAGCTTCATATTTAGCATTTAAGGAAATATGTTTCTTTGCTCTGCTTAACAACAGGTTTTGTAGAACCAGACAATACAGCAATTAAAATACATGTTGAGGGGGATTTAATTGCTGCTTCTTTGCTTAGCTGTTAATGGGCTTGACACATTCACATTTCTTTATGTGTTGGTTCGTTGAGGGCCAGTAACCATGCCTGACATTTAAAGTTCTTTTTAATTGTGCATTCTGTTGCCATTTAACAAAAAGGAAAAGCTGCCATGGGAGTCCTCATTAAGCCATTCATGAGACAGCAATGCCTTCAAAATTGTTTAATAATCATGGATTCCATCCTTTCATTTTTATTTTAAGGGTGAAAAAGTCAAGGCTGGCTGGAGAGCAGAGGTTTCCATCTGAGATGATGAGTCCGTTAAATACCTCTGTTCTCAGCATGGGACTTAGATATAGGTAAGAGTTATCTCTTATGGAATTTTCCCAGTAAAAGGCTATTATTTTCAAAGAAATCCTTTGCAAGGCAGCTAAAATAAACTAAGTTTGTATAGCAGAAGCAGTGTTTAAGATTGTACTGTAATAAAATCTTATTATTATTTATTTCTTAGCAGACACCCTTATCCAGGGCAACTTACAATTGTTACAAGATATCACATTATTTTTACATACAGTTACCCATTTATACAGTTGGGTTTTTACTGGAGCAATCTAGGTAAAGTACCTTGCTCAAGGGTACAGCAGCAGTGTCCCCCACCTGGGATTGAAACCACGACCCTCCGGTCAAGAGTCCAGAGCCCTAACCACTATTCCACACTGCTGCCCACATTGGTTTTACAGTCTGTGTTCTGATGTGACTGGTCATATGTTTTGTGAAGAAATCGAATCCTGTTTCAAAATGAAGAACTTTGATTTTGGAAGTCAGAGCTCCATTTGTACCTCTTCAGCACTACAATCCCCCCTTATTGTAACAGTCACTGTAACACTATGATAATATTAAGTGACTACAATACATTCACTGCATTTAAATCCACATGCAAAACCTAAATTCCTTTATTCCTCATCCCTTGCAAAAAAATATGATCATCTAAATGTAAATACATCCATTTCATACACAGTAAAACAAAGTTAATATTACCAGTGTTCTGCAAATAACTGTCCAGTATAAGATGGGTTACCAAACCAATTTGCTTTGAAGACTTAACAGCAAATGGCAAACTTGTTACCAAGTGTTAAACAATAGTTCATATAAACTTCTGTAATTAATCTGTATTTAGACATGAAAAACATTGTATTATTATTATTATTATTATTATTATTATTATTATTATTATTATTATTATTTATTAGCAGACACCCTTACCCAGGGCAACTTACAGTTGTTACAAAGTATCACATTACAAAGTATCACGTTACAAAATATCACAATACCAAATATCACATTACAGATAAGAGCAGTTATAAAATAAAATAAAATCAGTAGTAAGAGCAAATTCAAATGAGAAAATAAAAAATACAGTAAATAATTAAAGTTAAACAGTTAAACTTTAAAACATTTGGTTATAAGATTAAATTTCATTTCAAATATGTAGAAAGTACAATAAATGGAAAAGAACAATTTCAAATAAGAGCAATTACAAAAAACGTGAATACGGTTACCTTTAAGAGTAAAATCAAGCACAAGATACAGAAAATATAATTATGATTGAGAGCAGTAGTAGAATACAGCAAAGTGTGATCATCTTCCCATTTACATACATTTATTTAAAAATCACAGGCTTAGGACTGGTAAAATAAAGTATAAAAAGGGCTCTAAAAAACAAAATTAAAATAGAAGCTTATATTTCAGTCTTGAAACGAGTATACTTAGCTCAGTTTCATTCTACGCTAGTTTTCAAGTCGATTGTTCAATTAAATCAAGTATCTCAACTTCCTCAACACATTCTAAATCCCTGTAAATTAATCATTAGGTAACATCAGTTTCACAGCATAAAGCAGAATAATCAAACTATCTTTAAGACACATCATCATTCGTGCAACATTATAATTTCAACACATTTTCTTTAACCCAAGATCTTTATGAGCTCAGAACTTATATTCTAAAAGTTACAGGCAATATCTCTTTGCTCACTTAACAAGGTCCAGTAGTATAATAAAGTATGCACAAGCTCAGTTTGTTGTTTTAAGTAAGCCGCATCTTGCTCCCGCTCCCTGAGGACAGCTGTCAATCACTAGAAATCTACTGCACACTCTGAAATTCAGCAGGATCATTCACTCAAAGCACAGATCCAGGAGTAGGAACACAAAACAAATGAACAAAATATTAACACGTTTACACACGCTTAATGCCATGATCAAAAAATAATTAAATAGTGAATAAACATAATAAACAATTATAATCATAATAATAATAATGTAAGTGATACCAATTAAATTATGACAAATAACATTGTGAAATTGCAAATAAAAATACATTCAAAGTAACACCATGTTACATTTATAGAAGCAGGAGGAACTGAATGCCATATACAAGAAAAAAAAAATCCAATTTCACAAGCCGATCAGAACTTGCGCTCTCATTAAAATACAAAATTAATTCTCTTTGTTTAAAAAACACAGTACATTCTCAGCTCCTATACAATGACAATGTCAGTTATAACATGGAAATTCTATCCATGCAGTATTCATACATTTAAACTCGAGGCCTGAATATTGAAACCTGATTCACAGCTTTCTTCTGCCAGCAGTTGCTTGTGCTTGAACCGTTTGAAAATCTGATAATCCACCTCTCTCAAAATTTCCTGTCTCCCAGAAAATATTCTCATTGTTAGCTGTGGACAGCTCAAATATTTCTGATAGTTAGGTTAGCAAAGGCATTGTATGTCCGAATCTTTACTTATATTGATTCCTGTGTTTTTTCTGAAGATAACTGTCCATCATCTCAGCATGGTCTAACAGCTTGAAGGTGTTTTTTGTTTCCTTCAGGAACAGTTTCACATGAATGGGTTTTATTCTGAAACCTGTTGTATATGTGCTGTCGGTTTCACTTTCCAGTAAAACTAAAAAACAAAAAAACACTAAGGCTTATCCCAGAAAAAGGGCCAGAAACTGTGTGATGAATTCATGTTAACCTATTAAGTATGGTTGGGGGGAGGGGGGGGAAAGGGCTAGGCTCCTCCCTATCCTTTGATCTCCTATCATCAATCAAATCTACTTCCTATTTAATCCATTAGTCACACGGTATACTACCGTCTTGTGTTTTTTCATTTGGTTGTGAAACTATAAATTATAAAGCAGATTGAAAGACCTCCAGCAATTATGTGTAAAAAATTTAAAAAGAACAAATTACTGCACAACTCTTACATGGATTCTGAGGTCTCTGAAGATCACTTCTTGTCTGTATCAGAACATTCTCTGACAGCTTCAACCCAGGATCTGGTCAGCCCACCACTCTTCTCTCTATCAGGCATCTCAGTAGCATCCAAACAGGTCCCTCCTGAGCAGGACAGCATACCACTACCCACTGTCCAAGGAGTCAATCCCTGTCGATCAAAACAGCTCCGGGCCAAAGATACACCTTCAGAGCGACTGTACTTTAAGGGCTGGACACCCTGATGACTTTAGCATTGTGGTGGATCAAGGCCACACAACAATGCTGCACTTGTACCCTGATGATGATAACTACATTCATGGCAATAATGCAGCCATCCGCCTCACCTGAATTGTGTGTGACTGGTTTGAGGAGCAGCACAAAGACCTCAGGCATATTCAATAGCCACCATATTCCAATTGGGTATTAAGGGGCTGAACTTAAAGACATTTGTCATCACAATCCGCTGGCTTCCTCTCTGCACCAATTGCATGAAATATTAATGATGGAAGTATATGCACAAATTACTTATTAATTACAGGATATGAAAGAATTTCAGCCTGATTCCAAGAACAAAGCCTGGACTCTGGGGTGGCTTTGTAATTATAATGTTTAAAAAAACTGTCTGAATTGGTATGCTCTTTCATGAAAAGAAACATATTTCCCAGTAATAATTCTGCATAATTTACAAACAGAAACATATTTTATGTGTAATGCAAATGTGCCCAAATATAGATATCATTTAAATAGATTGTACCACATCCCTGAATTCCAATTTGCAATTACATAGAGAAATCCTCTTTTATTGATTGATTTAAAACAAAACATAAAATATTCCTCACCGCATATGCAATTATTTGGAGATATACAAAAAGATAAACATGAAAAACAATAAATATGTTTCAATTGGTATGAATGTAAAAGTAAATGATCAAACACTGCAGATGTAATATAAATCACCGAAGAGCTCTTGAAGATGTAGGATAGTAATCATTAGCTTCATATTGGTGTGACAGTATAGGACGAGAGGGTTTTCTGAAGCAAGCTCATGCAGGCACTGCTTCTTTACTAGTGAAACCATGAAACCTGACTATCTATATTTTATTTCTTCTGTTCTTATAGATAAAAGGTATACTTTGTAAATGGTATACTAGTTAATGGCTTACCTTTTTTAATACTTATGTATGCAAATGTATTCAATGTTTTGCTTTAGCCTTTTTACAGTAATTAGAGCACAGCAGTGGTTACAAAATGAATCTCATTGTGCTATCTAAACTGATATGGGAGGTTACCTGGTAAGTAATTACTCATTACCAGATTATTGCATGGTGATAAAATTATTACATCAAGACTAAATCACTCTGCATGAAACACTTTTAGATCTGCAAAGTACTGCTATTAACAAATAAAGCCTTCTACAGTTGCCAGTTGGCATAATCAGCCACCTGTATTAGACAGTCATATCCAAAGGTATCACAACCTGCATGCATTCTGACTTTGTTGTGATTCATTAACCTAAATGAACTGTTTATTGAATTATCATAATGCTTGGGTGCGGGGGGTGCTGGTGACGGATCAAGATTTTTGCACATGGCTGACAGCTATGCCACTGACCTAGACTTAAGGGCTATGCACACCGGGAGCGAAGCAAACGGCACGAATACAGCACGAGTACATAAAAAAAAACACAACTGTAGCTAGTCATGAAAAGACAATACTGTCTGCTTTTGCTATAAAATAAATAAAACAAAGAAATAGTCTAGGTACACAACACACTAAATAAAATGACATTTAACAGTGAATGTTTATATGTGATCTGGTTTAACATGTAAAGCATTAAAAAAGAATACATCTACACATATTTCTTTGTAAATACTGAGAAAAATGGTTTAATATAATATACTTTTATTGATTTTCAGTTTTAATAAAAATCTTCTCAGTTAGTGTGTGAATGTGATTTTTATTATTGGTCAACATTATTAAAACAAAGAAGCGTCATTTTACAGAACTACGAATAAACATACCATCAATGTCCAATTGTTCTGCTATTTTTATTGTTTATAACCACTGACACTGGCATCATAAAGAACATTATATTTTTCGACTTTAATAATTAAATTCTCATTGATGTCCATTTCTCTTTTATTTCTTTGGTAATTTCTGCCTGGACGAGACAGTGACAGTCTGACATAGAAACATAGAAGGCTTGCGCAGACAAACCGTCAGTTTGAGACAACAAGGCAATTCTATCTTTGGAGTAAGGGGGGAGTTTGCATAGCAGCTACATGAATATAGAATGGTAATGTACACCTCTTCATGGTGACCCCCCCCCCCCCCCTCCAAAATGAAATAATATGCTTGGACAGTTGTATTGGATTTACCGCTATATCATGTATGAAGGGTTTGGCAGCCTCGCAAACAATAACAAGCTCATGCACAAACGTGAGAATCTATTGCACGGCCATGAGGCTCTCAAACCTGTGAAAAAAAGGTTTTCATGGGTAAACTTTGAGACTTGACACCCATGCCCTGATTTTCATCCAGAAAGTGACCAGACGGTGGTTTAATGTTTATTTAACATCTAAGTCCTAATGTGTCATTTTATTTCTTATTGAGAAAGACTTCATTTTTTTTTTTTAAATGATATAGGATGTCTCTGATAGGGTGGTGATTTAATGTACACAGTTGAAGTCACGACCACTTTGACCAGATTACAAATCTGTAAAATAAATTGATTTATCATCATTTATTTTCTTTGACTCATTGTGTGACCCTGAGCAAGTCACTTAACCTCCTTGTGCTCCGTCTTTCGGGTGAGACGTAGTTGTAAGTGACTCTGCAGCTGATGCATAGTTCACACACCCTACTCTCTGTAAGTCGCCTTGGTTAAAGACGTCTGCTAAATAAACAAATAATAATAATAATAATAATAATAATAATAATAATAATAATAATAATAATAATAATGATTTTGGGGATTGTTGTGATGGGGGTGTTTGTGTACAGTACATAGTAAAATATGATGAGATCAGAGAAACCAACAAATCTGCATTGCACGCCATTTATTATCTGAGTGTTATTGGGGGATTTTAGGTATTTATTGTAATGGAGAGGTGCTTGTGTAGAAAAAAAAGAAAAGATGCGCGTGGCCGTTTTAAACAAAGCACAAAACACAAAAAAAAATGCTAATGCTTTTCAACAAAGACAAGAGCTTGTGTGTGTAAAACAAATTAAACACAGAGTTCTTAGTTATTTTACAGGCATGTATCTTATTAGGTGTTGTCTGTGTGTACTACTGTACAACATTAAATAATACACCAGATATCAAATAAACCAGCAAGGAAAATGAAGAAAAAAAACTGCCTCCTTGAAAAGGATAATGTTTTTCTAATGCTAAAGATGATTTTGGTTTGACTAAAACAAGGAAGATCGAATTGAAAGACACTGTGGCACAGGAAATAATTTTTCAACATCACAAGCAACTTGAAATATATCTTACCTTTGCGCCAGTAAAAATACCTGTCCTTTTACAGGATTATAAACTATTTATTTTCTTTTCAACAGAATGTATAGTGCTACAGTAGCTTCTTAGTGTTCACAAAATAGCAGGTGAAAGTGTTTACACAATGTATGTACATTAGACATCACATTTCACAACAACTACAAATACCAAGATACACTGTTGATTTTTTTTCAACAAAATGCATTGAAAGCCAGCAGGAGCAGTAAATTAGCTTCTATTTATTCTTAACCCTTGCATAGACAAAGACAAAGAAATAGCAATATTGTAACCCACACAGACTCCAAAATATGTAAAAGGAATGCAACAGACAAGGGCAACCTCACCCAAAAACAACTTGATAGTAATTTGAGGAAGATCACGCTTACTCTCCGGTTCCAAAATTAGTTAAAATAAGCACCTGGGGAGTGTGGCCTACCACTTAGCGTCTTCGTGATCCCCTAGTAAAAAGGCCTTGCTTTTGGATTGCAGGGTGAGTCATGTGAATGTGCCTATTTTGGCTGGGGATGGCGGGTTAAGGAGAAACAATCTAATGGGGCTAGTTTGCCTAATCACACTCAAGTGACCTGTACTGGCAAAGCACACAAACACGTGCAGACTTCCCAGGCTGGGCCCTTGCCACCAGGAATTAGTAGTTTGATAACATAAGTTTCTTACTGTAGATCCATTGGCAGTAAAAGAGGTGATTGACTTGACAAGGGAAGGGAGGTCATCCATAACCTTCACTCCTCCTGATCAATAAGTGGGTTGCAGTCAATGTCAAGGACGGCAGGTTCATGGTCCATGTGCACTCGTTAGTCACAAATGTACTTTATATCTATTTGCATAAGGAACTATGAACACATCTTGTTTGATGTGCTAAAAATCTGGTTTTAGTAATAAACTCCCTATGAGACCCTAGCAAGAATCAGATGTGTGGACAATATATTTTGAATTTGTAACCCCCCTGCCCCTTTTTTTTAATTGCCTTTGCAAACTTTTTTTCTGGTAGAAAATCTCCTGAAAGACATCACCCTTCTTGCAGCAGGTGCAGTTTTAATGATGCTTTGATGCCATATGTCAAATTTCATCACTTGCTGAGTGGAGTGACATTTCTCTTGATAGCTCCTAGCAACTGCATTACACGTGGTTGGTCACCTTGCACTGTACAAGTAACTCCTGCAGCAAATACATTTATTTTCAGTTTTATGCTAGATTGCACATAGACTACACAGCTTCTGGTGCTATTTTCATTACATTTCATTTCAAAAAATGTCTTGAGAGTTGTTCATTGCATTTAAGTAAATACAAGTACTTTGAAAATGTGCAGTCTGTATTTTTTGTGATAAATAAAGTTGCAAAGATATGTGTGGCAGAACGGAAGCCTTACACATGGGAAATATGTAGTTGTATTGTATATTTTTGCATTATTTATTGAAAATTGATTTAATTAATTGTTTAACTGCTGTGGCGCTCTGCCAGGGACAAGTACCTGTCTGCATGGAGCAGCAGCTGAAAGCAATCAGCTGTTTCAGCAGGCAGGTGGGCGTGTCTCAGTGGAGCGTCCATATAAAAACATAGCGATCACTATGATCAGGGCTGCTGCAAGGCCTGCCGTTTTCACGGCACCTTTGATTTATAGTTTGTTGTATTGTGTTTTATTTTTAGTGTCTTTTACAGTCTTGTACCGTCCTCTGTGCGCTACCATCGCTGGTAGCGTCACATGACATTATTGTTTGTTTTTTCTTTGTTTTATGTGTTAATAAATACTGAGCGCCGTGCTGGCGTGTTTCACTGCACGTGTGTCTCCGTGCCTCCATTCCGGCTCTCACCTGCCTGTCTGCCTGCTTCAGTGCGGGAACAACACGCAAGAACGCCACAATATGTTATTATAATGAGAGTGAATGTGTGTTGTTAGATACTGGCGTGCTTTGTTTTTTGAACCACTACCTATACATTGTTAAGCCATGCTGAGACTGAGACCCAATAGAGAGTGCATGCAGGGCCATGGAGTCCCTTATGCCCTTCCAAGGTAAACTTGCTACATGCAACAACTGTCAATGAGTGGGCCTCAGGCATAACCAGAGGATAAGCAGAATGGATAACCGTTGCCTTTACTTGTAAACTCTTTTGAGTAGAATGGCATTAATTATTTATATGTACTTTGTTCCCAAGAAAAGGCTTTAAAGTCACCGTATTTGCCCCAGCCCGTCACACTGAATATTCAGGCTGTTCCTTTCAGTTGTTTTATCTGTTTATTGGCTAGATATGGATGTGTGACAGATCAGTCCTTTATGGATTAAGGTCGGTTTAATAATATAAGGCTGTATTTTTTTTATTTAATGCATGTGGTATTTGAAATTCTTTGAGGAGCAAGCTATGCCTTATTTATTTAGTAACTTATTTTTTTAACTGGATTGAATTCAATTGGATGAATATTCCATTTTGATGAATGCTGTGGGATTTCCATGACTGTTTTTTCTTGAGGGTGGGTTCAAAGAAAGTCCAACAGTTGCCTCAGTCCAAGAGTTTTTGAACTTGAGTAAAACACAATAATTTGTTTTGTTCCAAAGTATTTTCCAAAGTATTTCTAAACTCTCACAAAACATAAGTTGCACTTAAAGAACAAGGTAGGATTCTTCATCCATCATTTCAGAAAGTATTCATTTAGTTTCTTTGATTTCCTTCAGACCATAATAGGGAAATTTATAATACCTTACAAGAAACAATGTTGTCACTTATGTAGGAACAATTCAATAATTGATAATTCCGTGTTTATTTGGGTTGATTAGTTCTCTTATTAATAATATTTAATTGATGTATTATAAAGGTCGAGGATTTACTATGAACACACATACACACACTAGACAACTTTCCTTGTTTAATCAACTTTCCTTTTATCCAACGGCTTGTTGTTGCAGTTGGGACATGTTGACATATATATTTTATGTCTTCCTTGCACCAAACCGCTTGTGTTTGCAGTTTTGTGGTCTCTTCACTGTCCTTTCAGCCTCACCCAGTCCAGATGCCCCCCTCCTAGCCCTGGTCATCTTCAGTTCAGTATTCCTGCCAGGAACCAATGGGGCCCTTTTCTTAAGACACAGCAGTTTGTTCTTTTCCTAACACACAGTAGTTTCATTAATTAGTCAAGTTATATCATTAATACACATTCAGGTATTAATATCATATTCATGGAATATGTCCCACACTGATGTCTAGTTTGTTATTTTACAATTTAAGAGTTAAGCAAATGTTAGTTATTCCATTTTCCCTTTTTTGATATGTGTACAGCTAATGCCTTAACACAGCCACACTTTGAAGGCCATGTTGTCAGTTCGCTTGAATTTCAAGTAATTGGTTGTTTTAGCATTCAGACAGTCAAGCAGATGGGATTAGCAGAAGAAATCCTGCTGGCGTGTTTGGAAAAACATGCTTGGTGTGGCATGGTTATTCGTCTCCCTGCAAGGGTGGCAGTTTATTGAAAAAAAATTCAGAAGAGAAGAACATAATGAAAAAAAAATACTATAATGGGATGCCACCCAGTGTCTTGCCACTTGCTCTTTGGCTATATAATGTCATGCCTGTGATACACAATTGTGTACACTTCTTTTTAATAAATTGTTTCCATCAATGAACCCTACAATGTGATACATAATACTTCTTGTGCACAGAGGTGTCAAAAATAGTCCCCTTGCCTGTCACAAGATGGCAGCATCAGTGTCAAGGCTCCCCCTAGAGGCCCCTGGACAGTGTGAGTTTGCTAGGAAGCTGATATTGCAGGACCCTATTACCTGTCGAATAAGCTTTGTGGCAGTAGTAAGAAGGGAAGTACAACTTGCTGAGTTGAGTGACATTGTTAGTTACAACCACTATTACATCATTGAGTTATGCTTGATCTTGGCTAGGCGAGTTTTTAATATCTAAGCACCTAATAATCCAAAGTGTCCACTTAAACATTTACCCTTGTTTCCCACCTAGAGGATAATATGCAATTGTAATTTGTTAGTGCTGATAAGACAAAAGCAAATAATTTACAAGTTATAAAACAAATAAACAGTGTAATCCAATCTTTATCTGGCTGTTTGCTTCAGCTTGGTCCCATAGATAGCAGATACAAGATTTGGAACTCACTACAGTACCAAGATTACTGCCAGGCAATGGGCAAGCAGATCTCTTGAGGAAATTAGGATGCTTAGTACGGATTTGTGTAATAGAGCAAGCCAGACATATTGGGAATACTACATGTTCTGAGGTGTTTCTTTGAAAGCTGCAGTAAAGAAATATCCAACATTAAACATTTATGCATACAGTATTTGTAGGCTTTTGATGAATACTCTGTCACAGCATTTTACACATGCACGCATAGTTATTTCTTTTGTTTGAAACACTCACCACAAAAGGGTTTACAAAATGCCGTCTCTCGGACCGTCATTGCAGACTCATTGGCCTTGACGGTGTATCAGCAACTCCGTTTTATAGTGAGACACTCTGCCAAGACCTACCCACTGGTCAGGGATCCATCTAATCCCTGGCTGCTGTTTCCTGTCAACACACACAGCTGATAGGACGTCTCTGCAGAGTGTCTGGCTCCTTTTAAGTTTTTCAAACTATTTACAAAAACAGTGAAAGAAAAACAAACAAAATACAAAAGCACATTATTTTCCATGCACAGGGCCTAAGCCCTGCCACATATGGGAGATATATTGTTTTGAATAATATTTATCATAATACTGTTTTTATAATAATATTTTCTCAACAGAACATGACATCACACTGACCGGGTCTTCTTTTTTCATTCCAAGCCGAACAGTGACATTTCAGAATGTTACAGCAGGCATTTAAACTGCAGCTCATATTGAAAAAGTTGTACAGAAAAATAAGTCTGTTTGTTTACACATACTTTTAATAACCACGGAAAAAAAATCACTTGTTATGAAAGACTCGTTAGTAGAGGCCTTTCATAATAGCTTATGGGGATAACAGTCATATTGAACAGAAGACCAAAATGCATCCTCCATCTCTTTTTTACATAAAATAATTAAATCTATTTAAAATTACAGATATTATTATACTTTTCATTGAATATATATGTATATTGCCCATCAAGGTTTGCAACAGTCACATGCCAAAACTGTATCTGATATACTCTTTGTCTGTCAACACCTTAAATAGGAGATGTTTTCTCAAGGAACAGAGTTCATGTTCAGAATTCAGACTGCCAAAATATTGACAATATTGTGAAGGCCCTTCAGAGGGGTAAATACTACTTCCTTCCCATCTTCCTTTAATCAGCTTGTTTAGTTCAGGATTCTCCAATTCAGTGGAAAAATCAATAATATGCGACCACACAAAGTAATCACTTTGCTTGTACCACAACAAAACAATGGCAGTAAATACGGAAGATTGATTTGATGTCATTTAATAAGGCAGAGAACAGACTACAAATAAAACATTAAAGCATATGAATATGAAACATTCCATGGAAAGACTGGGAGCTTTGTTCCAGATGGAGAGCAGCTGTTACCCATGCAAGTGCCATTCTGATTTGAAAGTCATTCTGGATTTCTAAAATGTGCTGATTACTAAACAATTGAGTCATGCCTTTTCTGTACAGTCCATTGCTCTTCGGGAAATAAGGCTAAGAACAGAAATCAGTCGTGTGCACCTAGACTGACCGAGTACTTTGTACCAGTTTACAGTTTAAACCACAACAAGAAATATACCTCACTGGGAAACAGCTCACATTATAAAATTCAGCTGTCTGACATTATATTTGACAGTGTTTTATATTCAGAATTTTCAGGCAGCAAATTATGTACTGCAACTGGATGACTTACAAATACTTTGAAAATCACACAGGGGAATGTTGATGAAGTGTAAACTACTCCTGCATTCATTTCGAATGTACTGAATTTTTACAGTAAGTGGTAAGTATCAAAGGGAGCAAGCATTGTATGCCTTTTCAATGTAAATGTCTAAAAAGTCTACTTCCACCTGTCTCAAAACATTTACAAATCTGACCTTAGACAACTAATTAAAGTTTAGACTTATTTGAAAACCTAGCCCACAATTCTCACAGCCTGCTACAAGAAAGTAAGGGAACTATATTAAGATATATCATATAGAAAAATGCTACTGTATTTTATTTATTTGGTTGGAATGGGTTATATCTTTTTAGTGATTAACTTGAAGAAATATGAAACTCAAAAATAAAATAAATATGTTGCCAAGACTTTTAAGGGTGTATTCATAAAGGGTTAACGGCTGTTGAAGGCGACAACAGGAGTACATGATCAGATTTTCATCGTAGCCACTTATGTAATGACCATTGCTGTCCATAAGGGAGAACTGACATGTGTCGTTAAGCCCCAAGGACATTCATCCATGAAGGAATATTTTAAACAAATTGAGATAAAGGTTAATGAATACCTCATTAGTATAAAGTTTTCATCGGTTCTGAACGTCAACCTGCTAATCATAAACCTGATGCTGTTGACAACGAGGTGTTATTGAATGCTTGGTGCATTCCAAACTAACGACAGCCTCATTTAAAAATTCTAAGTGATCACCATTGTCAAAACAACTAATCTGAACATTAAAAAAAGGTCCTCCCCCAAATTATTTTTAAATAAACTGTACAAAAAAAGGGACTGCTGTGCACTGTTTTATAATTTGCTGTCCCTGAGATTAGCGCTGCCTAATATTTTGAAAAATGAATAGTCATGCCGTATAAATTGTCATACTGCATCTGTGTTACACCAACTTTTCATGATCTCATTAACATCCTAGGTATGTTTAAAAGAAAACAGTAAATAAATGAAAAAGGAAAGAATGTACACTTACATGCTGAATACAGTAATGACATGCCCTTTCTCTTGAAAAAACTATCCAGCGTAGATTGCTCCTCACGCCCATTTGTGTGAAGATGACGGACAGGCAACGATTGCATTCGTCATGCATGATTCGTACTACAATAGGTAATCTTTGAATTAGCGTTATCGTTGAATTAGTCAACCATGGTCTTTGTTTTCACTGAGAGAATAACACACTTGACACTGGAGAAAGTTCAATGTCAGTCAGTACTGAGATCGTTGTATCCGGGACAATCCAGGGCTAATTTGCATTGAGAAAATCGGTTCTTGCTGTTGGGATTGTTAAAAACGGGTGTTCGTTGTAACAAGGGTTCGTTATAGTGAAGTTAGACTGTATATATATATATATATATATATATATATGAGATTTGACAAGTCAACACAATGGAGTTTTCTGAAGAGATAGTATACGTGACCCAAAATTTGGAACACTCTTTTTATTAATCACCAGGCATAAATTACCTGTAATTAATATTGTAATTAATTTTTCTGATAATGACTGTAAATAATTATTAGTTTTTTTGGAAAGCAATAACACACAACAGGGCTTCGCTATTGTACAGAACGAAACCTGTAGGGGTGCAGATATTGAACCAAATTTGAACCCCCGGGAGTGTGTTATTACACCTATAAAATGGCACCTGTGGGGTCCCCGAGTGGTGTCGGGGTGAGTCACACAGTCAGGGGAGCGCAGGTTCACGTCCTGACTATGCTATGTGAAGTTGCCGGAGATTTCAAAATATTTGTTGTTAGCTATTCAAGTTCAACCAGAGAGAAAAACATAGTAGCTTTCTTTCCAGCTTTTCAGAGTGTGTGTTTCTGAGCCTAAGGCTTTCAAGCTGTAAAGTTCAGGCCTGGCTTTACTAAAGAAGTCATAGACTTTCCTCAAATGGCAAATGTCATTTCTGAATGAGTTCAACATCTAAGTCGGGCAAAATTCAATAACACAATATTCAGTCGTCCTTGCTGAGTGAATCTGACATAAGGGCATGGTGTCCTAACCTGAACTCTGCTCAATTTTAAATATAAATAAATAGTGTAAAGAAACAACACGGTATGTTCCCTCGCATTAAAACTATAAAAAAAGCACTTTTTCATCATTTGTGTTTACTAGCTACGGATGATTCAGTTAAACAATTTAGGATCAGGCTTGAAGCACTTAAATGATACAAGGGCTTCACAGTAGTAAGACATACGGGTTAGATTCCAAATTAACTTTTATAAGTGTATCTCTAGAAACATCTAGAAAGAAACAGTGGTACACAGGAGTCATCAATATGTATTATTTTACTTGCCCCATATTGTTTCTAAAATAGTTTAAAATAGTTTTAGCTTTCAGGGTGGAGATGGTCCTTCCAGGACTTATCCATACACACCAGACAGGCTTTGTTCAGTGGAGACATTGTGTTTATTTACTTTTTTAAATTATTCATCAATCCCAAAATGCAAAGAGTTCAGTGATGGCTGTCTCACACAAAGCAGAGAAAACCTCTGACCGCTTATCTACAAATAATCAGATTCTCAACCCATTCCATCTGTTGGGGGACGGGGAGCAATGTTTACTAATTTGAGGAACAGGTTTCAGTTCGGGTGGACCTCTACAAATGTTAAATATTCAGCTGCAGGTGCTTGCTGTCTGTCTGAGAATGTGTGAGAATGCTAGGTATGCAGCATTTAACTGCTGTTTTCTCGTACCGTTTAAGGCTGAGGTTTGTCAGAGATGCGGAGTGTGGAGTAGTGGTTAGGGCTCTGGACTCTTGACCGGAGTTGTGGGTTCAATCCCAGGTGGGGGACACTGCTGCTGTACCCTTGAGCAAGGTACTTTACCTAGATTGCTCCAGTAAAAACCCAACTGTATAAATGGGTAATTGTATGTAAAAAAAAAATAATGTGATATCTTGGATAAGGGTGTCTGCTAAGAAATAAATAATAATAATAATAATAATAATAATAATAATAATAATAATAATAATAATAATTGAGTGATGGTTATGTTCTGATCAAGGTAATTTGGTTACTGCCAGGTTTGGTAGGTTAAGTTGTAGCCATGTCGCTATGCAAATTTCAGTGCTTTACTAAAAACCAACCACAGCTGCTTTTGAATACTTGTTCCTGTATGGCAGAAGGTACTGAGAGTTCAGTGGTCAGGGTAAGTAGACTCTGTTCAGCCAAGCAATCTTGAACGTCACTTCTGCATTTAATACATTAAACTAAGAATACGATACGAATAGGCTTAGTTAGTGTTCCTGATGCAGGATTCCGACTCGTATTATCTTTAGAGCAGATCCCGAGACACTTTTACAATGCCATATACAGATTTTATGCAGGTGAAAAAACTCACCGATAATGCAATGGTTTTTGACTTTCATATGTGGAAGGCAGCTCATAAATACAATAAACTTACAAGTTATTGTTTGATAAAGAATTTAGACATGTTTTATGACATGGACCTTTTATTTTTATTCAGTTACAGAAGGAATGTGAAATTCCTAAATCACACTTTTTCCATGTTTTGATCAATAGTTGATAAACCAATTGCATCAAATATTGAGCAGCTGATTTCTAAACTGTGCTCTGCCCTGGATGAGTTTTTGCTGGACAGAGATTCTCTCTGAAGACAATAAGAGGGTAGAGTGGACAACACGGATAGTGATTACACAGAACCAAGGTTAAAGGTTTGAAAACAGGGTTGTACCTGTACTTTTATTAAGAATATTGTTTTTCACCGTGTGACCAGGATGGATGGTGGTAACATCAGGCCAGGAAGTAGACAGACAACAGTGCTAGGGAATGGAAGCACTGATGCACACATTTAATTATAAATGAAAAGGTTTAACAAAACAAAACACTTCACAAAGCAAAACGGCACAGTGACCAAAACAAACAGACAAAACAGAACATGGAACCAAAAAAGTATCGTGCTGGTGTAGAACCATCATGCGTAGCAATTGTTATTGATCTTTCTCTCTTGATTATTTTGCTTTACCTGCCGACTCTCATTCCGCCTCTGAACACACCAACCGCGATCAGCCAAAGCTGCAGGTTTTTATACACGTGACCGTATCCCAAATTAGTAATAAATTGATCCACATGGAGATGCTCACATTCTGCATGAGTTTAGCATGGATGGGGAAGTTTAACTTCATCCATGCTGCACACATAAACAATAGATTTTAAATAATAATACACCAAATAAAACAATACACACAGGGGTGGGGTGTACCCCATCACACTTCTCGCCCTTTGCGCGTAGCACACATGGCCTCAAAGGCCACTTCCCCCCCCTTAAAAACCCAACAGTCTCAGTCAAAGTCTGGGGCCAGAAACGGAGGCATCAATGGGCCCACAGGCGGCAATGTTGCCAAGGCAGTGCTGTTAGCGGAAATGCTGACAGAGGCAAGGATGGCTCCTGTAGCCGGGGCAATCCTGGCAGTGGCAATGCTGCCAGTGGCAATGCTGTCAGCGGAAAAATGCTGACAGCGTACAAGCTGGCTCCCCCAGCAGAGGAAATTCTGGCAGCAGATATGCTGCCAGTGACAACGCTGGCAGTTGAAATGCTGACAGCGGGGCAGGGTCCTCCTCCAATGGTGCCGCTTGCAGCGGAAAGGCCGACAGCGGGGTGACACACTCTGGCAGCAGAAATGCTATATGTGGCAAAGACGGCAGCGGCAAGGCTGACAACGGCAATGCTGTCAGCAGACGTGCTGACAGCACCAAGGTTGGCTCCTCCAGTCAAGGCAGTTCTGGCAGCGGACATGCTGCCAGTGACAACACAGCAGGGGCAAGGCTGACAGCGGGGTGGAACACTCCGGCCGTGGTGACGGAACTGCATACTCCAGCAGTGGTGGTTGCGCTGGCAGCAGTAATACTGCCCTCAGTGCGGGACACTCTGTAGCCGGCGGTTCCCTTCTCTTGGGCTCCAGTCTCAGAATTTCAGGCAGCGCAACTACTGCTGATGGAAATAACACAGCCCTGGGTGATGACAAGCAGGAATCCCTGGGTGGTGGCAAACATATATCCCCTGACGATGGCGAGCTGGCCTCCCCAGGTGATGGCAAACTTTTAAAAAATACAACAACGTTGTAGAATATAGTTAAGATCTTGATAGAAAACTATGAGAAATACAAATGTATATGGGCAGAGGAACATGAATTAAGCTATGAGGGCTCTGGAGACAACTCACCAGTTATAGATAAATGACCACCAATGGCAACAACATGCAGACAGCAATAAAGGAAGAAATGAAAGCATTCAAGGGGTGATCCTAAGAGACCAACATGGGTTAGACAGACGGTGCAATAATATGCTGTGGTCAATGGTGTCAAAACCAAACATTTATTGGTTTCAGCAGCACAGCAGTGTTAAAGGGGAGAAAGCATATCATTTATTTTCCAATGTTTGCTTTGACCATCTTCACAAATTAATTCCAGTGTACACCAGATATCCACACGAATCATTCTATGCTGATTATATTTGGAGAACATAATAATTCCTTAACCTAATAAATAAATACAAATGTTGGTATATTTATGTACGTTTCTAATTCAAATACATAAAAATACAAAACAAAAGTGTTAACTTAAAAACTATAATAAAAAAGGTGAGCTGCAATTCAAAGTCATCGTTTTCATATTATATTAAAGATTTTTAAATGTTTAATTGTCTTGTCCTACTTGTTTAATTTTGTTGTCCTACTGCAGGTGTTAAAATCTAAGTGAGATATGTTAAATGCTGGTGTATTCAATAAAAGGTTCTTGATGGTGCCTGCAGTTTGGTTCAGTGGGATAAAAACAGGTATGGAAAATGTTTTAGTGCATTTAGATCCTTGAGTTTACTCAGCTAGAATTCTTAATATGCACCAAGTCACTGAAGCAATGTTAAATCTACCTTCAAGCATTTCTTTTGATGAATGCCACATGAATCATGCAAAAATGATTGAATGCTCTCGATTTAATCACGTGCAAACTAAAGCAGATATGTTAACAGGACAATAGTGGGTTCTTCAGTAAGGTTTAGTTTCAAGATAAAAATCTGTTATTTTTAGAGAATAGAGTTTCTTGATCAATTTTTGAGAATAGATGCATCTTTTTTTATGACTGAAATGTGCCACCCTTATGTGTTTCAATTTATTACATAAATGTATGAGGTTGTAAACCATTTAAAGGCTAAAACTCATCATAAAAGCTTAGTAATCTCAGTTTAGCTTCCAGCTAGACAGTTTTATTTTTTATTTAAGAGGAAGAAGTTGAACAGTAAATATGAAATGATAAATCTCAATTTCTCTGGGAAAGAGAATTTTGCATTATTTATAAAGGCCACGGTTCCATTTAATTTTGAACCCATAGAATCATTTGTTTGAAGGAA
Organism: Acipenser ruthenus; assembly: GCF_902713425.1. Classification (NCBI taxonomy): domain Eukaryota; kingdom Metazoa; phylum Chordata; class Actinopteri; order Acipenseriformes; family Acipenseridae; genus Acipenser; species Acipenser ruthenus. The sequence goes on from NC_081192.1 coordinate 94,549,478, forward strand.
TAGGTTATATATATATATATATATATATATATATATATATATATATATATATATATATATATATATGTTATAGGTTTTATATATATATATATATATATATATATATATATATATATATATAAGTAGCTTTAGATTTAAGGTTGGCAAAAGCAATAACTATGGAATTATGGGTAATCAGGACATGCAAATTTCAGCTTTACAAGATTTCAGCATTACAAGTTACACTGCGGGCGGCACGGTGGCGTACTGGTTAGCGCTGCTGCCTCACAGCGCCAGGGTCCTAGGTTCGAATCCGTAAAGGAGTAAGTGGTTAATGATAATGGATGGAAGTTACACTGCGCTGATGAGACCCAAACAGGGCTAAACATGTATGCAGTTGCTGTAAGCTGCCTTTTAAAATGCTGTCATTGTAGAAGCCTTTTGGCGACTTTCACGAGACTTGCTCTTGTAATCATGAAAGCTTTTTATAAAAAGTAGAATGCACCCTGAAAGGTTTTCCTTTTTCTAGGAAAGCGGTACAACTAGTTTGTTGCTGACAGACTCTTACTACATATCTTGGTATCCCTGAATAGAAAAGTGTCTCTTTAAAAATGCACAATATATTTTAATAAACAGTCTCTCCCACAAGTGTTGTGGTACACCAAAAATGATCCACTTATGACTGGGTATGTCATTTGCTCTTCATTTTACCCTGAAAAATAGGTTTCTGGCTAAGGACTGCCAAGGACAACAATACATTTAATACTGCACCAGTCTTGGCAGTGAAATAGAGAACAAATGATCCCCCCAGTCATACAGAGATGTTAGTAAATGTATCATATTTAGGGTACCACTGAATTTGTGAGATGGATTGTTCATCCAATCAGGGATACCAAGATATTTAATAAAATAGTAGTCTGAGTGAAGTTATCCTCAACAAACCCGAGATGGAATTACTTTCCTTTAACTCACCGAAGCCCATCTATTATTTTTTATAATACATGGATATTAGCATCTGTAATAAAAAAAGACAATATACGGGTGTTAAGGTTCAAATTGCAAGCGAATTTGGGATCCTTCACGAAGCTGCTTGATGAGATTCGGGGATCAATAAGCTACTAACAACCAAACGAGCAAGATGTGCAAAATGGCCTCCTCTCGTTTGTAAACTTTCTTATGTTCTTATGTTTTTATAATAATAATACTAACGTAAATTAAGTTAATATTAAAGACTCTTAAAAATAATTTTCTTGGGGGCTCCCGAGTGGCGCATCCAGTAAAAGCACTGGCTAGAGTGCAGGATGCGCTCTATAGCCTGGACGTCGTGAGTTCGAGTCCAGGCTATTCCACAGCCGACCGTGGACGGGAGCTCCCAGGGGGCAGCGCTCAATTGGCCGAGCGTCGGCCGGGGGGAGGGAGGGTTAGGTCGGCCAGGGTGTCCTCGGCTCACCGCGCACCAGCGACCCCTGTAGTCTGGCCGGGCGCCTGCGGGCTTGCCTGTAAGCTGCCCAGAGCTGCGTTGTCCTCCGACGCTGTAGCTCTGAGGCGGCTGCACGGTGAGTTCGCAGTGTGCAAAGAAGCGGGCGGCTGACGGCACACGCTTCGGAGGACAGCGTGTGTTCATCTTCGCCCCTTCCGAGTCAGCGCAGGGGTGGTAGCGGTGAGCTGAGCCTAAAAAATAATTGGGCATTTCAAATTGGGGAGAAAATAATAAAAACTAATTGGCAACGACTAAATTAAAAAAAAAAAAACATTTCTTAGTCGCTGTCAGAGTCGAAGATTATTTGTCTCGCTCGCTTGTTTGGTGCTCCCTTTGGTGGAGGATGATTGTAAATCTTCACAGAGACAGATGTGTTAAAAGTGCCTAAAAAGCATGGATTGTGGGTGTGGTCAAGTGATTTAAGACGAGATGAGATGAGTAGTTAAGTCAGTCGGTTGCGGTGTGCAGGGTTGCCGGCTCATGCCCAGCCACCACCCTGTTACACGCACGCATTATCAGAGAGCATACTCAATCTCCTTGCATAACCAAGACTGACCCGAAAGAAAGAAGTTTTTTTTCAGAAGATGTTGATGGGATGACAGAAGAAGAAGAATATCTCCCAGATGATGAACTTCACACTGATTCTAGTAAAGAATCTGAAGTAGATGAGCCAGTGCACCCGTCAAACAATGTTGTGTAAAATCAAAACCATGTATGGTATTTATAAAATTCTTTCTGATCCTAGTTTCTGAGGCTTGTGGCTACCACAGGTAATTGTACAGTTTTTAGGTTGGAGATTACTAAATTACACTTATTAGGACATTTCTAAAGATAAATGAATTATCGAGTACATTTTAAAACTTTTTTACATTGAAACTAGGTAATCGTAGGGTATGCTTCATCATCTTCTCTCCCTCTGTGATTTAGAAAAGTATCAAACTATAATACTTCATGTGGATATTTGCGCTGATACACACCGTAAAATTAAGTCATGTCAGCCGGACCTCAAAAGGATTGAAAATCCTAAAATATACATGTACAGTGTTGGGTGGCTTATAGTAATTAATGGCTTTCCTTGAAGGTGCTTTAAAATGAAAAAAAAACATTCTTTAAGGTTACATTACAAATGCAGAAGACAACTTTGGAATCTAACCTTTTTTTATCATGATTATTCTTCTTTACAGTTTTTTTTCTTTCTCCATAACATCTGTCACTACACTATTAAGCCTATGAATGTTTATGTTTTTTTCTTACTTTACAACCTCACATGCACTTTGCTAATGAGGGAGAGGTACTTGGAGAGCACTTCCATTGACTGTAATTCTCTTTTAGTTTACATAGGGGATTTCTTGATTGGTAAGGCATTACAAAAAAATCTAATTAGATTACAGACATTCAGAATAGTTTGCTACTGACAACTAGAATTCTAAGTCCAGGTTTGATTTACTAATCTATTTTACTTTGATTCATTTTTTACAAAAAAAATAACAAAAACAAAAAAAAAACTAAATTAAATGAAATCCTAAAATCGTGTTTTTGCCTTTATAATAAGCCTTCATTGCTTAGAGTATTCTTGGGTCTGTCTATCTGTCTATCGGCTGGGTGTTTGAAACGGGTCAACATGTTGAGTTTGTGAGACAAACGATTTTTGCTCAACCTAATCTTAATTGATAGAGAAAGTGCAATATGGCTTTTTAACATCACAAAAGCTCAATACAACTTTTTTTTTTTTTTTTTTTTTTTTTGCATGGGCCAGTGTAAATATAGCTACTATATATATATATATATATATATATATATATATATATATATATATATATATATATATATATATATATATAATATTGACAACATTTTTTTGGTCAGAGATTTGTCAGTGAGAAGGAGCAGTATTAAGGAAGTGCCCTAGAGTTGAGGATAATAGAGAATGGGAGATTGATGAAATCCAGGGATATTTCCCAGCGATTAAATCCATGGATGGATGCTGCATGTAAGGGTTTAATATACAGTACTGTATAGTCAATGTTCTGTTTGATAAACAGCTTCTCCTTAAAAAGCTTTTCAGCTTTTTATTATTGTGCCTCTTGAACCTGTACAGCCTGCCTAATGATAATTTCAATTGGTCAGTTGCAACAAACTTGAGCTGATCCACATCTTTAGTAAAGACCTCAGGGTTAAATTGATCATTTATGTAACTTTGTGTGGTTCAGGGGGCAGGAGCATGTTTCTTCATTCTGTATTTGTGTATAATTATAATAATGCACATCATGTGAACATTAATAGTCACATTTCCAGTAGATTACATTAAAAATAATTTACCCTTTCAGCACTGAAGGGAGTGAGAATTTCTATACCACTATTCAGTACCTGAAGTTGAAAAGAATAGTGCTAAAAAATTTGAGAAATTGTTCTAATTATCGTTCAAACATTTGTCTGATTTTATTAGTATGTCTTGTTTTAGTCAATTAAATCAGTGTAAAAAATAACCTTGTTATCATGTATTTTTTTCAGCAGTTACAGTGGATGGAATTTAAATTAATCTCAGTGTACTTTGGTTACTATTTTACACCTTCAGAATTATGTTTAACTCAATGCTTTATTAATTTAACAAAATAACCGCTTTGTTTAAGATGTTGAAATACACATCAAGGGTTCATTTTCAAGTTAGTACAGCTCTTAGTTGAAAGAATCACTGGACTAGCTGAATACCTTGTTTTACAATCCTCTTGGGGGTGGACGACATACATTGTGCTTGTTGCAGTTGAGAGCATCTTCAAACCTACCTGCAGGCTTTTGATTTGTTGCAATTGAAACTGTTCCAAACACTATTAGTACTGTCCTCCATACTAACCTCATAATCATCCCCAGTAAGCACGTTATTGTTGGTTTGTTGCAATTGAATGAGAATGTGCTTGAGTGAAACAGGACCTGATCTCAGATGAGATGCTTGAAAACTAAAACAGGTACCTCACCAGGTTTTCTCCTTCATTGTAACACAGAGGCATGTAGGTATGCAGATGCATGTGTTTGCATGTGAGGGATGTAATTCTGATGTGGTTGAAAATGATAAAGGGATTTCAGTTATTATGTGAACATTGTCAACTGACCTGTTTGTCTTCCAATATTCAGTTTGCTCTTCAAATTTCCTTTAACACCATGCTTTGATTTATTTAACAGCTGACAGGTTGTCAAATCCTACTTTGTTCTTAATCCCTTTGAGAAAGGTCATATAAACTGATTTTTGAACATACTAAATGCACATGTCTTGCTTTGTTAAGTTACATGCGGAAACTTGTATGTACAGTTTAATTTTAATTCACTTCAATTTGCACTAAAATATATTGTACCTACCAATTAAATTTGGTAAATTTGCAAACATCATAGATTTAAGCAATATAACCCAAAGAAGAATGCTTTACTGTCTGGCAATGCCCACTTCGTGCTGAAGGGACATTTAAATGCATGAGGATACTGATCATCGGCATCTGTCAATTTGCTGCTTCACTGTGTCATTACCATGTGTCCTTCCCTATACACATAAGGTTAGAAAAATGATAAAATAACATAAAAATACACATATTGTGTTATGTTTGTGTATAATGGTTCTCTAAAAGATTTGAGTAATAATTAGCTATAGTCAGCACTAGGACCCTTTTTTGTTGGAATATTGGTGGTGGCAACCCTTGTTCGTACAGATACATGTACTCAGATGGTGTTGCCAGAAGTGATATGAATATGCATTTCTGGAGCTGATCTTCAATCAGAAAGTGACCAGACAGTGCTTTCATGTTTATTTAACAAGGAATGTGTCACTTTATTTTTATGGTGCAAGATTTATAATGTTGTATGTATCTTTATTACACATTAAAATATATCTTGTTACAATGTCCTCAGCAAAGCTTGCTTTACACTTTTTAATTAGTATGAAATATCTACACAAAGGCTTTTGTGGCTTTAAATTAGTGGCTAGAAAATATTTTTCCCCCAGCAAATAAAAATGTAACACAAGTTGTACTTCCAGTGAATCTATTCTATCACGTTCACCCGAGATTCAGTGGTAACGTCATTTTTATGTATGCAGCCTCTTTCTACAGAGATTTTTCAAGTAACTAAACATTTGACACTGTAAAATTGTTGTATGTGCATATACAGTAGTATGCAATTGGCTATTAAACAGTTGCAAAAGTATTTAAGCAAATAAGAGTTTTTTTTTTTCTTTTTTTACAGTATTATAAATTACATGCAGTTTTTACCAGAATTAGTAATAATGTGATTAATGGGTTCCATTTTGAAAAACATATTAAGAAAACAAGTGTAGGTATTCATTGCTCCAGAGCCAATATCACTAGTTCAAGGCCATATCACTAATTCAAGGCCAGGAGGCTGTGTGGTCCAGTGGTTAAAGAAAAGGTCTTGTAACCAGGAGGTTCCCGGTTCAAATCCCACCTCAGCCACTGATTTATTGTGTGACCCTGAGCAAGTCACTTAACCTCCTTGTGCTCCGTCTTTCGGGTGAGACGTAATTGTCAGTGACTCTGCAGCTGATGCAGACGCCTTGGATAAAGGCGTCTGCTAAATAAACAAATAATAATAATAAATGGCAGCCACCATCCTTTTTGTACTAAATACAACATTGTAACATACCAAGGAGCTCTTCGACTTGTTGCCTGGGTGACTTCTCATCTCCGGGTTTAATCTGTTTGATTTATGAGACATTTGTTGAGCACCCCTGTATTCGCTTTGTGTTGTAATTTACCTGGAAAGCATGACCTTTCAGAGATTGCATATGACTGCTAGTGTTTCCATGCTTACTCAGTAAGTGCATGCAGGAATCTCAAGATGTGCACATCTAAAGCTTGGTTCTATTTTAAGATTTTATTCAACATGATTTTTAGCTTGATTTGTTTTTGTCGTTGCATACACGTTACATTTAGCTTTTTAACATGACATACCGGTAGTTCAAATTCATATGATCCCATAATATGTAACCATTGGTACATTCTGAATTTAAAATGGCTGAGGAGGGTTTGTGGGTATCTGGTAACACGACACCAACATCCATCTATAAAGGGTACTTTTTTAAAACAATTGAAGATTTCAGGGACTATTAACTTTGGCAGACGAGGAATTACCTGAGATAAAGCAGACCTGTTAAAAATAGCTGCCATTGCTGGCTGAAATAAACTCTGTAATGGATATGTCACTGCAGCTCATGAATATCTACACGTCTCTGAAGGGGTTAGTGTCTTGTATTTTATATGGCAAGCCAAATTATCATTTAGAGATTAATTAATGTATATATATATATATATATTTTAAGATAGCTCTAAACATTTCTAGATATCTCAAATACATTTAGAGAGATCTCTAAATTATTTCCAGATACCTTTAAATTAAGCTTTAAATGAGATGTCTAAAATGCATTTTCAGATATCTTTCAATCGCTTTAAGACAGTTATGTGAGTTCTGGATCCCTGTGGTGTTCATTGTTGTTTGAGCTCACACAGATGATACAGACTCCACAGTCAGATTGATTACCGTGATGTATTGAATTACCGTGATGTACATCTTAGTGATATAACATTAGATTGTTACATCACTAAGATGCGCCAGAGGCATATATAGCTAGGTGCATCACGATATACCCCTGTTATATACATGTGCTCAGTTCCAATTGTCCCTGTTCCTTGTTATTAAATGAGTTAAGACTGTATGCCTTTCTTGTCTGATAATTTTATATATACACACACTCGCTGGAGAAAGCTAATAATTACGTTTTCCTGTTGTTATGTTACAATCCATATTTTGGATTTTTTTTTTTTTTAGATACTGCAAGTGCTTGTAATGCAGGCATTTTTTTGTATTGAACATTTTAATGCTATAGTGCTACTTTAGATGCTATGTTAATTTATTATTTTGTGTTGTGTTTTCACACTGGACACTCCAATTTCTTACCTACAGAGATCATGTGAAGACCTATTTTAGTGGACCAAAAATGTCACATGTTTAAATCTAGTGGCTTTTATTCTAGTGTTTTTCTCCTACAAATGTATTTTTTATGACGTGCTTTTGCATTGCAAACTGTAGCTTTAACGTTTTATGTTTCTTTTGTGAAAATATTTGAAATGACAAAACAGTGGACATACTGCAGCAGCTTTGAATTGTATTTCACCAGTCAATAACTATGCACTTCTTGATGGTTTAGCATGACTGTGTGCTGTGCTCTACCTCTGAATTTTAAGCACACCTAATTGTAAACGTAATCCATCTACCTAATGTTAATAATGGCTATAATTTCTCCTCCGTCTGAGTCAAGGCACACCCCCACCCCCACTGTAGCACTTCCCTCTGTGAATCCAATTATTTACTAAACTCCATTTCACACTTTCATTTTTGTACCCTTCAACACTTGAGCTGAGAGAACTAAATTAAGTGCGAAGTAAGTAAAAGATTGAATAGAACTTATCCTTCACAGGGTATACATTATTTTATCTTGTTAAAAATGCCTGAAGGATCCGGCAGTATGGAAAACAGTGGAAGAATACAGCCTGTGGCCTTTATGAAGGAATAATTATGCATAATAATAATCAGAATAGATGCTGAAATAATTCAATTTAAGTTTGTCATTTACAATATATGAACAGCAACAGCATGTTTATGCGTATTAATTTGCTGAATTATTTATGATGAACTTCCAATTTATTTTTTTATTACAGACGCACTACAAAGTAGCAGTAGACTTTTAGTTTACATATATTGACTATATTTATTCATTACACCATTTTAACAGGCATGTCATTGACATTTATCCGCCACCATGGTTGTAAATTAAACATCTGAGTCATAATTAACTGGAAAAAGGTGATTTCAACAACATCAAAATCTGACAAGAGGTTCTCTGGATAAATGCAAAACAAAGAACCTTAGCAGGTTTTATCACAAAACTTCATAATGTAATTTTGACTAATAAACATGCATAGTAATGCAATGTATCTTTTTCTTTCTTATATATTTACATTTAGTTTAGTTACGTAATCGCTTATATAAGTACATAGTGTTGTTTTGTGGATTGACCAAAAGTATTTGCTCAAATACAACAAGGTTTAACACTAGAACCGCCATGCGGGTCAATTTGGCCCATTTTGGATTTTCAATGTTAATTACGTTGTAAATCGTATGTGTATGTCCGTTTTTGACTTTTCATAAATATGTGAATTAAATATCCAGATGGCGTTTGATAGCCAGAATCACAAAAATTATAAAGTTATAAACAGTTCTACCTAGAACCACCACGTGGGTCAATGTGACCCATGCATTACAATACATGTATTTTTTAATGTAATGTAAGATATTCTATTTTTTTTTTGTAAATGCAGCAAACAAGACAAGCCCCCTCCTCCTAGCACACGTGTTTTTTTTATTTATTTCAAGCCTTTCTTTGTTTGTAGACTGACTACGAGACAGAGATTGCTATGATTGTGGATTTGTCAAGATGCCAACTCAGTGAAAACTTAGTTGCTTATTTTTCAATGTACCTGGAGACAACAATCCTTTGTTTTGTTCCACAAATGCAACTGGGAATATATCTGAAGGAAATATTTAATCTTGAAAGTTGTCATTTTGATTGGAATATTGCAAGCTGCACTCTGATGCATACAGCAAACTGAAATGACAGGTAGGATAACTACTTCTGTGCATAATATGAAACGTATGTTATATATCCTTTTTTTATATTTACTATTAGAAAAAAAACATTTTGGTTTTACAGGTTTGTATGTACCAGTTTACCCAAAATTGTTCAATGGAACTGTCTGGATGCAGGCACAGTCAGCTGGCAGACGCGTACACTCCTCCATAGAGTAATGCAGCCGTCATACCAGAAGTAGTGTTATATTTTCTTTTTATGTAGTATTAGAAACAATGATTTCGGTTTTATAGTTTTGTGTGTACATGAACCTGTTTACACCTGTACACAGGTGTATGTACATACCCGTTTTTTTTAAATGTATATTTTACTATATTTTGTCACTGTTTGTAGTCATACTGTATATGCGCTCATTTTAAAAATAAAGCCTTTATGTTTAATTTTCCATTTAAATATGGTGTTTCTGCGTAGTTGTATCCGATAGTATGTCTTTAATTTTCATAACGAATTAGTTTAAAAATGTATGGGTCACAGTGACCCACGTGGCGGTTTGAAAATCCGGCGGTTCTAGTGTTAAAATGTACACTTCATTGACAGCGTGCAGTACAGTGTGGTATAATTACCAGTTCCGGAGACTACTCCTGCTGGAATTCGGTGCTACTGCGCCATGCAGAATTTGCGCAGAATTAATTTTCGCCGCAGAATATTATTTTTTCACACAGAATTTGTGATTTCCACCATAACGCTTCCTTTTTCCAATTTTGAGCACAAAGTACCAGTTCTTCCCAAAGTAGCCAGCCGGGTCCGGATGAAGTTACCAGCAAAGGGCAAAGGGATATTCGTTCTTTTGCACGACATGCATCAAAAAGTGCTACACCAGCTTCTCGTGCTCAGGATTTACCTTCAAAACTACACGGATGGGAACAAATTATTTTGCACATTCTGCAATGCAGTTCTCAATCATGACCGACGGTCTGTAATTCTGAATCATTTTGATTAAAAAAAAAAAACAGACTGAAGGAAGATGTGGCTCAAGACGATGGCGGAAAAAATGTCAGAAGACCATTACAAGCACGTTGAAAAACAAAACACAGGCGGAGAAAGAACGTGTAGAGGAAATATAAGAAAATGTTACAGAAATATAAGATAAGTAGCTTAGAAGAGCTATTGCGATGGGGTTGCTTCACTTGCTCTGAGATCCTGAATAGACAGCTCTGTTTTTAAGCTTTTTTTTAAGTGATGACTATGGTCAGTTTTTATTATTAATAGTAATAATAATAATAATAATAATAATAATAATAATAATAATAATAATAATAATAATAATACACTCTACACTATGTAACTTTCACACTTGCATGTGATGTTTTACAGTCAATTGTAATTTAATAATGCATTTTTGTTAGAGTCTGCCTCCTTCGATAGAGGCATAAGCCAAATATAACTAAAGACTACAAAATATATACATGATCATTTACTATACTATAAATCTAAATTAAAATCTAAAAATTCAGAACTAAAAATAATATGAATAAATGTATTAATCTAAGAAAGATGTTCCATGGATAAGTAAACATTTGTGCTCACTCAAGACTTATCTAACTTCTTCTACTTTCAGATTTGTAAAGCATGGGTGAAGACACTAGCAGGTGCCAACAGCCCCTTGTCAAAGAGTGAACACCTACTTGTGAGCAAATTTCTTGACAACAGGGTCTGGAATGGTGGTGTGATTTCTGGTAGGACACAACTGACTAAGACATACTTACCTAAAGTGTACCTTGAAGAAAAGGCAAACTTAAAGAAGAAAATCGCTGTTATCTTTGATGAATGTTGTGATGATGAGGCAACATCAGTTCTGAATGTACTGTTTGCACCATTAGAACCTGATTGCAATGGGCACGTTAACTCCTTTTCGGGAACCTGATACAGAATCAACAGAAACTGTGACACAAAGATATCCATGAAATCCGCTGCTACGTGTCTCTACGCTGTTTGCGATTCTAATATAAAATGTGATTTTGAAAAGCCTAGGCAACAGAAATATAACCCTTAAAGGTACTGTATTATCCTGAAGACACAACCACATGAGGGAATCTGCTGTCTTTGTTAAGCTCTAGCTGGAACCCTGAGAAGGGGGAGGTTCAACGGGGCTGACTTATTTTACACAAAAAAAAACAGTTTTGTTTTTCTTTTGGCACGAGCTAGCTGTCAACTTATAGCCTTTGCATCTCCACTTCACCTCCAGCTGCTAGCCAGGACAGCCACAATAAAGCAGAAGCTTCCTTGTTTCAGGGTTTCTAACTTTCCCCAGAGACCAGATGACAAAGCATTGAACAGTCTACAAATCTTAAACCTCCCATGCCCAATTCCCCTGCTGCTGCACTGCTACCTCTTCTCTTTCTTTCTTCTGACAAGATGAATGAAGTGAAATCCGTAAAAATGATTCTTCATCTTTCTAGTTTTAAAAAAGCTTTCCTTGAGTGCTGACAGCAAATTACTGCCTGACTCATAAGGTACTGATGCAAGACAGATTTTCTTTTTTCTTTTATTATTATTATGGTTGAATTATTCAGGAGGCTCATTAGCATAGGGATAGCTTGACAATTTTATATTTAGGCTTCCGTGTCGACTGCATCAGCAACACACTTCGTAGGAACTGTTTTAGCATTTCTGACAGAGAAGTGTGCAGTGACTCAGAACTGACTGCAATTAGTGACCACAGGGAAATCTGTAACTGTTTTTTTGTTTTTTTTTTTAATCCTGAGCACAGCCTTGCCTCAGTGTAATGCCTTTTTAATGACTAAAGGAAATGTTCCTCTTAATTATGATGAGAAAGGTAGATTAATAACTTTTCATCTGCTACAAAAATATTACAAAAGTATTATCATCTGCTACAAAATATGATGCGCATGTTTTCCTGTAAAACCCCATTTGTCCATTTAAAGACATAATCTATTTGTCTTTGTCTTACAGGCTCTAATTTAGGCACCAATATTTCCTTACTTTGCTTTATTATATTGGGGAGAAATGGCATTGAACAGTTCTGAAGTTGATGCAGGTTGTCGATTGGATTGCTGAGAAAAGCACAGGTAACATTTACTGCTCGAGGAGCACCAACACACAAACTGAACACATCCCTATTGAAACTACGTGCTCTGGGAGCATCCACACCTCCAGGATCATCTAAAGCATTTCTTAACCGGAACATCGTATCAGCTCTGTCCTCAGATATTTTCTTTCAGCAAAAATAATTATCTTCTGTTTAAACATAATCTTACCTGTTTTTCTTTCTCTAAACGTATGACCAATTTATATATATATATATATATATATATATATATATATATATATATATATATATATATATATATATATTTTCATTGAAATATGCAAAAATAAAAAAAAACACAACTACATCCATCACGTGTAAATAACCACACATGGAAACCCCCCTTTGATTGGCCAACAGAATCAGGTGATAATGTGTTTGTGAACAGAGAACCAATGTGCGACAATTGAACGTTATTTGATCCTCTGACATCTAAACATACGTGCTTTATACTTGGATGCAATGTAAGGCTGCTTATTATAATGTTGGAGTAAAAATAAAACAGCTAAAAAAGGTTCAGTTAAAAAAAATCCTGTAATTTTTCGGTAAAATTCTGAATAAACCGGAAATGCACAACACTAATCATACTCCAAAGTCAACAGAGCTGTACATATTACAGAAAGATATGTTTCTTCATTAACATTATTACTACCAGATTTTTCTACCTGAGGAGTTTCAGCTTAAAAATGTTGGCAATTATTATTTTATTTTTTTTATAATAGAGGGCTGACATCTGACCCAGTAGAAAAATATTAAAATAAAAGGCAATTCTAATTCAACACCATGTCTATTTTTTTCACCTATTTCACTCATACCTTTCTTTATTCAAACAGGCCAAGATCAGTTTCAGGATGACATGTAATCAGCCAGCATTAATCCTCAAATGCATAAAGAGTTTAGCTGTATGTGATTCCCCGAATAAATATAGACTTAGGGTCAGATGTCTTGTTTTCCAGACAACTACAAACTAATGGCTGAAATATTCAGCCACGCATCTTCCAAGACAGAGATCTGATAACAGAACTAAATGCTAAACATTTTTACAAAGTCATTATAGACCCAACAGTAATTAAAAATGGATGTATCCTAAAGTTGTTGCATCTGAACCACAGTATTTGATATCCTTTTGGAAAACAACAGAAAAAACAAAAACAAATAAGACGATTCAGAGATGAGTGTACCATTATTTAAAGTTATGTTGTTGAATATAAAGTGCTATTTTGGTTTATAACCAATAAGCATGAAACTGAAGCTTTAGAACCTTAAAGTTTCAGCTCTAATCAAGTTTAAGATGGGTATTGCTGGTTGTGCTGATTTCAGATAGTTTACGGAAAAAATGAAGTCAATTAACAATAAAATGAAACTATCAATGTACTGGTACAAATTCCAGTAAATCTTACCTAATATGTTTTACCATCCTTTCATAGTTCTCACATTGTCACATGTGAAAGATGCACATTTTATGGTAAATTCACATTTGATTTTGTAACAGTATATTTTTTCGTACCAAGCACTCATGACATTTTCACCAAGCACTCATTGGACAGAATTGCTATTTTAAGAGGTCACATGAAGGAATTCAGAGACATTGTAAGCAGTGGTGGAGTCCTACATCTAAAATTACCAGAATGCCAATTAAAATATAGATTTTCATAATCAAAAATTATATAAATTCACGTTTTATTTGTACATTGAACTTGAGGTAACATTTAATTCATTTAAAAGGAAAAACAGTTTTTTTTAGACGTACTGCACAATAATCGGCCCTTACCTCCAGTTACAACAGCGACTGAAGAAAATATTTGAAATTAACAGCACATTGCATATTTCTTTCACATAAATAATGTAATTATATTAAGCGTATTAGAATTTGCTTAAGCTACAAATAAAACGTTTTTAGCTTGTACTGATTTACATGGAAGAAAGCTGCCCCTGAGTGGAGTGGACACTGTCAGAGTTTAAAAGTAAACCAGGACAGATTGTACACCAACTCTTAAGCATGACATTGCTGGATATGGTCTATCAGTCAGTTCTTGCTCATCCATGTAATTGATGTAAAGCTTGGGTGGAATCACTTAATGTTCTCTGAAATATCTGAGAATAATGAATCTAAATGATTGTCACGGGGTCCCCTCTCTGCCGAGCGGTACTTCATGGTCCCCGGAATGATAAGAAGAAGAAAGACAACTTTGTAGTTGCAAAAGGGCAGTTTTATTTATCAGCAGTTCAAAAAAAAAAATTGCAAAGTATTCACAATAGCAATATGGCAAAACAAATAATAATTAAATATTAGTAGCGTATGCTTTCCTGTTCCCCAGCACCAAATTAGCATGCTTTGGAGACCTTGACGCTCTAGCTCTGTGGCTGCGCCCTTTGAGCTCCCAGCTAGAACTAACTGCAGTGCGATAGCAGCCCCTTTTTAAGCCTGTTAACCCCGTCCATAGTACAAATGCATCCATTTTATGTTAACAAGGGGGTTCAACTTAAAGGGACAGTCATGCAGGGAATAACAATACACACTGTTTTTAACCCTCACCAATACACATTGAATAAACAGTACTCTGGCATCCATTCGATCAGTCAATCACCAACATATTATATAAATAAACACAAATAAGGAAGGTATGTGTGAGTACAGTACACCCTCGCTATAACGAACCTGTTGGGGTCCAAGCCTTTTGTTCGTTATATCGAGGGGTTTGTTATAGCGAAAGGACAACAAAATGAACAATACGCTGTTGGAGTAAGTTAATGAGATGAGATTGTGAATAAAAGTACAATTACATGTACCTGTTCCTTTCATGTATGCAGTATTCTGCTTTGCTTTATCCAATTTGTTAAAGAATTTAAACGCAGTACAAAAAAAAGCACAAATCCTGAATTAAAGCTGAACTTTTATTCAAAATCAATCATGAATCGTTTCAAAGTGCACCAAATCTTAATCAAACATGCAAGAATCACAAATTGAGTTTTTATTTCAAATCAACCTGACATGAAAAGTTCATCAGATCCTCAATATTTTTTTGTTGTTGTTTTTTTCTTTAATCAATTTTGCTTTGCCGCATGGTTGCTGAACAAGCCAAAAAACGAGTGCTTTTTGACAACCTGTATTCACAACAGAGATATGCCTGCGTTACTCCTTTTTTTCAAACAATCAATATAGTTTCCAGCTTTGTTGCAACAAAAAAAGATTTTTCGTTTCGGAGGCAGTTACACAGCACGCGCTTCTTATTAAGACAAAAGAGTTGACTTCACAGCACGCGCTTCTTGTTAAGACAAAAGAGTTGGCCAGCCCCAGGGTCTGAGGCCGCAAGCCATCAGGGCCCTTGCTGGGGCTGCTGAGGCTAGGGCTGAAGCTGCCTTGGAGGCTGCCTGGGGCGGTTCTCCCGTGGCACAGCCTACAGATGGGAGAAAAAAGACAGAAGAGAGAGAGAGAGAGAAAGACTTTTGTTTTTTAATAATAGAGTATTAGTATCATTATTATTGGACCTACACACTGCTTTATGGGTGAGTGGTTTGAATGTGAGTAGGGTCTGCTCAACAGCAGGCCAGGCCTAATGGAGGAAGCACACGGTTGTCGTTTTTTTTTTTTTTTAAAACAGCAAGGCAGTAACACACACAGACACTCAACAGCAAGCTAGGGTGTAAGGGTTTTTTTTTGTTTGTTTTACTGTAAGAAGTAATATAAAAACAATAGTAATTCACAACCTGTAGGGGCACTAGGCCGCGCACAGTGAGTGGGCATACTGAGGTCACCCAGAATCCTCGATTCAACAGCGGCGCACAGCGGAGCTGGGTCTTGCTGGAGAATCACGTCTACCTTCTCTTATGTTTACTTTCAAGCAGCTGCAAAGCAGAGGAAAGATAGAAACACATGCAGCAAGCTGCAAAGTTAGTGAAAGCAGACTACAATTGCCAGGCGATGTAGGCTGTTGAAAGTATATATATATATTTTTTTTTTAAACAAAACCTAGTTGCATAGTGTTAGCTCAGTCTTCAGCTGTCGAGTTTCTGATTCTGGGGAAGTAGCAAGCTGACTTCCAGCAATAAATTTGCAAGGGACCTACAGACAAACTCGATAGAGAGAGCTCTTATGAGTCAATCACACAACTGGAGAAGGTTAGTTTATATGTACCTTGTTTACTCACCTGAAGTGAAAGGCAAAAGAGACTGAAGTCTCCGTGCAGTGACTATTTATTACCTCAGGAGGCGGGACTGAGGACGTAACTCCATGGAGGGGCCTATCAGCAGCTTTGATCTAAAATGCTCAGTAAATACCTGACAAGCAGACATATCCCAAAAGTATTGCTTTGGCGGTCATCTTCGAATTGAAAGGGAACTCGAATGACAAACATGACAACTAGCCTGTTGCTAGTTTTTGGCATCCTTTCGGTCAATATTGTTTAACATTTTTAAATACCCTTTTCAAAAGATTTCATCTTGATTAAAAAACACAGATAATTTGGTTTGTGCTTTGTGATAGGCCACACAATCTGTTAACATGACAATAAATCGTGACACAGGCAGTTTTGCAAATGTTATCCACACTATGAGGGAAGTGGTGTTCAACCTATGACTCTTCCAGTCTATTCCAGCCCAAGCAGCTCCTTCGTTACAGTATTTAATTTAACGGTCCTAGCATCAGTTAAATAATGAAGAAAGATCATACACCAGAAGAGCCACAGCAAGTAAGGTATTGTCAAAGATTATTATGTTATCAAGTTTATGATCCAGCTGGCTTCCTAGTCCCAAGAACATATTACATTGACATAAGGGTTAGGATAAAGCCTGGTGTCAGTGTGGTATTATGGCTGACTGGGATTGCCCTGTGTTGTTCATTATGAATATTCTATTCACAGCTGTGGAACAAACATATTAATGACCATGACAGTATTTACAGTATAGTACTGAATAAGAAATTACATTGAAAATGTGATGAGTGGTGTAAGGGCAACAGCTATGGCCAAAAGTTTTGCATCACCTAGACTTTTAGGATTGAGACATAATTAAAAACAAAATCTAAATGAACATAATTGAGATATTTTATTTAACATCATGTAATCAAAGAAACGACAAAATTATGTTGCAAAAGTCTACTGGAAGCCATAGAAGTACAGTATTTCATGTTAGATTTTGAAATGTCACATTTTTCAACTTTTTTTTCAGTTTTTGAAAAACTGACCACTTTATAGTAGATGGAAAGCTATAACGTGGTATTTAATTCAATATTATTATTTGTTTATTTATTTAGCAGACGCCTTTATCCAAGGCGACTTACGGAGACTAGGGCGTGAACTATGCATCAGCTGCAGAGTCACTTACAATTACGTCTCACCCGAAAGACGGAGCACAAGGAGGTTAAGTAACTTGCTCAGGGTCACACGATGAGTCAGTGGTTGAGGTGGGATTTGAACCAGGGATCTCCTGGTTACAAGTCCCTTTCTTTAACCACTGGACCACACAGCCTTATTCAGCAGGTTTCATTCGACTTTATGAGGCAAAATTAGTAGATGAAGCCAAAAAAAGCAGGTGGAGGCAGGGGAGGAAGAGGCAAACAGGTAAAATATAAATCATTGGTCATATTGTTTATCAAGCGACGAATAAGAAACCAGCTATTTGATTGATGATTTAGTCTGGCATTGGAAGCGTCTAACATGTGCTTGATATTTACGTGATTTGAACTAAGGTTAAAGTAAGTCCCTTGCCAGAACCATCACTTTGCTTAATTGTTGGTATCTTGGTATAGAAAAATGTACAGTACGTGCAGAAATGTTAGTGTGGCATTGTGGCAGGGCAGAAGAGCCCTACGTGTAATCAGTGTGGCAGGGCAGAAGAGCCCTGCGTGTAATCAGTGTGGCAGGGCAGAAGAACCCTGCGTGTAATCAGTGTGGCAGGGCAGAAGAACCCTGCGTGTAATCAGTGTGGCAGGGCAGAAGAGCCCTGCGTGTAATCTGTATGGCAAGGCAGAAGAGCCCAGCGTGTAATCTGTATGGCAAGGCAGAAGAGCCCTGCGTGTAATCAGTGTGGCAGGGCAGAAGAGCCCTGCGTGTAATCAGTGTGGCAGGGCAGAAGAGCCCTGCGTGTAATCAGTGTGGCAGGGCAGAAGAACCCTGCTTGTAATCATGTGGCAGGGCAGAAGAGCCCTGCTTGTAATCATGTGGCAGGGCAGAAGAGCCCTGCGTGTAATCAGTGTGGCAGGGCAGAAGAGCCCAGCGTGTAATCTGTATGGCAAGGCAGAAGAGCCCTGCGTGTAATCAGTGTGGCAGGGCAGAAGAGCCCAGCGTGTAATCTGTATGGCAAGGCAGAAGAGCCCTGCTTGTAATCAGTGTGGCAGGGCAGAAGAGCCCTGCGTGTAATCAGTGTGGCATGGCAGAAAACCCCAGCGTGTAATCTGTATGGCAAGGCAGAAGAGCCCTGCTTGTAATCAGTGTGGCAGGGCAGAAGAGCCCTGCGTGTAATCAGTGTGGCAGGGCAGAAGAGCCCTGCGTGTAATCAGTGTGGCATGGCAGAAGAGCCCTGCGTGTAATCAGTGTGGCAGGGCAGAAGAGCCCTGCGTGTAATCGGTGTGGCAGGGCAGAAGAGCCCTGCGTGTGATCAGTATGGCATGGCAGAAGAGCCTTAAACACAAGCAGAATTTGGCCATCTCCGGATTGATTAAATTATTGTTAATTCGGAGATGGCCACGTGTATATAAGCATGTGTTTTTCTGTGTTCAGTCTGGGTGACAGGGAAAAGAAATTAAAAGTTAAAATAAAACAATTGCTGTGAGTGCTGGAGGATCAGCACGGTGCTTGTTGGGTGGAAGTATTTTTGTGTTGCAAGACTGTTTTTGTGTAAACGTTCATTTTGCTCTGTGAGCAGTGTTTTTGTAAAAGTTTTTTGTTCATTTTTCAAATAATAAATACGTGCAACTGCGCTTCACCCTGCAGTACCTGTGTGTGTGTGTGTGTGTCAGTGTCAACTTCCTGGTCTAGGGACATCAGCACCAAGCCGTCCTGTGACAGGCATACAGACAGACAAATGTATGGACAGACATACACCCCCTACAATACACGTAACATATACCAAATAACATGAATTCCAAGTTTGATCGCAATTGCATAAGTGGTTTTCCAGAGATATTGAAAAATGTTAAGGGTGACATACACACAGGTTGTACCTGGGGGGTTGTGAGTATGAAAAGCTGTTATACTGTTTGAAGCAAAGGATTATGGGCACATAAATGTAAATAAAGTGCTTACAAATTCAGCTTACATACACATTATGTCTCCTTGCTTCTGCATGGAAGATTCATGGCATTCAACAGCTTTGCTCTTTCCTTTTTTATATTATTTTGAGGTATTACACACTTAGATACAAGTAGTATAATAGTATTGATAACATGCAATGGCCTGAATTAAATTACTCTTTCAGCATTGCTATAATTTGCTAGATTTATACCCCTATGTGACCAAGATGGCGGAATGTGGTGTAAATAATGGCCAGGCCAGTCCAGTTTTCCTATATTTCAAGTCAAACAAAGAGCCAGAGGGCATCAAAAGTTAAGGACAACAAACAAAAGGGAAGCCGGGGTACACAGCAATGTGTAACCCGACAAAAATAACAAGAACGAGGGGTTGCAGTCCCAAACAAGGAGAAACAAAAATAAAACAATCCGTCTCTTTTCTGATCCGGGAAGGGAAAACAACAGGTAATAAATCCAGCACTTCCGGGTTCTCGCTTCTCCGGCGTATTCCCGGAGCGTCCCATTAGTGCTCTAAAATACACAAAAAGACACAGGGGGTTAACAGGTATGCACATACACAACAATGACCCACTTCCGTATTCCCCTTTTCCCTCTTTAATTCCCTGCTCGTTTCTCTTTTTCTCTCTCTCGCTATCTCTCTCTCACGCACTGTACCTTGCCAGAAGGAACAGAACCCTGGGCCACGCCCCTTTTTGTACGCTCCGTCCCATCCCCATAGGTCAGCGAGGGCAACCGCCGTTAACCAATACGCGATCGCCACAACGCTTCCCGTCTGGGTCGATGATGTTGCGCACCGTGGTCCCGCCCCCGTCCCAGGTGGCCGACCTCCACCTTTTCCTGGGGATGACTGGTCCTCCTCCCTGGCGCCCTCACCGGTCGGGAGGGAGATCTAAAACAAGAGTTCATTCTCTCTTTGTCACACCCTACCAAACAACATCATTAAAGTCAGTGATAAATTTACCTGTACCAAATTTAACGTGATGTGCATTTACAGGGCCCCACTTCATTTAAATATTATTTTGGGCACATACTCTTTGGCTACATATAGGTGTGCCCACTTTTTCAGTGGAAACGGTTCTTTGGCTACATATAGGTACACGCATTTTCTTTAGGTGAGTGACAGAACTGGATTGATATAGAAGTAAACTTGCCGCAGACCTTCAATAACCCCTTACTTCAAGGTGCAAAGAGGCATTAGGCTTCGTAAAATGTGTCCTTAGAATGTACAAGTAAAATACAGTTAGTGACCAATGTTGAGGAGACATGTGATAAACCAAATAATTGTTTTAATATTGAAACAGAATGTTGCTACAATATATAAATATGTACTAGGTAGATTCAGATAAAATAGTTTTGGCCTTAAACCAACTAGAAACCTTGAAAAACCTTCAATAACGTACTTTTAAAAGAGGAGATGCTTATGTGTACCCTCTTTGGCACTAGAGAGCTTGTTAATTAAATATTGAAGTAACTGTAAGGTGTTGTATTAGCTCTATGGAGAGGTTAAGTGAATTATGAGGTGGGCATGATTTTAGTGGCAAGTCTATTCTCTCAGACATTTTCCCAATCGATGGCAACTTTATCCATTTTATATTTTGACACCAGTTGAATATTCAACCAACATATTGCAACAAACCATATTTGTTTGTGGTGGCTAAACAAAGTTGGGTGGTTTGGTC
Source organism: Acipenser ruthenus (assembly GCF_902713425.1). NCBI lineage: Eukaryota > Metazoa > Chordata > Actinopteri > Acipenseriformes > Acipenseridae > Acipenser > Acipenser ruthenus. The sequence continues at coordinate 94,570,616 of NC_081192.1, forward strand.
AAGCATGCATGGGTTGCAAAGTAGCTGGATATGTGATGTTGGTCACTTGCAGGAGTTAGTGGAGTATAAGTACCCAACCTAGGCAGAGCCTTAGGCAAATACTGCTGTGGGACTGTTAATTCTGATTGCAACCTATGAGTGAAAGTTAGGGAGATTGCTTCCGCTCAGGGCTGTTGTGCTTAGGGCTTCTTTTGAATAAAAGTGTTCTTGAGCGGTACGGTGAGTCAAGGCTGACGTGTCTTTATTTCTTGGCATCCTGACAAACAATGTCAAATGCCACAATATTATCTTAAATGTTGTCATTAGTCAAAATGTGTGAAAAATGATCAATATTTAAATCTAATTTGCTGTAGTCAGTTGTAGTTAACAACAATAACAGCTACAGCTTTAGCATTCATTAAGGGGACACTGTTCATATAAAGCTGCTAAAATCCACATCATACCACAGCAAAAAAGTAGAATTCATTTTTTTATAGTCTACTGGTGGTGGATGCATTTAATGGTGATGTGCATACAGAAAAAGCTAATTAACATCAAACACTAATTGGTCCCTTAGTATTTAACAATGAAGTATCAGCAGCTGTCTTACATGCCATATGCTAATTAGCATTATTAAACTTCAGGAATAATTGTCTCAATTGTTCTGTGTCATAATACTACATCTATCTGTACTTCAGAGAGCATTGGTTATAAATGGACGATGACTTATTCTGTGTTCCATTTGTAGCTTAATAAGCAATTCTGCACAGATAGAAATGAAGAAAAACATACAAAATTCTCAGAAAACACTTATAACTTTGTCATATCAACAAGTGCTAAACTATACCCAACATCTAGGCAAAAATCTAATTGGTTTCCCTGAGCACTGAATACACATTAAAAATGGATGCAAGACTTGGTATCTTTCTGTACTGATCAAAAGAAAATAAGAAACAAAAGCAGACCATTTGGTCCATCAACGCTTGTCCACTTCCTGGTAGCTGATTGATCCCAAAACAGGTCTTCAACTATCCCAGTGATTCAGAGTCAGCAACGTAACTTGGTATGTATTCCATACACTCACCACTCTGTGTCTTCTTCCCTCTAACTAAGTCTGTCTCCACTTCATTTCCAGCTGTGTCCTCTGGTCCTGACAGTGAACTCAGTTAGAAAATTGAGTTAATGCAATGCTGTCTTATTTGTCAGTCAGTTTAATAGCAATAAAGCATAGGATACATTGTTTATCACTGAATAAACATATTCATAGACGCCTCAGACTTTGTCTACAGTGTCCATCTTGTAGAGACATTTATTCAGGAAAAAAACTATAGCGTCCTATACTATCACTTAATTAAATAGGTTAAATCCCTACTGTGCATCAGAGTAATTTGTTTCTTTATTGCTTATATTTTATATATTAATATGGAATGTGCAGCTATCTTAAAGACCACGCTATACAGTACATGAATAGTTCCTGTTCAGACTTTGTTCAATGGTCTAGCTGCAATCATACCATGTGACCAATAGCCAGTTTTGGGAGAGTTATTTTTAATTCAGAAGACACAGAATTTAAGAATTGTAAACTTGGTTGCTTTTCTGCAAGCAGAATCCGCCCCTAACCAACACGTCATCAGCAAGGGCATTAAAAGCTCTGTGTGTTATTCTTCCATATTGCTTCTTTTGTTTCGGCCGCTCAGTCAAGCCCATCACAGTCATCGGGCCCTGGTGGACAAGGTGATAGACCCCCAGAAGATAACCAAGCAAGACCCCAATGCCACATGTGGTGACTTAGGTGTGAAGAAGCATTCTTCAGATTGTTAATGTTGATTCAGATATAGTGGTAGGCTTCAGACAACCAACAAGTAATTTGATAATGTGATGGGAAGAACAAGCCCTGAATTCAGTGCATCTTAATAATCTGAAAGAAACAAGGATTGCACCACTTTGTGTGCTGTATGGTAACTGGAGTAAAGAGTGTAAATGGAACAGAAGAGAATATCTACAGTGATAGTTAGGCATTGGTTTGTTATTGGGAGGAATCTGGAATGGATGCTCATCTGCTTCTGGAGCCAACAGTTTGAGCTTCTGGGAAATGAGAAAGAGTGTCAGCAATCAGGTTCAAGTAACCTGGAACATGTGCAGCTCTTATAATGAACTGGATGCAGACTGATAACCAAGTGATATACATTCATAATACGCAGAGAGAAAGAGCAACCTTTATTAATGATCTCCATGACGCCTATATTGTCTGAATTTATGAGCCCATGAGGAACCCCAGAGAAATCACTGGATACATTTCGTACAGTGCCAAATAGGAAGGAATAGAGGTGAACTCGCTCGGCCACGAAGTAGGAAACCACTTTCCTCTAAAGAATCCCCCAAAGCTTTGGGAAGGGGCAGCTTCAGTGGAAGATGAAAAAGTTGCAAGATGAAAAAGAACATGCTCCATTATTGAGGTTGTTGCAGACTTGCTGGCCTCCGGCATATATGGAGTGACCATGACTGTCTTTGGACTGTGAGGGAGCAAAGAAAACTGATGGTTAAGTGGGGGTAGTTTAACTCTTTCAAGGCCGAGCCCCGGAACACTTACCTCAGGGTCGAGCCCGAATATTTCAGGCCCTGCCATTTCACAGTGCTGCCTGTTTTGTGTTCTAATTGTATAACTTAAAATGATGCAGAAATGTGATCTGTGTGTACTTAGGCTTAAAACAGTCACATGGACTGAAGGGAAAGCTTGATGAACTTTGAACCCGGGTGACATTGTAGTTAGGCGTGAAAACAGAGAGAGAATTTTTTTAATGGAATTTGGTGAGCGATCTCACAGGGCAGTTGCACAGGCTGCAGTGTTGTTAGTTTTGGAGAACAGGAGTAATTGTGATTACTCCAGTGGGGTCGAGGATCCTGGTTATTCCTTGTTCCTTGTTCAACAGACATCTTAGGTACAAGGTTGCTGTTTACAGTCGAGTTATAATCGAGTTATAATGTTAATCTATGGTAATTTTGAAGTTTATCATACTTCTCCTATGCTTATACTATGCAATTACTGTGCCTTACTTTTTATTTGTCAGTCGAGAATGTGGCTTTATCATACTTTCTGATTTACAGTGCCTGGCAGTGCAGACCCCAGACAGTGAAGGTGATCAGGGAGTCAGGCCCATTTTTTATATTTTATGTATTTATTTAAGTATTTATGTATTTATTTATTTGGTTTATTTATTTTGTTATTTACTTATTTGACCTCAAGAGGACAAAGCTCATTCCATTTATGGTCTTAATATTGGAAAACTCTTTTTATTTCTCCTGAAATTTTGACTTTTACATTAACACTACCCCTGGTTGACAGAGGTCAATAGTTACTTAAAGTCATAGGTATACATAAGAACATAAGAAAGTTTACAAATGAGAGGAGGCCATTCGGCCCATCTTGCTCGTTTGGTTGTTAGTAGCTTATTTATCCCAGAATCTCATCAAGCAGTTTCTTGAAGGATCCCAGGGTGTCAGCTTTAACAACATTACTGGGGAGTTGGTTCCAGACCCTCACAATTCTCTGCGTAAAAAAGGCCTCCTATTTTCTGTTCTGAATGCCCCGTTATCTAATCTCCATTTGTGACCCCTGGTCCTTGTTTCTTTTTTCAGGTCAAAAAAGTCCCCTGGGTCGACATTGTCAATACCTTTTAGGATTTTGAATGCTTGAATCAGATCCCCGCGTAGTCTTCTTTGATCAAGACTGAATAGATTAAATTATTTAAGCCTGTCTGCATATGACATGCCTTTTAAAGCCCGGATAATTCTGGTTGCCCTTCTTTGCACTCTTTCTAGAGCAACAATATCGTTTTTGTAATGAGGCGACCAGAACTGAACACAATATTCTAGATGAGGTCTTACTAATTGTAACAGGGGAGATCTGAACGTACTGTCTGGCACATTCGTATTACTGCAGGTAGAGGGCAGCAGTCTCGTGGGATCCGTCTGTCGGTCATGGCAATGACACTGAGAGGTGGGGAAGAGTGTGTGTGTGCTTTCCCTCTCTCCGAGTGGCTGAGGGGCGGGCCTTGGGAGACTACTCGGCCCATAAGAACTGGCTTGGTTATGCGCTCGGGTGGCCGTGTTGCTGGCAGAAAAGGCCAGCGTGAAACAAGGAGCAGGTGAGCCCGGCTGAGGGGCAGCCGTTCATAAAAACCCCAAACTAATTTGCACAGAGCAATATACAGTGCCTTGCGAAAGTATTCGGCCCCCTTGAACTTTGCGACCTTTTGCCACATTTCAGGCTTCAAACATAAAGATATGAAACTGTAATTTTTTGTGAAGAATCAACAACAAGTGGGACACAATCATGAAGTGGAATGAAATTTATTGGATATTTCAAACTTTTTTAACAAATAAAAAACTGAAAAATTGGGCGTGCAAAATTATTCAGCCCCTTTACTTTCAGTGCAGCAAACTCTCTCCAGAAGTTCAGTGAGGATCTCTGAATGATCCAATGTTGACCTAAATGACTAATGATGATAAATAGAATCCACCTGTGTGTAATCAAGTCTCTGTATAAATGCACCTGCACTGTGATAGTCTCAGAGGTCCGTTTAAAGCGCAGAGAGCATCATGAAGAACAAGGAACACACCAGGCAGGTCCGAGATACTGTTGTGGAGGTTTAAAGCCGGATTTGGATACAAAAAGATTTCCCAAGCTTTAAACATCCCAAGGAGCACTGTGCAAGCGATAATATTGAAATGGAAGGAGTATCAGACCACTGCAAATCTACCAAGACCTGGCCGTCCCTCTAAACTTTCAGCTCATACAAGGAGAAGACTGATCAGAGATGCAGCCAAGAGGCCCATGATCACTCTGGATGAACTGCAGAGATCTACAGCTGAGGTGGGAGACTCTGTCCATTGGACAACAATCAGTCATATACTGCACAAATCTGGCCTTTATGGAAGAGTGGCAAGAAGAAAGCCATTTCTTAAAGATATCCATAAAAAGTGTCGTTTACAGTTTGCCACAAGCCACCTGGGAGACACACCAAACATGTGGAAGAAGGTGCTCTGGTCAGATGAAACCAAAATCGAACTTTTTAGCAACAATGCAAAACGTTATGTTTGGCGTAAAAGCAACACAGCTCATCACCCTGAACACACCATCCCCACTGTCAAACATGGTGGTGGCAGCATCATGGTTTGGGCCTGCTTTTCTTCAGCAGGGACAGGGAAGATGGTTAAAATTGATGGGAAGATGGATGGAGCCAAATACAGGACCATTCTGGAAGAAAACCTGATGGAGTCTGCAAAAGACCTGAGACTGGGACGGAGATTTGTCTTCCAACAGGACAATGATCCAAAACATAAAGCAAAATCTACAATGGAATGGTTCACAAATAAACATATCCAGGTGTTAGAATGGCCAAGTCAAAGTCCAGACCTGAATCCAATCGAGAATCTGTGGAAAGAACTGAAAACTGCTGTTCACAAATGCTCTCCATCCAACCTCACTGAGCTCGAGCTGTTTTGCAAGGAGGAATGGGCAAAAATTTCAGTCTCTCGATGTGCAAAACTGATAGAGACATACCCCAAGCGACTTACAGCTGTAATCGCAGCAAAAGGTGGCGCTACAAAGTATTAACTTAAGGGGGCTGAATAATTTTGCACGGCCAATTTTTCAGTTTTTTATTTGTTAAAAAAGTTTGAAATATCCAATAAATTTCGTTCCACTTCATGATTGTGTCCCACTTGTTGTTGATTCTTCACAAAAAATTACAGTTTCATATCTTTATGTTTGAAGCCTGAAATGTGGCAAAAGGTCGCAAAGTTCAAGGGGGCCGAATACTTTCGCAAGGCACTGTAAATAGACACGTACCAGAGGGGACTGTGTAGAAGTACGGGGAACCCTGGCCAATCCCGGCGTATAGGCATAGCCGAGTGTAGGACAGAGACCCGTGCTGACCGGCTTAGCAGCAGTGGAGGCACTGCATAAGCAGCACTTTTGTTTGTAGTTTTATTACTGTGTTTTATTTTCCCTTTTTCTTTCGCCTTCTGTTTTCATTATTATTTTTGAGCACTTGAAGGTGCACGGATTGGGATACCTGTGTTGGTAACCCCGTGGTCCTGGTTTACTGTCGGCAGTATCCAGACCACGGACAACAGCGCCCTCTGCGGGCTAAACTAAATAAAATAATAAATAAGGAAAATAAATAAATCTGGGCACCTGTGCGGTGGTTACAAATAAAACCTTCTGTCTCCTGTGTCAGTGAATACCCCCACCCTTCCACACTAATGCATTAACATTACTTCCCTTGATTTAAATTCAACACTTTTCACAATATATCCGAGCATCTTTGTTGGCCTTTTTTATAGCTTCCCCACTTTGTCTAGATGAAGACATTTCTGAGTTAACATAAACTGCTAGGTCTTTTTCATAGATTCCTGAATGTAAAAGTCTGTCTTTAACTGTTTTTTTAAAAAACATCAACGGTCTTCCTTTTAGAATACTGTACATCTTGGAGGCTTTCACATCGGCTTCACAGCGTAAAACAGAGGGTGTCTGAAATATATATATATATATATATATATATATATATATATATATATATATATATATATATATATATATATATATAATTTGTGGCAGATCCCTGCCTGAAAGGAATGTGTTGGGGGTAGGCAGGGAAAGGTTAATTATTTTTGTTAAATTAATTGTCACATGCCTGTAGCAGGTATTTAAAACAGGATCAAATGTTTGTTCAGGGCAGTCTCCAGTTTGTGTGAAGAGAGAGGCTGTCATTGTGGGGAAACATGTGTGGTTTAAAAAGGTAGTGTGTGAACCTTTTTGTTTTGTGTTGTAACGTGTATGTCTGGTGACTGGGAAACAGCTTAGCTGTCCAGCTTGTTAGTTTAGGGACTATGCAAAGTTTAGTTAGAACTCCATGTGTGAGTTAGGTTTTTGTTTTGTTTTGTTTTTATTTTATTTCTGTAATTAATAAAATGGCATGAAAGTGCTTTGAAAAAATAAATTTCTGTCTCTGGGTCGGGATAAAAAGGGCAATCGAACCTTGAAAATCAGTGAAATCTTTCACAATATATATAATCTTTCTCATCCAAGAAACGGGGATCAGAAAGAAAAAGACTAAGAAAACAGATAAACCTCTCGTTCGTCTACAGTTTGCAGGAAATAAAAAAGATGTTCAATGGCAGTCTGAAGTATTTTGTTCAGCAATGTTTAGCTTTGGAGAAAGTGAGTATTTCTTTTCAACAGACTACTTGAGTACACTGCATTGTGTGAAAAAAAGTTTCAAGAACTAAAATGTAAAATGCACTGTGTGTACATGAAGATCACAATCGAGAGTTTACAGCCTGTTAGCAGGTAGAAAGCAAGTGTTCAGTTTTGTAATTAATTATAAAATCAAGTCATTGTTGTGCGTGTATGTCTGTGTGTCATATGGGAAGGCACTTAACTTTCAACAGTGAAGACGTACAGTAAAGAAAGACTGCTTTATTTACACACTCGAAACGGCAGGCTAACCAAATGTATGTACACAAAATATTCATAACCTATTCCCATTTGTATTTATTTTTTTCCTGCAAAAGACACAGAACTTTATTATTTAGTTTTCATGAGAGAGTATTTATATTACAATACTTGATGCTGAAAGACACAAAGATATAATTCTGTAATTTAAGGGAAATGTTGAGTTCAGTGACAGGGCTTCAGATCAATTGACGCTTTGGTATGAAACCAACTTGACGGCGTCAAAATACAACGGACGCTGATGCTTTGACGCGAGGCGCTTGGTGTGAAAAGACCTTCACTCAAAACAATTATTTCAGTGTATAAAACCGAAAGCACTGAAAAAAAACAAACTTTTAAATAAAACTCAAATAACAAAAAAATATGCACCGAAAAATGGAAAAAAAAAACAAAAAAACAGAAGCCCTGATTATGATATGAAGCAGAAATGTGAGTCAGGTTGGTCTAGTATATGTTGGTTTGACACCAAATAGTGTTTTAGTTTGTTTGTTTGTTTGTTTTTTTATAATTCTTAAAAATCAGAAAGAAGTGAGTTTGAATAAATGGACCGACCATATACAGATGGAATGTAAAAGGAGCTAATACCACTTTCAAATGCCGCTACTGAGCCATCTTTTTTTTTAAATACCCATTCACACAGCACGAAATTGCACAATCTATGCCAGTATAATAGCGTCATAACTCTTTCACACAACCAAAGGAATCATGCAAGTGCAACTTTCAAACATGCCAGTCAACAGAAACCAAACAAAAACACAAAACAAAATGCAAAACAAAACAAAAGAAGTAAATTTGGCTGCATTTTGTTTGCTTTTAATTTTAAGTTATATTATACAACCTTTTAAGTGTCCAAAAACGCAGGAGCTTCAGGCACAGTATAGGTTGCGTATTTTATTACAAAAAAGGCGATACCATATATTTAAATGAAAGAGTCCAGCTCTTCAGGCAAAAACAGAGAGCGAAAATACGGTGGATGCTGGTATTTGCTATATATAAAGCACGATCGTGTAATGGAATGCCAACATGGTGATGTATATTGGAACCAATCAATTCCAGGATTTTTGGATAGCGAATGGAAAAAATATTTCTGCATGCGAAGAGAAACAGTATGTGGCTGAACAATTGCGTCCAGTATTTAGTCATGTGGGATGTTGACTTTCAATCCACGCCCACTATAGCGCTTCAGCGCCAGCATAGCATTTCACACAAGAGTTGAGACGGTTCAGTGCCATCTCTGAACCACCTTGGGAGAAAAAAAAATATGACGGCTCTGTGACGGTATAGGCAATTCACACAGACCAAAATGATGCATCAGTGCTGGTTCTGAACTGTCATAACTTGTCTGTGTGAAAAGGGTATAAGTTAAACAAGACACAACTGGGGCAAACTTTGCACTCACTTTTTTATTCATGTTGAAACTTGTTCCTACTGCAATGAAAATGGGGACGGAGATTACCCAAATGGTGTTTTGTTCTACTTAGCCACTTTTATCTTCCATCTTCACATGGCTGATCATTTTTTGTATATAATGTTGTACTTTTTGTAGATATCACATATTCATATGGCTAACTTGACTGAAATGTTTTTGAATATTTCTACAGTGATTTACATAGCAGCAATACACAAATGTATGATTATTTCTTCACCATAAAATATGTTTCTTTTCCAAGAAGAGTGTGCTTGGCATATTGGTATGGCCTGCTGATTACTGCTACTGAAAGAAAAAAGAAAATCAATACATCACAGCCAATAAGGACAGATATTTTTGTTTGCCTTCCTAATTGGATATAAACATATTCTCTTGGGAACAATGTACAATGTTAGTTTCATTTGTAATAAGAGATACATTCTAGCTTTAAATATGTATGTTATACTGTAAGAAATGCACATTTGAATGTACTGTTCTGTTCATACTAAATAAAATTGCAAAAAAACAACAACATTTCAGTTTATGAAATTCGTTGATCTTTAATCTTTTCAAAGCATACAAGGTAGAGGTCGAAGAGAGAGGAATGACAAAAAAGGAACTATAATAAATATTTTAGGAAATTGGCCTCTAGCTTGGCCCCGCTGAAGTTATTGCACTGATATAACCCTAGTCTTGGAAAACTGAGCAACATTTGCATGGTGTTTCAAGATTTTTACAACAGATGGTGACTCTTAAAGGCACTTCTGTGGAGTTTGGTTCAGGAACAGATAAGCTGTAGAAGTGATAACGTGTACCCTGTTGTAGTGCTGCAGATGTAGGCACTATCACTGTGAAGATCATTGCGAGGATCAAATACTTTAGCTGCTATTAGAAGAGCTGTGCTTGAGCTGGGGTTCAGGTTGCCAACGAAATCCTACCACCTGCCGGTGGTGAGTCAACAAAGCTGTTTAAAATAAAATAAAATGATAAACAGATTTCTCATTAATTTCTCATACATTACAGAACACATCTGCCAAGCGATGAATGCTTTAAAAAACAGACCCCATTGATATTACCTCTATTTTGCATGTTTCTAAAATCATATTATACTGCGAAAATGCTATTAAAGTTATTAAGTTGTGTTCTGTTAATGTAATTTCTTTATTGCTAACACAATGTTTTTGTTTATTAATCGGCATGAAGACTTCTGCTTCAGGCTTATCATCAAATTTGTCATACAATTTTTTTTGAGTGTGTGTGTGTTATAAACCTTTGTCATTTCCCACATGTACACATTATAATATCTAATAGTAGACAGCACTCTCTTGTTAGGTGTCATTTAAGGCTTCTGTGGACAGATTTGTATCCATATACAATGTGCTTATGTGTAAGCTGCCGTGAAATCCCATTGTTCTCGGACCAGTGATTTTTAAAACCCATCCTGCGTACAATGTTAAGCTATATAATGCCAGTGATTTTTCACTTGTTTGTTTTATACAGAAAGGTTTGGGACTCATCATCACATTTTTTTTTTTTATTTTTTTTTTTAATGAAACATAAATATAAAAATAAGTAATTTAAATGAATCATTAAGTGTTTTCAGCCCCTCTGTGACATGCATAATTGCCACAGTCACATGACTACCTACACTCTCTGTCATCATTACAAACAATTACAAAAGAACAGCCAATGAATTCCACAAGCCTGTCAAGGGCAACATGCATATTTACAAATGAAGGGGATGATAATTGATAAATGATAAGAATAACAAGGGAAAAATACACATTGTACCACATAAATTCTTATTACAGTAAATACTTCTAAGCACAGTAGAGATAAATGACAGAAAAAAATGGATCCCAGCCACAGATGTTTATACAGTAACTTACCAAACACCTATTTCAATTACAAATACTACAATAACACCTATTGTGAGTACAAATAATACAATAATACAGTATAAAAAATGCCTAAAAATCACCTGTTGCTCACAATTACAATCATATTGTCTCATATTGTCTCATATTGACTGCAGGAGTAAGATGTCTCAACGGACAAAAAGCAAGTATGCGTCAGCGTCAGGAAACCCCTAATAAATAAGATAAAGATGTGGAAAAATAACTTTTCTTTGTTCTAAAACAAAAACAAAAATCGTTTTCCTTGTGACAGAAAGACAATGGTTCTTGGTGGTGCATCTCTTTCTCGACCTGTGAGGGCGCTAAGTAACGGGAACAGAGTACCCTGGACTACTTGGCCTGACACTGGCCTGGGTTAAAAGGAAGTCGGTCATGTAGAAAAGAGACGAAGCGTCGGTACACTGACTCATTGACTCGGAGGGGAAAGGATGTGGCAGCTGCAGATCATAAAAAGCAGCTGCAATCGTTTACCATGAGTGACGGTATAAATAGGGGTTGAAGAAATGTTATCTGTTCCTTCGTTTTGGTTATTTAATAAGTGACCTGGAAGGACCTGCGTTTGTTGTAGAGATAACCGTGAGTGTTTTGTTTTGTTCTGTCTATTTGTTACTTGTATCACTAGACATCTAACACGTTCCGGAGCTGTCAGCAGAGGCCAGCACAAACCCAGAACAGCACTTCACTTGTTTCACAGTAACTTGTACTGTACCACAATTCACACACTAAAGGGACTTGTCTATGTGTTTTGTGTTTTAATGTGGGGATACAATAACTGGACTATTGTATTACTTACCAGCATTATTATTTACTGTTTGTTTCGCAATCAGACAATGTCGACCCAGGGGACTTTTTTGACCTGAAAAAAGAAACAAGGACCAGGGGTCACAAATGGAGATTAGATAAAGGGGCATTCAGAACAGAAAAGAGGAGGCACTTTTTTACACAGAGAATTGTGAGGGTCTAGAACCAACTCCCCAGTAATGTTGTTGAAGCTGACACCCTGGGATCCTTCAAGAAGCTGCTTGATGTGATTCTGGGATCAATAAGCTACTAACAACCAAACGAGCAAGATGGCCTGAATGGCCTCCTCTCGTTTGGACAAAACAAATAAAAACAAACCTTTTCACTTGGATTATTATTGTCTGTCTGTTCTTTAATCACCTGCACCTGCACACTATTAACCACTTTGCCACAGTCCTTAAAAAAAAAAAAAAAACAGAATGGGATCATGTAAGATTCATGTCCCACCAACCTGGTAAGGTACCTCCTGCAAGACATTTCCATACTCCTCACTTTTCTTTTACCACAAACAGGTATGTATGGGTGTTTATGTATTTTTAACAAAATGTAATCCCAGTTGTGTCGCCAGTAAAACATATTTTTTTGCTGGTTAACATAAAAAAAACTCTAATGCATTTATAGGCCTAGAGTTATATTTAATCATGTACAGAACACGTGCCAAGCATTATTCAGAGTGGAGCCCACCAACAGATGTGCATAAAATATTCATCATTATTTTTAAAAACATTTTTTTTTTTTTTTATGCTGGCGTTTCTGGTATTAATTCATCCTAGTGACAGTAATGCATGATAGCGTGGGGTACATTATTGACTGCATAGTAACGGTTTGGCCAGTTATGAAACCCAAAGAAACCCCCCAAAAAAAAACATTTTTACCCTCAATGCGGGGACTTTATTTGTCAGCATTCCCATCGTATTATTAATCTGAATGTGCTTAGATCATGGTGGCCAAAAATGCTTTGTGCCAGCCAGAGAGATGACTGTAGCAGCACATTGTAGTCTGTTGTCTGGTTGATAAGGGGCATATTCACAAAAAGTTCTATGACTGTTAAAACAGCCATTCATGTCTTGTATCTTTTTATTATTATTATTTATTTATTAGCAGATGCCCTTATCCAGGGCGACTTACAATCTACAGTAACATATTTTACAGCACTGCATTATTCACAAACCTCCACACCAGCACCACTAATATAATGAGTGTGCTCCTGTTTCCTCAGGTGTTTATATGTAGCAGCCTAATTATAATAAATGAACCCTTATCCTCAACGCTGTTTCGAGAAGGAAAAAAAGGAAGACTTTTTATCATCCTATGAATAACACATTCAGTCAAACCTGCTAATATGACTACTGAAAGACCTTCTGCCTTTTAGAAAATGCATTAATGGGATTCATATGCATTTAATGGGGCACTAAGGCTTTATGAATGTAGCCCCATGACTCATGAGCTTTATATCGGGGGGGAGTGTGGACACGACAGAGGCTTAACACTCTCCACTCCTGCCAATTTCAGGTTCAAGAAGCACAACATGAGTCAGTGTAATCAGTCATGCCTAGCCGGGACTCCTGGAATTACAACACACAGGGGAGAATATATCAATGCCTGTGCTGTTTTTGTTGTTTTTCTTAGTTTTTTTGTTCATTCCATGCAGGAATGTTTTGGTATTTTTTATTTTTTTTATTTAAAAAATATGAAATTGACAATGTAACGTGTTCTGTCCAAGTAGTGTTTTATTTTATTTTTGTAATATTTTTGACTCTCCAAATTTTTGAACAGTTTAATTCACCTACAGTGGTAGTCATTCAAATGGGATCCTGTGCAGAAAAAATACTTGGGTAGGGGGCACAAAATCACTGTTACTCTGCAAAAGTCAGACTGCATCCTGATAGGACAATAATCTGAAGGACAATTTTATAAATGAGATGACTGGTATTTTTTGTTGAAATTATATTGAAATAGTTCACAGTCTTTTTTTACCTCAACACATATTGTCTGCCTTTTAATATGATGCAGATTAACACATTTGAAGCACATTTGAATCCTTGTATTAATATTATTTTAGTTATATCTTCAAGTGTTTTATTAGTCTCATGAAATATATAGGAACCTGCCTTATCACCATAAATGACTGAAATATCTAAATAAATAATAATAAATACTTATTTTTACAATCTGCTGTAAGTGAACTCATGACAGTAATGGTAAATTCTGGTTTAAGACCCAACCTCTTGTGACATCATCCAAGTATGGGTTCCTGTGGCAATGTGCCCTGCCCTTGTGTGCGTTTATATGTTGTATGTTGCGTGTGGTGTGTTAAATGTTGGTGTATTGTAGTTGGTACACGGGATATAAATGGGTGTGTGCAGCACGAGTATTTAAATTGTATAATTGTATTTAGGCACGAGGATGGCACAAATCACTTCACGTGCATTTAAAGTATGTAATATGTGAGCACAGGGTTGCACGTAATTAATTCACGTGCTGGGATTCAAGTGAATAATTAATTAGTAATTGAATCCCAGCACAACAGTATATATAGACACATTTTCATTCAGTCGGGGTTGTGTGTTCGGTGAGTGGAGAACGGGATTGAAGACGGAGGTAATTGTGAAGAATAGAAGCTCACCGTGTTTGTCTGTGTAGTCCGTTTTGTTTGTCTCTTTATTTTGGCGTGAAGTGCCGTGTCCTGTTTTGTGTTCAACCCTTTTATTTTCTGGTCTGTTAATTATTAAATTAACTTCACCAAACTCCACATCTCTCTCTGTTTATTTTCCTGTTTCTGGTCTGACGCCACCCACTCCGGCCGTCTTTGTGACAGTTCCCCATACTGTACATGTATGATATCTACAAGTACACACCCTGAGGAAAGATACAGTACCACATATTAATATTGAGTATATTTTGCAATGAACACTCATTGTGATTTATAATTGAAACAGAACCTAAGGTACATTAAAAATACATTTTTTTGGTTAGTTCTAAAGATATTTACTTTTTAAATGATTTTTTGGAGCAAATGTATAAATTTCTCACCCATATCATTCACTTTAATTCCAACATTAATTTCACAACAACTTAATATCAGCCTAGGCTCTCACAACTTGATTCCCTGCTCCTTAGAAATGGGAGATTGTGTGAACAAAAACAAAGCATCCCTGGAGGCATAATGTAAGGGTAATGCCATATCAGATTGAATGGTTTGTAAACATCTAGTAAAATTGACTCTTTAACTCAATATTGATGGTATTCTGGTGTTTTCCCCAGAGCTGATTTCACTTGTTAACATTACTACATACAAAAGTCTGTGATTTAGAAAGTTTAGAGCGACATTGTTTAGATCAGTGGTTTTGAACCTTTTCATCTCAAATACCAGTGTCTCCAGCAGGGACCATCAGATGTACCAGTAACTATGTGCCATCTTAAATGGCTATTGTAAAACAGAGACCTACCCAATTACAACCGGTTTTCTTTTTTTGTCTCCAAGTATCACCAAAGATGTGATGGCTTCATCTAATTATTTGACAAGAGTTCACCACAAACAACACAGAGTTGCAAAGAGTTCACCACAAATAACACAGAGTTGCACATCATTAACTTTGAAAGCTCAGACTTTGATTTCTCAGACTTGTTCAGAGTCCTTTTCTTTGTCGGTGGTTCAGTGGTACAAACAGATTGATACATTAAGAAAGTGCGATTAAGTGAGTATTGTGGTTAGGGGACCACATCGTCATAACTCACCTCACCTAGAATATTGTGTTCAGTTCTGGTCACCTCGTTACAAAAAGGATATTGCTGCTTTAGAAAGAGTGCAAAGAAGAGCAACCAGAATTATCCCGGGTTTAAAAGGCATGTCATATGCAGACAGGCTAAAATAATTTAATCTATTCAGTCTTGAACAAAGAAGACTACGTGGCGATCTGATTCAAACATTCAAAATCCTAAAAGGTATAGACAATGTCGACCCAGGGGACTTTTTTGACCTGAAAAAAGAAACAAGGACCAGGGGTCACAAATGGAGATTAGATAAAGGGGCATTCAGAACAGAAAATAGGAGGTACTTCTTTACACAGAGAATTGTGAGGGTCTGGAACCAACTCCCCAGTAATGCTGTTGAAACTGACACCCTGGGATCCTTCAAGAAGCTGCTTGATGAGATTCTGGGATCAATAAGCTACTAACAACCAAACGAGCAAGATGGGCTGAATGGCCTCCTCTCATTTGTAAACTTTCTTATGTTCTTATGTTCTTATGTTCTAACTGCTGCTGCGTACCAGTTGGAAGCTTGTCACATACCAGCACTGGTACGCGTACCATAGGTTAAAAACCACTGGTTTTGATCACTAAAATACTGTTTTAAAGTATATGGCCAGAGGTAAAATCATTTAAATGAAGTTATCTTTTAGTGGATAACACTGGTAATACAAAATAATAGAGAAAATTGTAGCAAAAAACTGTGTATGAAATATTAATAGAGTAAGTCAAAGTGTACTGTCTCTATATCTCATAAAAATGTTAAATGACTTCAACATGGTAGCGATATTAGATCAGAGGTCAATACCACACATTTTACCTTCCATAAAGTATGTAGGCTTGTGAGTACTGTACATTTAATGATATCTCATTAGTGGACGATATCCAAAACCTTGAAAATCAGCTGACATTGATTTTTCTTTCCATAAAAGAGAGATTAATTGGGCATTATTCACAGAAAGAACCTTCTTGACATATTTTACTCAAGGTTTTTAATAAAGAATCTGGATAAAACATGGCTTATTATTATTATTATTATTATTATTATTATTATTATTATTATTATTATTATTATTATTATTATTAGTTTATTTAGCAGACGCCTTTATCCAAGGCGACTTACAGAGATTAGGGTGTGTGAACTATGCATCAGCTGCAGAGTCACTTACAATTACGTCTCACCCGAAAGACAGAGCACAAGGAGGCTGTGTGGTCCAGTGGTTAAAGAAAAGGCCTTATAACCAGGAGGTCCCCGGTTCAAATCCCACCTCAGCCACTGACTCATTGTGTGACCCTGAGCAAGTCACTTAACCTCCTTGTGCTCCGTCTTTCGGGTGAGACGTAATTGTAAATGACTCTGCAGCTGATGCATAGTTCATACACCCTAGTCTCTGTAAGTCGCCTTGGATAAAGGCGTCTGCTAAATAAACAAATAACAAGGAGGTTAAGTGACTTGCTCAGGGTCACACAATGAGTCAGTGGTTGAGGTGGGATTTGAACCGGGGACCTCCTGGTTACAAGGCCTTTTTCTTTAACCACTGGACCACACGGCCTCCGCTTACATTTTAATTTCAATGTATTTCTATTAACTACACGCATTTTGCTTTTTTAGGTCACACTGTCTAATCTGGCTCCATATAGACCTTGCAGTTACTGCTAGCGGCAGAATTATTTAGAATTCTAATTTTCTGTGTTGGTTTGAATTCTTATGGAAAGGGGTCTTGCGCAACATGATGTCGGCTATGTGGAATTGATCCAGCTTTAAGATGGGAGTATTCCTCACATAATCTGAAGAATGGAGAATGCAAGTACCAGCACAATGTCTGATGGGGACAGGCCCAGAGATGATGTCATGTGGTGAAGCTTGTGGTGCCAGCAGGAAAGACAAAGACAGGAAAGACAATGACTGCTGCTGCACACACAGCCAAGAATGCTGATGCTGACAACAAAGAGAAAATGTGCAAGGCACCATAAACACATAGAAAGCCAACAGCGACCTAAACAATCTGAGGAGGGAGGGTTCCCTTGCCCAGTTTGAGAACATGCAGCACTGGTAAAATGTTCAGCACTGGCCCAGAAGAATCCATGGCAACACAGATGCACTGTCTTGTCGGCCCTGTGTGGATAAGGGCTACCGACATTGTTATAAACAATATTTGAAACAACATTCCTAACACAGCCCTGAGTTGCCAGGTATTGTACTTAAACCATTAAAAATATGTCATCCCAGTAGACTGAAAATGACAGGCCAGTTCTTCCAAATCAGTCGAGTATACATTGCGTTCAACCTTTTATGTCTATGCTTTCACTACTTATAACTGTCAGCTGCCACTGCTAGTGCATCTCATGTTTATAAATAGCTTATTAATGTAGTTGGAAAATAATTAGCAAAACGCTTGATCTATCAGTGTTATAACCTGTCAGCTAAAGTACAAGCTTTCTCTCATTTTAACCAAGAAAGTGAAGGGGTGGGGGTGGGGGGGTAGACTTGATGGGCATCTGTTTTCTAGATCTTTGATCCCTTCACAGGATTCCCCATATATCAGGTTTTATTTAATCTAATGCTTCAAGGTGAAAAGTCAAGATATGAGTAAGCCTTCATAAAGACATGTACTTTAAAGTGCCAATCAATTTTTAATCATCGCAATAGCAATATATGATGCTCGCTATTCTAAACTTTAAAAAAAAGAATAATTGCTGATCGGTTAAGAACATTTAAATCAATAAGGGCTCTAAATTAACCTCTAAGAGACATAAACCACTGAACATGCATTGCAAATGGTCTTACTGCAGGGTCCAAGACTGTCTATGTACTGTTGTGCTGTAAATCCGCCCCTTGGAAACACAATAAGATCTGTGCTGCCTCCAATGCAGATGCCTCCCACAAGTCAGTCTCCTGTACAATGGTCATATACTGGAGCAAACCATTCTCCTCTGGCTCTCCATTCTCAAACGTGCCAATCATTAGTGGACAGATGAAATCTTGATTCATCAGTGAACAAAACAAGTGCCAAATGACGGAGATGCCCGTCTGTAGGATGAAAATGTATTGGAAATCTCATATGAGAGTAAAATGTATTGGTTAAAATGATTGAAAAGATAAAGCATGTGCAGAAATGTATGGAATGAAATATGGTAAACAGTTAACCACGGTAACCTTGTGAGAGATTGGTTAATGGTCAGTTGCACTTGAATGGAGTAACAGCTAAAGGGCTACATTCTATTGATAATTAGTATGGTATAAAAATCTGGCATTGAGGTGACCAGGCAGAGAAGCCTCTGATACATCCGTGATCATCATGGACCATTGGTGAATCAGTCTGAGGGCTCTCTCCAGGGGTTGAGGTAATTTGATCAATTGCCTATCTCTGTTAATACTAGGGGCACGTTTTGTATTTAAACAACGTTCAATGTAGAATGTAATCATTGTAAACATTGTTAAAATTTGAAACATGATCTGGTCTCATCCTTATAGCATAACAAGGTAGTGCATTCCATGTTTACCTTCATTCATAAACCTTACACTGGCAGCTCTGGTGTGACTCTCTACTACTCTGTGAAGTCTTAAAAGTCATGGTTATCAAAGCAGTAACAAAGTTCTCTTGGGTGTTGTCGGGTCTTGATCTTAACCTCAAACCAGACTCATGCAAGCTGTTTCTCACAGTTAGGTTGCTTATGTTTACTCCAGTTGCTGTCCTGAAGTGGACATTGAGCCCATGTGCACTGCATTGCTTCTTTAATCTATCTGAGTAGTGTATATTTCATATTCAATCACAATGGAAAATAAACCCTATTTTTTGACTGGCTGACAGGGTATAGGTAAATGGCAATCACCTATAGTGAACTGACCATTGTTCACCTGCTGCAATAGAATCATGTCACTCCAGAAATCTAACAAAATGGCTTCAAGTATTAAGGTTACACTCCAGAAAGGAAGCTCTGACTTTGCTTTCCCCATGCTTGAGAGCTTTATTATTATCATCCCTCAACTATTCACTTCATGAAGTGTCCCCTGAGAAATTATTTAAGTGTGCTTTCTGAATACCAGCCATCACCTGTTTTTTTCTTCTGTGGTCCAAGTCAATCCTTCTTCAAGCTTAACAACAGTTTGTCAGCAACTTCCCGCACCTCACAATGCAATATTACTCTCCACACAGGAAAATAAACTGACCATTTGTTACTTCTTGTTGATGCACTTTCCTTTAAAACCCTTAACTTATTTTCTTTAATGGTTCAATTACCACAATTCAGTTTTTAATTTACTGATTTACGAGATGCTTGTAATTAATAGCACATTCCTACTTTTGACAATTATTTAAGTTCACAGTTAAAATAACACAGCACAATACTTTTTTTTTGGTTAAAATATGCAGTTTAAATTATGTACACATTACAACAATATGGTATTTCATGTGCTTTTCATTAGAACTACAACTTGTTTATTTTTTCTGTTTTGTTCCAGTTTAACACTATTAACACTTTCAAATTGATCTTACCATGCTATTGACTTTGTTTTTTTTATTTTTATTTTATACCTGTGACTCAAGTTCCCTTTATGTTGCCTCATTTATAGCAACTACACCAATCTTTTAAATTAACAGCCATGTACCATACAACCAATTGACATAGCAAAGTAATTATTAAATCCAAAAATATGCACACAACAACAATATTAATATTTCTTGAGGTTGACACAGTACCACAAACCCAGGTATCTTTTCCTATCAGCTTATTTATTAACCCCCCTTAACACCAATGTCACGTCTCTGTTTGAATTCATGCTGCATTCTATGTGTCAGATGGAGTGGCTGGTTTATTTTTACGTTGAAAAGACGACAGACAATATTTAGATCCGTTGCAAAAGGTAATTTAAGACGTTAAAGCAATGCTCTTGTGCTCTCCCCTTGTTTGGCTTTGCAGAGTGTGCCGTTTTGGCTGTGTCTTGGCAACTTACGTTGGCAAACATGATCTATGCGGTAAGGTAGGATGGGTTGTTGTGCGTAGTATGTGTGTGTGTATATATATATATATATATATATATATATATATATATATATATATATATATATATATATAAACAATGTAATGTAATTTATGCATTTTAGGAGAGATTACATCCAACAATTCAAGCTAAGATAGAACTGCTTGGCGTTTAAAATTACATTACGCATGGTTTTCTTCTTTTATATATAATTTAATCCGCACATAATTACTAACTTTAAAAACTGCGTCATTTATCTAGCCATCTAGCCAACCATTACAGGTTTTAGTATTTAAATGAGCCTAATTTCTCTCGTTTAAAGTGTGTGATACTATATTCTATACTGAAAATTGCCGTAGTAGGGGGCTCCCGAGTGGTGCATCCAGTAAAGGCGCTTTGTGCGGAGTGCAAGATGTGCCCTATAGCCTGGAGATCGCAAGTTCGAATCCACAGCCGACCGTGACCGGGAGTTCCTAGGGGGGCGGCGCACAATTGGCTGAGCGCTGCCCGGGTAGGGAGGGCTTAGGTCGGCAGGGGAACCCACGGTTCACCACGCATCAGCGACCCCTGTGGACGATAGGGCGCCTGTGGTTCTACAGTGGAGCGGCCAGATCTGTGTTGTCCTCCGGCACTATAGGTTTGGTGGCATCGCTGTGGATCTGCAGTGCAAAAAATGACGGCTTGGCAAGGGCACGTTTCAGAGGATGTGTGTTCCAGCTGCCGTTTCCCGAGTCGGCAGGGGGGTTGCGAGCGGTGAGCCGAGGATACAGATAATAATTGGGCATACTAAATTTTGGAGAAAACCGGGGTAAAAAATTGGCGACAACTAAATTAAAAAATAAATAAATAAATAAAATCGCCATAGTGGAGTGACATTCCATTTGATTGTTATTTAAAATCGATGCTCAAGTAGGTTTGAATGTAACGAGACCAGAACAGAGGGTAACTTCCAAGGCAAAAAGATGTGACGTGTGTGTTTTAATAAGTGTTTTTGTGATGCTGAGGTTTAAAAGATTGAATAGCAATAAATAACAATCTTGTGTACGTTATACACTCCTCAAATTGCAAGTGTTCTTTATTGCTTACTTATAGCTGATACAACATTAACTATTAAACACTAGTTGCTGGCATTGTTGTTGTAGTTTGTTCCCTTTACATTTCTAGTTAAATTATTTCTTTGCTTATCTTAATCTAGAGAAGGAGCTGGATTTCTTAGGAGGGCAAAGATGTATTTTTCATTTTATCCATTTGTATAGTAATCTAAATGGCAGATGATACTGATTGCTGCATATTGATATCTTCTTTCCTTAATGCTTAAATCAAGTTATAACCCACAGTAAGCCATATTTATTATTGTCATTCCAGTAAATGCATAGGACTCATTGTAATTATTGTAATTCAGGGCCATGTTTAAAAGGAATTTTGTTGCAATTGCCATTCCATTCTAGTATTTCCTGGCTGGCCGTAGGCATGTTGGCCAGTCCCTCAAGCTTTGTGTAATCAGCAGATTTTACAAGTTTGCTAATTATCCCACAGTCTAAGTCAGTGATGTAGTTAAGATACATCAGTGGTCTCTAGCACAGATTGATGAATGGTATGTGTGTGGGTTGACCAGGACACAAGATTTTTTAAAGAACAAGATTTCTTTTTTATTTATTCTTTTTACAGCCAATCAACAAACAGGAACTGAGAAAGAATGTCGGTTTTATTATTATTATTATTATTATTATTATTATTATTTATTTCTTAGCAGACGCCCTTATCCAGGGCGACTTACAATTGTTACAAGATATCACATTATTTTTACATACAATTACCCATTTATACAGTTGGGTTTTTACTGGAGCAATTTAGGTAAAGTACCTTGCTCAAGGGTACAGCAGCAGTGTCCCATACCAGGGATTGAACCCACAACCCTCCTGTCAAGAGTCCAGAGCCCTAACCACTACGCCACACTGCTGAAATGTACTTATGGCTGCTTCACTCGTGCACTACGGCTTAAAACCAACTCGAGACATATTATTGTTGGTAATATATATTGGATATATATATATATATATATATATAGAGAGAGAGAGAGAGAGAGAGAGAGAGAGAGAGAGAGAGAGAGAGAGAGAGAGAGAGAGAGAAAGATGGGGTGTACCTGCACTAACAATAAGGGGGGGTTTAGACCATGTTGAGTGGTTGCGCATGGCCATTTTCGGACCCACATTTGGGAGGTCGGGAGTCAAAATGGATGTCAATTTCCAAATAATTGGACACAGGTGCAGCTGGTTAAGCTGATATAAAAAGCAGAATAAATGTTTGTTTAAGGAGGTTGTGTAGGAGAAGGTTGTGTAGAGGAGTAGAGACTACCAGGAAAAGGATGAGCGGTGTGGGTTTGAGGAAAAGAAACTTAAAACAAAGAAAGGTATTATTTAAAAGATATGTGGTTTGATTTTTACAGTGTAAAAGGAGTAAGCCTTCCCTGCCTTAGGTTTAGGTTTGGTTAAAGAAAACTGTGTTAGTAAGTGGTCCAAGGGAGCTAAGATTGCTTTTGTTTGAGTCAGACTTTTTTTATTTGCAAAAAGCCTTCAAATTCTGAATTTAACTATTATACTTCACATCTTGTGTTTCAAACCACCTTTCTCTCTGAAAGCTTCTCGCCCTTTTCCAACCATTCAATCACAGTTAGTTTAAACTCTGTAGCATATGAGTTTATAAGTCCTCTTTTAATCCTGTTCTTAATTTTAGCGATTTAGTAGCTACTTTTATCTGTTCCACTGTTTATTTTTGTCTTGCCTTTGGTGTCTGTATAAAAGCCTTTTTTTCCGATGTGTCTCTTGGATAATGCAATTCAGTGACCAAGCATACGTTGTGTGCTGCTTATTCTAAGATATTCTAAGGCATAACGGTGTCTGTATTAGCAAGGGACTACTGTACCATATACAGCACTCAAGTTCCAAGTTTGCATTCACCTGGCTAAATGGCATCTGTACTGTATTTATTGTAAAAGGAAAAGTACACAAGAGTTGGAAATTTAATGGTGAACCTGCTAAATTTCACAGTAAAATTAAAATGTTTTAAAAGATTGTTTCTTTAAAAAAAAAAAAGTATTTGCAGTTTTAAGTAGCATGTACATATAAAATTTACAGTATACTTACAACTTTTGAAACTGCCGTATACTTTACTCTTAAACACAATTTATTCTTCACATTTCAGTTTACTGTATCCTCGAGGCAAGTCTATACTGTAGATTTGTGTTAAACAATTTGTAATAAGCAATGTCATGGCTACCCCACAACCTTCTTTATATATTTGTGCATTCTAATGACAGTTGTCATGACATTTGTGTTTACTCAGAACATAGCAGGCAGTGCATAAACTAAATAACATTAGATACCTGATTAATGATTTTGAATGTATGCTGCCACGGGAGATGTGTTGACAAACCTGCCTTCTGTATTATTTCAGTTTAAAATAGAAAAGGAAGCAGACCATGGTAGATGTGCTTATTTAATTATCCAGCTGACCAATTACATATTATAAAACCAATCATCCCAATGTAATGTGATCAAGGGAAATCATGTATCTGTAGTAACTGGATGAAATTACATAGAACGCTGTAATAACCCCACAATGTTGTATAAATCATAAATCCAGTTCAATAATCACAGTTTTTTTAATGGCACCTTATTAAAACACACTGTTACAACAAAGGTGAATATGGGTATACACAGACAGCAATTTGTGCCTGTTTCTGCACACATTACCTCCTGTCATCTGTGTTCATGATAAATGTCACAGTTTTGTCATGAACAGAATGTGGCAGCAAATGAGAGAGTACGGTAGTTTGCTGATGCTCCTTTGATTTGTAAAAAGAAGGCTGCTATACAAATTATAAATTCATTGCACATTAGTTAATGTTTTATACCAGCACCATTGTCATCCAGAGTATTCATGGAAAGACAAGCATATTACAATACTGCCTCTCAATTTTGAATGTGTCACAATACTTTCTGTTTTATTTTATTTTATTCAGCATGTACATAGTGTTGTTTGTGCCTGTTATATTTATAACACACACACAAAAAACATGACCATAATATTATTACTTCATTAATCATCAGAAAAAAAACCCTGGTACACTGTTGTGATATCTTTTATAAATACATTATAATGTTCGATTTACCTGCATTTTTAGGAGAGTTTAGAACAAACATGTCTGTGTCTTGAGGTGGGACTATGCTACTAATTCTGAAGTCAAGCATTGCACTAAGGTCATTATAAACTTAGAAAAAAAAACATTTGGTACATATGGTATAGTAAAATACTATAATCATATAACAAAGCAAAATGTCACTGTCCATTCTCTTAAAAACAGTGTAGGTAGACTTTTATAACGTGCATGTAGTTAACGCTTCCTTTTTCTTGTCAATCAAGTTGCTATTGAGTCTCTTTTATTATAATTGTTTTTATGAATTAAATTGTATTACATAGACTGTACATTACTTCTATGTAAAAATGTGATGGCAGTTCACAGTAAGAGGTTAAGTGAGTCACTTGCATTAGCTTTAGTATCACTTGGCACTGTTTATAAATGTGTTTCTGTCTTTTTATTTAAGGTGTGATTTAATATAAAGAGTTATGTATGTACTACTAGCAGTGGTATGGCACACACCAACTAGAGAGCCAATGAAATGTCTCACTGAAATTTAAATAAGGTCCAGCTGTTTTGCACGAGCATAAAACATGTAAAACATTTACTATCAAAAACTATATATATATAGTCTGTATGCATCAAAGTTATATGCTTTTATATTGACCCTTATTCACAAGGTGTTCATATCTTTATATCGTATATAAGTAAACAAGGCTTGCATGTTTTAATAACACTGTTACAAGGTGGCAAAACTTCATTACATTGTGATTTCAATACTATGTAATGGGATTCACTTTGTTTGATTGAGGTCATTTTGTGTTGTATTTATTTATTTGTATTTAATATTTGAGCACTTGTATTTGTTTCCTATTTATTAAATATTGTATTTCACTGTTATTGGATTGATTTCACGTTGTTTGTAGTATGTTGATTTTATTATATTTGTTTCACTTACTTTGGGTGTTTCCCACATCCTGCTTTTTGAACTGCCTTCCCCTTTCCCCCCCTTAATTAATTAACCAGTCTCACCTGCACTTGGATCTAAAGGCTGAGAACTTTGTTTGGAGGGTAGTGCTGGGAAACCAGACAGAAAACTGCAACTGACGAACTGCACACAGTGCGAATTGGAACAAAACCTAATGATAGGAACTCGCCGAATCAAAGGATAAGTGTTTTGTTTTTATTTCAGGTTTTATTCGGGTGCATAGGAAGCTGTTTCCAGCCACCAGCTCGAGATTCTGAAAGCTGTAGTCTGACCATCTCTCGCCACGGGCGACTGAGCTCAGAGCATGTATTATTTATTATAAAGTATTAATAACGACATCTACTTAGGTGGTTGATAATATTGTTGCACTGTTTAATGCAACTGATAAATGGATATCGTTTTAACTTTACTTTAATCTGGTCCTGTTGCCACCTGTACTGTGTGCATGTGTAAGGTTTTTTTTCTCTGTTTTTCACATACTTTTCAATGTTTTTCATTTTAATTTAATTTTTGTTTTGTTTTGAAACAATAGTTATTGCCAGAGCTCTGTTTTAAACAGGGTAAGCCAACTGACTTAATTGCTGAATTTAATGCCAGCATATTGTACTATTCAGCACATAATTAAATACGTTTGTGTATCTCATGGTTTAGATCCAGACTAGCAGTCTCATCTGTGCACCAGGTACCATTACAAATAGAATATATACATATATATATATATATATATATATATATATATATATATATATATATATATATATATATATATAATACACACACACACTGCTGTGCAAACGTCTTAAATATGTTGCATTTTTCTACTCTGATGCATTATGAGCATCAACAATTTACTCAAAGCCTCCACTACTGTTTTCTACTATTATAACAATCTTGACTTGCATAAAGAACGAAAAACATTGAGTGAAATAACTCGCATTACTTGATTTTTAAGGTGTGGTATCCAAAGCATAATCAACAAGTACAGAGAAACATCATCTGTAATTGACAAGCCCAGGACTGGAAGACCCAAAAAGCTGTCTAACAAGGATGAGCAATACTTGAAGATAATATCCTTAAGGAATAGAAAGAAGACCAGCATTGAATTGACAACAGAACTGGCAGGAGGCACAGGTGTCGTTGTCCATCCATCAACAGTCCAAAGCACCTTTGACCATTGTTCCATAGTCCAATTTCTGTGTTCTTGTGCATATTTTAGCCTTTTAGTCTTGTTCTCCTTTCTTAACAGAGTTATTTTTACTGCAACACATCCTTTAACTCCTGATTTAAAGAGTGACCTTCATACTGTTGACTTGCTGGATAACAACATCTGTGCCTACTGCAGTTTTGTTGTCAATTCAATGCAATTAGAGACTACGAGTTGTTTGCGTGGACTAATTCCATACCAGTAAAATACATCCTTTCATACTAGTTATTCCTCCGCCTCTTCTTACTGGATTTTGAGAGAACTAATAGTAAATTACACTGTTTGTGTTTTCCTCTATTCATTTGTTTTCTGCTTTAAGTAGTTCCTCAACCCAGATTTGTGCTAATCTCCCTATTTTTATTCTGTGAAACTTGAAAATGTAATTGTATAACTTTTGTACTACTAGGAGTATGAAATATACTCATACTAGGATGAAGTCACCAGAAGTGGGCAGGGCTTAAACCAGCCAATGCAATTCATGTATAGCCTCCTACCTTTCTTGCACTAATTAAATATATTTAAAAAATAAGAGTAATAGGCTTTTTACTTATTGTTCATACTCAGAACCAAAACTGAAAATCGTAACAAATACTCATAGTATTTGTGTTACCTTCTATCCCTTTCACCAATGACTTATACAACTCACCTGGAAAAAGAATAGGATTTAGGGTGCCTTGCTTCATACAGACCCCAAGGGCCAGGACCATGTGTCCTCTTGGCATGTCAGATGACCTGGGGTAAAGATACAATATAACTTTAATGAGCTGCAGAACAGGGACACACTCTAAAAATACAATTAAATGGCTTGAGTTCCCTTTATTGCAACTGTCCTGTGATTAACCTTTCAGCTCACTTTGGCTGCAATCCCCTTTTAAATGGTCTGAAAAGAATGACTAGGCATAACTGTGTTCATACTATATATGCACTTTACATTCAGAAACTTCCATGCGCATTGACCATTGACCATTGACGCATCTAGCTAACAATAAAATCCAGATATGAATGATGACTTCATCTTAACCTAGTTTAATATTAGATTCCATACAGAGAGAAATATCTCCCGTTACTCACTCAGCCTTGCTTCCAGAGAGAGAAATTGAACAGGAAAGGGAAATCAAAAGGTGGGCAAGGAAAGATTTAACAGATGCTCCAGATGCTATACAGACAGTAGTTGTATTTCCCTTTTTATTAAACCAATAAATGGTGTTTTGAATTAGCACATTCTGATGCACTGTGTTGTCCTGCAACACCTGCTGTGAATGCAGTATTTCCCTTTAAATCTCAAAATGCTAGGGAAGATTTGGTACTAATGTGTGTGTGTTTATTAAAACGTAATAACAAAGCAATTTCTGCATTGACAGCACCCTACACACAGAACACTTTTTCTATTTATTGAAAATGAGTGCAGAAAATCTTAAAACGCAAACCTTTATGCTTAAACTTGCACTAAACATACCAGTTTAACACTCTTTAATGTTTTGATTTATCCATTGAAATATTACATTTAGCTTCACTGGCAAATATCTGGGACCTATTTTTTTTAGTTTTTCATGGAAGGATAAAACCAACAAACAAAACCGTTGAAATCTCTGTCTTCTCTCAGATCAACCTCTTTTTATATAACTTGCAAATATAAAAGTGATAATCCATCTGTATTACCAGGCTTATGGGACATTTTGGTTGTACTAGCTCCCCAATTACCACCCAAATGCTATTTGTTACTTGGTAATGCATTTCCTGTTAGGTAAGTATGCTGTGCACAGATGTGTATTTTTTTTTAAACAAGCTAGATTACAGCTTGTCCTCACCCTCAGGTTAGTGTTATTAGAAACATATCTCTGGGAGCACACCCAAATCCAGAGTGCGGATAGCACCTTCAGTATGAAACATGGATTTAATCATATCCTCAGCATGACCACTTGGCAGTTTCATGAAAGTTTTCTCCATATCTGATGCTCTGAACCCAAGATAGTAAAGTACTAATTAAAGAAAACAGAAGAAGGACACGAACGGCAGTATCTGTCAATAATTGGGCACATGAAAGACAGAGCCAAGGTGCACCGCTTTAGCTGCTGCTTCTGATTAGGCTCTAATTGAATGCCTATATTTCATACCGCGTCAAGGTGCTGTGGGAAAGGAACGGAGTCCCTCAGACAAGTGTAGGACCCTGGTGAGAGCATCAGAATATTGCTCTCCTTGGCAGACATCATTCAGAAGCACTGGCTATATGAGCTCTGGTGCTGACAAAAAGATGTTCCCTTCAATTTGTACACATCAAGTCACAGCCAATGGAGGAAATGACAAACAGATCCATTAGGTGTGCTAAATTGTGAAATAAAAAAGATGCACCGTGACTCCCTAAGCTTAGTGGAAATCACACATAACGTATGAGGTGCACAATTAGTGAAGTGGATGTTTGCCTAAGTACTTTGAAAGATGTCACATTTCATGAGATTCCTGTCTCTTATACCTAATTAGAAATAATTTTGTAATAAGTAGGATTCTGGAGAATTGGACTGTGAATACCATACGCAAAACTAGAGTCACATTCATGGGAATTTAATGTTACCGCCCCTCATCATTACCACAGGCGCACTGAGTGATCAAAGTGAATTTATAAGCATAAAGTAGAAACATGGGGACATATCAGAATTAGACCGCTGCATTTTAGTGAAAATAACTGTAGCGTGATCAGCATGGTCAACCAGGGGAAGGAAATGGTTTACTGAAGAAAGCTGACAACAGTTTCTATGTGCAAAATCATGGTGGCAATCTTTTTACAAAAATAAACATCACAATAAACTGGTAGAAATAAAGTTCAAAATAATGTGACTGTGGACAGTTCTGTGTTATGATCATATAGATATTAAGGTTCATGTGTAAAATTGGTAAACCTATAGATTAACCGGTAAATGTGTAGATTTACCAGCTCAGCGGTCAATGTATAAAATAACTAAGGAGATGGTAGATAATGCTACAGCATTTGAGGGGAATTCAGAAATAATGTAATGTCTGGGAGCTTAATGGCAAAAAAAAAAAAAAAAAAAAATTCTGTAAGATCTGTTACGTACTTGTGGAAATTAACTAATTTATTTATTTTTCTCCAACCTTATTATTGTTTTTGTATTATTTGATTAATCGTTCTAAACTTCACTGCATCCCTTCTTGCATTATTATTATTATTATTATTAT
This sequence comes from Acipenser ruthenus, assembly GCF_902713425.1. Taxonomy (NCBI): domain Eukaryota; kingdom Metazoa; phylum Chordata; class Actinopteri; order Acipenseriformes; family Acipenseridae; genus Acipenser; species Acipenser ruthenus. The sequence continues at coordinate 94,600,492 of NC_081192.1, forward strand.
TATTATTATTATTATTATTAATAATAATAATAATAATAATGTATGTATTTAGCAGAGACCATGTATTAATGTTTTGTCCTGTATACAGACATGGTTAGAGACCGGTTTCTGGTTTTATTTCTAACAATTTTTGCTTTTATGTATAAAAAATGCACTTTCCTGATTTTTTTTTTTCAATCAAAATTTAAACATAATTAATGACATCTCTTCAGCAAAACTCATGCCTCTACTATGTGTGATTTAGTATTATTAAATTGAACTCATTTAGAGAAAAGCATAACCTAAGTGCACATATGTTTTGCATTTCAGTGAGAATCATACACTGTGCTATGTCATTTTGTTGTTAAAACATTATTTTGTATTGTGAATTGTTGTTGCCAGACAGTGATCATGGTTGTAAGTAAAATAGATCATTAACTACCATCTCCTTAGTTATTTGATACATTGACCGCTGAGCTGGTAAATCTACACATTTACCGGTTATTATATAGATTGACCGATTTTACAATGAACCATAACATATACACATAACAAAAGAACATCATTAAATCTGACTCCGTTTAACTTTACATGCTGCATGGTAATTATATTTTATCCATTAGGCTTGTCAAAAAAAATTCTTCAAAACGTCTTGTTCAACCTTGAGCATTAAACTTTGCTCCCTTGATTGTACGCACTAAATTGTATGTCTGATCAATGTTTAGCTAATTGACTCTAATCCATCTTTCTGCAAACACTAATGGTACATTTAATATGCATAATCAATGGCATATTTAATATGCACAATCAATGGTATATTTAATATGCACAATTAATATTCAGGAAGATAAAAGTAGGCAGTTGTCACCAAAGCTAATTTGAGTATTAAGTTCTATGTTTTGTAGTGTTTTAATTCACAGCATTCCCTGTGAATGTGTGAAAATTGCTTGCTCTTCAAAATGAAACATGCAGGGTTAGTCCTACAGTCAGGGGAGCGGCAGGTTCATGTCCTGGGTCTGTGAGGTCGACAATCTTTCCTGAGGACTTAACAGGTAGCATCGCATCTGGCACTGCCGTGGGTTAGGGAGGCAAAATTGGCAGGAACTGTTTCTTCTCACCATGCCACAACAGACCCTACTGGCCAGGAACCAATTGGGCTCAAATGGTACCCTTGCAGGGCTGGCCCTTGCCCAGTAATATGGTTCAGTTGGTAGGACCCCAACTGGGGACAAGGTTCTCTTGTTTCTGTTAACAGGGGATTAATCCCTTTTCAGTGGCATGGTAAATGTACAGTAGGAACGGTCCTTACCCTCGCACTGCACATTACATCATGTCTCCTGCAGCACTTTGTTAATTCAGAAGAAAGTAGAACAAATCATTAAAATAACAGCAGAGGCCGCTGTGGCTTTCAAGTAATGTAGAAACCATTGTATAAGTCTATTTTCTAGGTATTTTTAGGGGGGTCCTAAAAAGGGGGGAGCGACTTATACACCGGTGTGACCTATAGGGGGGGGGGGGGGGGGGGGGGGGGGGCGGGACTTATATACCGTTTTTTACGGTAAATGCTTTTGGAAGACAAAACCCTAGCAGGTCCAGATCCAGTTTGTGTTTATTTCCAATAAGTTGCAAACGTCTTTCAAATGCAGTAGTTCAAACTAAACAGGTGAAAACAGTGGCTTTTGTCATTTGCACGTTTTGTTACGAAGTTCATTGTGAACCAATAAAATTGTTTTTTATGAACCTAAAACTTGTCTACATAACTCTCTGTATCAAATGCCTTTGTGCACCCAGCTTGACCTTTACCGAATGTACAAAAGCTGAGACAGCAAAAAGTTTGGCTTTCTAATAAACTGAAATAATGTATTCATAAACAAAACTGTGTCGCCCATACAAGGCATTACTAATTTATCTAGTGATCTCGAGAAAACCATTCCATTATCTCGTGATCACAAGATCATTTATCTCAGGATCTCAAGAAAACAGATAAATTGTGTCAGGAAAATGGAAGTAATCACGAGATAACTGAATAGTAATATCGACAGATAAACAATCTTGTGATCACGACAGAACTGAATGGTTTTCTCAAGATCACAAGGTCTCATGTTTGCAGCTTTAACTGAATGTGTTTATACGTCTTTTTCCCAAGGAGACAGTTGAGTGATACTGACACTGGGGGCGTTGCTCACAAGATGCCTCTGCATAAACCAACTTAGAATTGGTAAATCTTGAGAAGGGCACATTTAGGATGTGTTAAACTAGAACGACTGGGTTTACACCACTGTAGAAGTCGCGACGTGTGATGTTATGCAGGAAAGCGGGCACACTACTGAGAACTTTAACTATTGCCATCTAAAGTAGCAGACAACAACAACAACAACAACAACAACAACAATATTAACAGCAAACGTTTGACTTAGCAAGGCTTCAAGCTATCCCTTGGCCTCTCACCCTGACACAAGAAATGACAGTATTTATACCTGAACAGGTATACCCCTCCCCCTGATTAAACCAAGTGAGTGGTTGCTTCTATTAAACTGTCAAATGTTTCTAATATTGTAGCGACCTCAGTTAATGCAGGCAGGCGCATCACACAGGGTGAGGCAATCCACACACAGGTGGAAGGCGGGCGCGAACCCAGGACCTCTCACACTAAAGCATAGCGCCGATACCGCTGTACAAAAGAGCCGGATCTTTTGCAAGGAGCGTATATCAGGCTTATGTCTTCGTGTGTGATTACGTCACCCACCAACCCTGCTGCTGCCTTCCCCCGTGCACGCTACAATATATTCAATAAATCTTAATACACAAATATTTAAAAAAACAAACAACATACAACCACGCACGTGTATCAAACAAATAATACTTTAAGCAAGCACAAGATAAACAATTAATAAAATACTTCCCCTTTATTTTTCCCTTATGGTGCTGCTCTAACTACAGGAAGTCATCACAGAGGTAAGTATCAAAAGACCCCTCACCCAAGATGGCAGTTTTCCACTTCCTCCCACAAAATGGAGGACAGCACTACCATATGCAACACAGGTAAGTTAACATTTTTTACAGCATATATATATATATATATATATATATATATATATATATATATATATATATATATATATATATATATATATATATATATGTATCTATATATATATATGTATATATATATATATATATATATATATATATATATATATATATATATATATTATACTGAGTGGTGCAGTTATATATTTGTTTTAAAAGTTTCAGTATTTAACTTTAAGAAAATTCCAAACAAATCCATTTCTGGTTTTACAATGTTAAGGACCTTGCTGCATCACCAACATACAAAGATTCTTAATAACAGCTAAGCTGCCTCACAGCTGTCCTAAAAGTGGCTAGTTTAACAGGATATACAGTACTGTGCAAAAGTTTTAGGCAGGTGTGAAAAAATGCTGTAAAGTAAGAATGCTTTCAAAAATAGACATGTTAATAGATTATATTTATCAATTAACTAAATGCAAAGTGAGTGAACAGAAGAAAAATCTAAATCAAATCCATATTTGGTGTGACCACCCTTTGCCTTCAAAACAGCATCAATTCTTCTAGGTACACTTGCACAAAGTCAGGGACTTTGTAGGCATATAGTCAGGTGTATGATTAAACAATTATACCAAACAGGTGCTAATGATCATCAATTCAATATGTAGGTTGAAACACAATCATTAACTGAAACAGAAACAGCTGTGTAGGAGGAATAAAACTGGGTGAGGAACAGCCAAACTCAGCTAACAAGGTGAGGTTGCTGAAGACAGTTTACTGTCAAAAGTCATACACCATGGCAAGACTGAGAACAGCAACAAGACACAAGGTAGTTATACTGCATCAGCATGGTTCAAGGCAGACAGGGGTTTCCAGATGTGCTGTCCAAGCTCTTTTGAAGAAGCACAAAGAAACGGGCAACGTTGAGGACCGTAGACGCAGTGGTCGGCCAAGGAAACATACTGCAGCAGATGAAAGACACATCATGCTTACTTCCCTTCGCAATCGGAAGATGTCCAGCAGTGCCATCAGCTCAGAATTGGCAGAAAACAGTGGGACCCTGGTACACCCATCTACTGTCCGGAGAAGTCTGGTCAGAAGTGGCCTTCATGGAAGACTTGCGGCCAAAAAGCCATACCTCCGACGTGGAAACAAGGCCAAGCGACTCAACTATGCACGAAAACACAGGAACTGGGGTGCAGAAAAATGGCAGCAGGTGCTCTGGACTGATGAGTCAAAATTTGGAATATTTGGCTGTAGCAGAAGGCAGTTTGTTCGCTGAAGGGCTGGAGAGCGGTACACGAATGAGTGTCTGCAGGCAACAGTGAAGCATGGTGGAGGTTCCTTGCAAGTTTGGGGCTGAATTTCTGCAAATGGAGTTGGGGATTTGGTCAGAATTAATGGTCTCCTCAATGCTGAGAAGTACAGGCAGATACTTATCCATCATGCAATACCATCAGGGAGGCATCTGATTGGCCCCAAATTTATTCTGCAGCATGACAACAACCCCAAACATACAGCGAAAGTCATTAAGAACTATCTTCAGCATAAAGAAGAACAATGAGTCCTGGAAGTGATGGTATGGCCCCCACAGAGCCCTGATCTCAACATCATCGAGTGTGTGCAAGTGTACCTAGTGTGCAAAACTGTGTGCAAGTGTACCTAGAAGAATTGATGCTGTTTTGAAGACAAAGGGTGGTCACACCAAATATTGATTTGATGTAGATTTTTCTTCTGCTCACTCACTTTGTATTTTGTTAATTGATAAATATAAACTATTAACATGTCTATTTTTGAAAGCATTCTTACTTTACAGCATTTTTTCACACCTGCCTAAAACTTTTACACAGTACTGTATATGTTTATTTTAAAGATATAAAACAAACATCTGTAGTCACTGAATGCAAAATAAACAAAGCAAGCTGCAGTGTAATTCAGTTTTAAACAGGAAATTAAATATTCAGAGTAAATTGCCCTTAAGCACTTACGTGATATAGTGACAAGGGTGATCTGTCATAATCTGGGTACACATTACTCTATAATGATAGAAGAGGTGTGCCACAGCAGACTGTGGTGGGTTTTTGACATCTGAATGTAATGTAATTGCCAAAATGGATTACTCAGACATGCAGGTGCAGGTTTACCATTGATCACTGGAAATGAAAGCATAATTCCAATGGGGCTGAACTAAAGGTATACAATTTTAAGGCCTGCAAAGAAAGCTAACCATGTGTGCATGTATTATTGCATTACATTTCAATTAGAAGCAGCTGTCTTAGGGCCCAGCAGGAGGCAGTCATTCATTAAAGACCAAGAACCATTAAAATGTGCTTAGGCTTGGAAATATATAGACAGAACAGCAGCAAACACGAAACAAAACTGACACTGAGTTACATTTTCAGTATATACTGTATTTATTAAAAAGTTTTAAAAAAAATAAATAAACCAAATTAAGAACGCCGCTAACTACTAACCAAAAACCACACAAGTTACTGTCTGCCCCTATCTAGAATGGTTCAGGCCCATGCCGCAATGGTTCTGGGACACCATGAACATTCTATAACTGTGTATGGTGCTTTAGCCAATAATGAATTCCATTTTCAGTAACATATACTGTAAGTCCATATATGTCAAATCAAATATGTTGAAAGGTGCAATAATGTGTTTATATTTTTTTTTTTTAACTAAACTGGTTATACAGAAATAAACAGGCTGTACAGCTATAGAATTTTAGGATTGAGACATAATTAAAAAATATATATATATATATATTTATTTTTATTTAACATTATGTAATCAAAGAAACTATAAAATGATATTGCAAAAGTCTACCGAAACATAATAGTAGTAGAGTATTTCATGTTAGAGTTCAAAATGTCGCCTTTTTAAAATTTTTGGCAGATTTTTGTTTAGTATATGGAAAACTACAAAGCGGTATGTAATTCAATATGTTAAGGTAACATTATTCAGCAGGTTTCATTTGACTTTATGAAGCAACATTTATTAATTCTAAAGGGTGATGCAAAACTTTTGGCCAGAGCTGTATATTTTGGTTGCAGCCAAAATAATTTCAACCTGTGGCTTTGTTCTGAGATACCCTTGTCAACCATTCAGAGAACATGATTTCTAAAGACATTATTATTATTATTATTATTATTATTATTATTATTATTATTATTATTATGCTATAAAAAAAGAAACATTATACCAGATAAAAAACTAAACATGATGGCAGAAAAGTAAGCACAAAGGTTATTTGTAAATACATATTTTTCAATCAAAGTACATCATCTGAAAGAGACAGTGACAGGCAAATCGGCAAAATGAGCTTGAATGTGATGGACAGTCACATTGATTTAAGTTAATGATTTGAAATATGCTGTTACAGGTAAACATATTATGCAATAAGTAACCTCAATTGCTTGTTTTTAGGAGGAAGCATTGAAATAAGTAACAAGAACAATATTTAAATGCAAGTTGATATGACATTGCACTGTCAGTGTAGGTCTGGCCTGGGTGGTAGCCCTCAAGGCCCACATGGTTATCTTTGCTACATAGTTCTTAAACAATAACATACCATTTTGAGGTGAGAGGTTTTTTCAACCATATTCCAAAAAAAATGATGTAACTGAGGTCTTAAGCAGAAGTTTTGTTTTGTAATATTTGTATGCATTAAGTATATACAAATTGCATCATCCTATTTATTGTTAGGTGTCATGCTCACTCAATTTATAGATGGGAGGAACCAACCTTCCTTAATGGATACATATATTGAATGTATAAAATTATAAAGGCATTTGCCAAAATATGTATTTTCATAGACTAGGTTATTAAGTCAATAACTCAATTCACTCAATTTGCAATTAAGTATTTGCACTAAAATATCTAAAGCACAACTGGGCGATGTGTATGTTGTATTTTACACCATCGCAAACTTAAAAAATTAATCAGATCAGTCTCTTGCAGAAAATATGTCACGATACACTGCTGAAACTGGACCTTAACCTGTAATGCAATTTGATTGAGAAAACAGCTGCATACCCAATCTTAAGGACTGTTTTTTAAAGTCTATTTTAATAAATGAAATCAAAGCTTCAAGTTCATGAAACCTAAAAAGTCACAAGGCTTTAGTATGACAGCCATTTAGCATGCAGTGTATATAAAATATTAAGTACATCTATGGCCAAAAGTTTTGAATCACCCTAGAATTATCATTTTCATAAAGTAGAATTAAACCTGGTGAATAATGTTACGTTAACATATTAAATTACAAACCACTTTGTAGTTTTCCATATACTTAACGAAAAACTGGCAAATTGAAAGATTTCAAAATCTAACATGAAAACACATGATTTCCGAAAAGATGTCACAACTCTTGACACGTGTTACTTAATTAGAAGTAATCAAAAGGTGACAATTAGAAGTCGTAACGAGTAGATTTAAGTTATACAGTATAAGCATGATATTTACATAGATTTTGTAACTTCAGAGTAAGCCATGAGGAAGAGCCATACCTCCTTGGAAACATGCTCAGCCACAATGCACTTCATAAGGAAGGTTTTGGCAGTTGTCAGATAGCCAACACGGGTTTTGCCATCCATAGCACAGTATCTAGGCGGCAATGTAAAGAAGTTGGAGTGAAGGCATTACTAGGTAGCCCATTCCAAACCTTCACCACTCTCTGTGTGAAGAAGTGTCTCCCTTCCTCTATCCTACGTCTATCTCTACTTAATTTCCAGCTGTGTCCTCTGGTCCTGGTTTCTGTACTACGCTTAAAGTATTGGTTTGGGTTAACTATGTCGACTCCTTTTAAGAGTTTAAAGACTTTAATTATGTACTCAACCCAAGCATTCTGTTTGCCTCTTTGATAGCTTCCCCGCACGGTGTGGTTGCTGACATCGATGAGTAATAAAAGACTGAGATATTTATAGTGGCATGCTTTCTCCAGTTCTATTCTCCCATTTGGTATTTGGATCTTACATTTTTGGATCAAGCATGTAAAGCTTTACATTTGTCGACACTGAATTTCATTTGTCACATTTCTGCCTAGTTCTGTATGCAGTGTAAAACTTGTTGGATTTCCTGGGTGGCTGTAGTCTGGTCAGCAACTCATTTCTCCCCATCTTAGTGGTTGCTGTAGAGAAGAAACATGAGTGGTCCAAGGATGAAGCCCTGCGGCACCCTACTGAGTACACTGCCCCAGTTATTATTATTATTATTATTATTATTATTATTATTATTATTATTATTATTATTATTATTATTTATTTCTTAGCAGACACTCTTATCCAGGGCGACTTACAATTGTTACAAGATATCACATTATACATTACTTAACATTATTTTTACATACTATTACCCATTTAAACAGTTGGGTTTTTACTGGAGCAATCTAGGTAAAGTACCTTGCTCAAGGGTACAACAGCAGTGTCCCTCACTAGGGATTGAACCCACGACCCTCTGGTTAGGAGTCGAGAGCCCTAACCACTACAGTTAGAGGTTTGCCCTCTTAAAGGTACCCTCTGCTTCCTGTGTTTTAACCAGTTTTGTATTCACTTTGAGGATGCAAGTCGGATATGATCAGTCCAGTTTTTTTTTTTTATCAACACTTTCAGCTGTTTTTGACATCCAGTTGGGTTGTGATAAAACCGAGATGAAAGTTTAAAACTGAAAAACTGAACTGCATTTGTGCAGCCAAGGGAATGGGATATTACACAGGTGTGTTTTTGTTTTTAACTGTGACAGATAAGCTTGATACAGTGTTATTGCATCACTCTTACCAATATATTATACAATTAGACACAACTTAAAAATAATACAATAATGTATTAAATGTATTATTGTAAATGGCAAATCACATGCAATTCACATCTGAGTAAAACGGCAGCTCATGGTTTTAGAAATTGCAATTATTTAATCAACATGTTGGCTTCAAAGTGATAGAGGTTTGGCAGCATTTTAATATAGCTTCTGATGAGGAAACCCTTGCCATTTAAAATGTCACATAGATTTATGCTGTCAGTCCTCCAAAAAACATGCAGAGTTCTCGTTTAGTATGCTGGTTTATTACAGCCCGTTACTATATACGTAGCCAACTGTATGATTCCCTTTAGCTTCTCCAGTTTCACATTGGTTTGTGACCACAACTAACATTTTATTTTTCTTTCAATACTTTTGTATGTGACTGTTTTAGTCAGTTCAGCATCATTATTTGTGTATTAGGTCTACAAAGAGTAATTTAACAGACGCAACAGACTCAACTTTTTTTTGTTTGTATGTTTTACTAAAAACGTCCAGCTTCAGCTTTTCACTTATTAGGATGCATTTATTTAAACAAAAGGTTTATGTTAGGGTAAGTGGGCCAAGTGTTTGCTTATGCCTGCTAGTACTAGCACCAGTGCCTTTCATTAACTGCATGAAAATTTAAAAATATCTTACCTTTGTTAAGATTAAAGCACTGTCCTCTTACAGGATGGACAATATGTACTATTACTTTGCTTTTAACAAAATGCATTGAAAGTACACCTTAATAGGACATTAGCTGCTGTTTATTGTTTACCCTTTGCTTAGACAAATAGAGAAATAGTAATTATATATCATACATAACAGAAAAAACAAAATACCAACAATCTTTAAAAAGTATATTAGTTTCATGGACATAATGAATAACCTTGAAAAAAGAAATCTCTATACAAACCCAATGAACTATAAAAAACTTTTTAAACAAGGTGTGTTTTTGGAAAGTCTATCATTAGGAAATGGACGTATGTAGGAATTCATTGACAGTAGCCCTGCTCTCACCTCCAAAACTAACGGAGGACTGACATGTAGCTCAAAGACTGCTGTGTTGATGGTTCCTCCTCCTTCCCCCCCGGATTGGTTCTCTGTCTGTAGACTTGAGATTGACAGTTGTCACTAACCAATTGGAGTCAGGAGCTGATTCGATGCATTTTTTTTTTTACATACCCCCCCCCCATACGAGTAATACAGCAGAACTCCTCATGTATTACATTTAGTTAGAAAAATGGTCATACTCATTTGTACTTGTCACTCAACTCAGAAGCTCTAGTCAAAAGCTCAGTAGAGAGCCAGAGACCAACAGGTCACAAAAGCATAGGCAGAATTCTGGCTTGTCACGCTACCTAGCAGAGAATCAAGGAAGCCCACAAGCCCTGGGCAGGCATAGATCCTCACAACCCCTGGAAGAAACCTCCAGACAATGACAATGGAGGTGGGAGACAACCCTGACAGGTCTCCAGTACTGGTAAAACAAAGTTTGAAATAAACATACTGTGCATACTATTTCAATCACATGACTGGGAATGACACCAGTAAGCATGAGATTAGGAGTGTGGAATCCGCAACCAGAATACAGGGTTACAATATATACGTTTTGTAAGAAATGCACAAACATACAGAGGTCTTGTCTTCACCCTAAAAAAAATGCACTTTGTGTTTTGCTTATAGTTCTCAATATTTCAGAAAGTCAAAATACAGTATTTGGAGTTAATTTACTCATACAGTTCTGGCAAGGATTGTTATAGCAAGGTTCATGCCAGATGGTAACTCCACAATGTAAACTAGTTAAACACTACCCTTCTGGTTAAAGAAAAAAAACAACCTTGAAACCAAATGCCATTATGGCAGATTTAAGATGAATTTAGAATTACTAATGAGTGGTTCATTCAAAGAACTGATGCTTGATATTTACATGGATTCATGTTTAGCACCAGCGCCCTGCCTCATAATTGGAGTTGAATCCCTAGAGATGGAAAGTAATTGCTCATTTTGTAGATGTGGCACTTCTAGATCAAGGAGTGATTGCAATATTTTTATTTGCAGCTTGCACTATGCACTCATTTTATCAGATCAATTTACCTAAATTTGCTGCATGTCAACATTGGCACGGTTTTCTGTAAAAAAACTGAACCTCAACCGAAATCTTATGAACATTTCAGTCAACAAGTTTAAAATGGGCAGATTGCTGCCAACATATATTTAATTGGATGTTAACAGAGTAATAGAATTTGACATTTTATTGTTATAAACACCACTGCATATGTGAGGGGTTCAGAGGAAACTGTACCTCCTTAACCAAATTACTAATAATTCATGGTTTGAATAGAGCTGAAGGATGAATATTATATAATGTATGCCAGTTATCTTGTATATTTTCATAGCAATATCAGACAAACAACTACATTTAGGGAAGTTAGTTAAATTAAGGAATTAAAACAAAATAAAACAGAATTGGAAATCATGTTTCAAAATGAAAACGTGGTATTTCAAATAGGCAACTGCCTATTTTTTGTAACTATCGAAAGAAGTTAACCCCGCCTCTAATTGCTGGCATGCAACTACAAAACTGTTTTTAAACCCCACATGTGATCTCCTTAAAAACTTACAACCGTAATAAAAAAGGTAAATAAAAGAAAAGTAAAACTATATATATATATATATATATATATATATATATATATATATATATATATATATATAGATATAGATATATAGATATATTTGTGAAAAAATTGAACATGAAATAACAATCGCCTGGACCAGAGTTTAGTTCAAGAACGTCAAAGCTGTGGGATTTTTTTTTTTATTGTTTTTACGTGTAATCTAAAATGTAGAATTCTGGTAAGTGTTTACTGATGTCACAACTATCATTTTGCTGTATTTCCATTTAAGTTATTTTCCCTGACGGTTTTAAATGGCATAAGCAGACTACATGTTGGTAAAAGTTCAGCACTCTCTTCTAACAGCCTAGTTTTGCTTTCTCCTTGTTCCTTAAAAACATTAGGCCTGCCACTTTTTCTGTTACTTTTATGATAACAGATACAGTCTAATTAAATGGTGTAGTGGTGGGTTTATTATTTTAAACAACAAGTTTGAATGAACAAGTAATGCAATTTGATCTAAAATCCATCACAGTCTTTTTTTCACAGTAACTGTTCCTAAGTTTTAAAAATCATGCAGTCATTTGCACGTTTGAACAAAATATTAGATTCTCAAGCAAGTACAACAGCTTCTGAAACATAACATCACTTGAAAATATATCATATGTGTACCCATTTCTACAGTAATTTCCATAGCCTTGTTTGTAACCAAAATTCATTACTCCCCGATGGCTGATCTAGTCCATTTTTTGTGGTTGTTACATAATTGCATGTCAAGGATGTCCAAGTGACAAAGCTACAGACTCTGTTCCCACACTAAAGCCCCATGATGCTGAGAACTATGGTGCATAAGACTTTAAGGCTAACAAAATAATTTCACAAAGATCCAAACTCACTTCCAAATAAAAAAATGTAAAAAAAGAGTAAAATGTGTAATAGTCATTCTACTATACACTTGAAAAATGAACAACAAAAAACAGACTTAAATCATAATAACAATCATAGGGTGCTGTTTTCTACATACATTAGGAGAAGGTGTAGTGTGATAGTGTGTCCCAGTCAAGACTGGTTTGCACCCATTGGCCCGCGGGCCGCCACTTGCCGACCCCTGATCTAGACAATGTGGGGAAGCTATAAAAAAAGGCCAACAAAATGCTTGGATATATAGTGAAAAGTGTTGAATTTAAATCAAGGGAAGTAATGTTAAAACTTTACAATGCATTAGTAAAACCTCACGTAGAATATTGTGTTCAGTTCTGGTCACCTTGCTACAAAAAGGATATTGCTGCCCTAGAAAGAGTGCAAGAAGAGCGACCAGAATTATTCCGGGTTTAAAAGGCATGTCGTATGCAGACAGGCTCAAAGAATCTAATCTATTCAGTCTTGAACAAAGAAGACTACGCGGCAATCTGATTCAAGCATTCAAAGTTCTAAAAGGTATAGATAATGTCGACCCAAGGGACTTTTTCAACCTGAAAAAAGAAACAAGGACCAGTAGTCACAAATGGAGATTAGATAAAGGAGCATTCAGAACAGAAAATAGGAGGCACTTTTTACACAGAGAATTGTGGGAGTCTGGAACTAGCTCCCCAGTAATGTTGTTGAAGCTGACACCCTGGGATCCTTCAAGAAGCTGCCTGATGAGATTCTGGGATCAATAAGCTACTGACAACTTATAACTTATATAATTAGACATATGTCAAAATAATAGAAATAGATGGAGTGGCTTACCTCTTATTAGCATGAGCAGTATTTGTACCGGTCCCCCTTTTCTTCCACTGATTTGGTTCTTTGATTGTATTTTACACTTCAATTTGAAATGTGCAGCTATTTCAAAGACAACGCTATATCTGAAAAGATGCTGCTGCTTCCTTGTGCCTTATCACTTCATGTGTTGTAGTTCAAACACTCCAAAGCTAAGGAATCTTAGGCTGTATTGTGAAAATGATTTGATCTTCACGTTCTTTAGCTGCAATCAGATAAGGACTGCAGGGTCTGTTATAATGGTCTAAAAACTATGGATCAGAGAATCCACTGCTTTGAAGATCATTAACATTCACCCTATTATTATTATTATTATTATTATTATTATTATTTTTATTATTAGGTTTTTTGGTCTTTTTTTGTGATTGTGAAGTCTAGAATTGCAAAAGGAAGAAAGCCCAACTGTGAGGAGAATTCAGCCCACATGCTGGAGGATTTTTTAATGAGACATAAAAGTTGAGACACCCAGGTTTTATTAGGGATTGAATCATTTAAATGAGGACACTGTCTTCTTACCCAGGTGATTTAGAGAGAATGTAGCAAGTGCCAGTTCCATTGTGAATATTTTTATTCTGGTTACTAATTAAATTGATACGATAATAAGATCTTGCCCGGTGTTTTTTCTGTGAACATTTTCAAGGACTTAAATAACATAATACAAAAAAAAAACCTATAAAATGTCAAGTCTTCCATAGACGTAGTTATTTCTATTTAAGAGCAGGATAAAGGGATGCTTATTCTTCTGAGACAACCGACATATGTCAAAATTTGAGTGTATGTTCCTTTTTTCAGGGAATATCAATGGAACTGGAAATTATATATATATATATATATATATATATATATATATATATATATATATAAACATGAAACATAAGTATGTGTTGTTATTATAAGAGCAAAAAAATGAAATGGCAGTGGGCCTGACATGCAGCAAGAAGAACAGACCATCACTGGACCAAGGAGACTATAGATATATATTTATAGTGACAGTGCCCCTTTTCTTTTACTTAAGGCGGCAGCCCTCAAACACACTGTCGTCTTCTTTTAAATAGGACACGTGAGACAGGAGGTAAACTGAAAACACTGTAGAGTGTCTATTATTTACAAACAAAAAAACAGTTCAAACAGAAATAAACAAATCAAAACCAAACCCTTTTTCGGGTCCTACCTAAACTGCAATTGACTCAGTCCAGTCAACCAATACTAACTACAAGGGGACAGTCTACTCCTGTTTACCCCTCAAACAAACCCACAGTTTATTTTCTTCCTTTAAGTTTTTACAACTGAGTTAACTGTTTTACCAGCACTCTCCATGCTGTCCTTCCCCTAACCAGCACACCTGCAGGGTTTTTAAAGGCACAGCTGATCCTCATTACTCTGTCTGGGTCATTAATTAAACACCTTTACCAAGATGGTGGAGTTGTTCAGACTCCTCCACCAAGATGGAGTGCACATTCCCTATCCCAAAGGTCCTAAGCCTCCAAATTTATATATAGTCACAGTGCCAGTGGGGCAGGCTGAAACAAAGACAGAGTTGCAGCAGCATCAGCAGGGGGGCGTGGTCCTGGGACTACTGTAAATAGTTGCAATTGGTTATTTTGTATGTCTGTGTCTATTGGTCTGGGTTATACCCGATTTGCATGAATGTATTACTTTGTATATGATTTGTCTGATTGTCTTCAACCAGGTCCGCAAAAAAACTATATAAAAATAATACAATGGTGCTGCTGCTGATCGGCTATAAAAGGAATTATATCAATCATGAAAGGGTTAAACAGGAGTGGTGAAGACCCACAACAAAGGATCTCCCCCAACCAGTAGTACCGACTACGCCACTTTATGCTTATAGAAAATAAGCCCGCTCACCCCAAAGATAACACCAAAGGTAAGTATCGTACAATGTTTCTTTATTATCACACAGGTAAGTAACAGCAATTAACTAAAAACTTCAATAAAAAGCAAGTGTCATATTGTCACAAGAATGGCTGAGTGGGTGACGTCAGACCAGAAGACAGGAACACAAACGACAGAGATGTGGAGTTTGGTTTAAGCTGAGCGCGTGATTGCGATCAGCATTTAATAAACAGAAAATAAAAGGTTTTAAACACAACCAAAAACACAGGACACGGCACTTGCGCCAAAATAAACAGGTAAACAAAACGGACTAGACAGTAAACAGACAGTGCACAGACAGACAAACGAAACACGGTGAGTGAGACAGTTATTTACGTTCTTACTTTCTTACTTTCTTACTATTTACTTTCTCCTTCTCCACACTCGTTCTCCACTCACCGAACACCAACCACCAGTGAGTGAAAACATGCAGCTTTTATGCAGTTGTACCGAGATTCGATTGCTAGTCAATCATTCAATTGGAATCTCGGTACAACTGCACGTGAATTAATTAAAGTGCAATTCCCCGTGCTCACATATTACTTTTTACTTGCACGTGATGTGATGTGCCATCCCCGTGCCCAAATACAAATATACAATTTACACACACGTGAAACACAGACCGCTTATATCCCGTGTACCAATGCCTATACACCAACATTTACACACAACACGTAACATATAACATACACAGGGGGGGGCACTTTGCCACATATACCCCCCCTTGTGCAACGCACACATGGCCTCAATGGCCACCTCCCTCCTCAGTCCCAAAGTCCCGGAAGAGGGGGAAGCAAGTTGTTTCTGGGGGTGGCCATGGTGGAACGTCTGGCACCCCCCAATTCTTCGTGGCTGGCAGCTCCCTCTTCCGGGGCTTCAGCCACACTATCTGCTGCCGCGAAAGTGCAGCTGGGGGAGCTGGTCTCCTGACCTCCCCCTCTTTTTTTATGGCCGGCAGCTCCCCTTCATGGAGCTCCGGCCACAGTGTAGCGACCCGAGGCAAAGCAGAGGCCCCGGCGACCCCAGGCGAAGCAGGACCCTCGATGACCTCAGGCGACGGCAGCAGCAGCGGACCCTCGGGAGGTGGAGGCAGAGGCAGCTCCTGCTCCTCTCCCTCGGGTGGTGGAGGCAGAGGCAGCTCCTGCTCCTCTCCCTCGGGTGGTGGTGGAGGCAGAGGCAGCTCCTGCTCCTCTCCCTCGGGTGGTGGTGGAGGCAGAGGCAGCTCCTGCTCCTCTCCCTCGGGTGGTGGTGGAGGCAGAGGCAGCTCCTGCTCCTCTCCCTCAGGTGGTGGAAGCAGAGGCAGCTCCTGCTCCTCTCCCTCGGGTGGTGGTGGTGGCGCTGCCGGCTCCTCCGACAGCGGGGGTAGGGCTGGTGGCGCTGCCGGCCCCTCCGACAGCGGGGGTAGGGCTGGTGGCGGGCGTCTCCGCTGGGCTCCCTTCAGCAGCAAAAACAGCGGCTGCTGTGGAGCCTGAGCTTCACGCCCTCGTCCCTCCCAAAAAAAAATAGGGGTTTGGGCCTTCAGCTCCTCCCCTCCGGACACAGGACACACTGGCTCCTCCCCTCCGGGCCGTGGGCGCACTGACTCCTCCCTCTCGGGCCGTGGACGCACCGACTCCTCCCTCTCGGGCCGTGGACGCACCGACTCCTCCCTCTCGGGCCGTGGACGCACCGACTCCTCCCTCTCGGGCCGTGGACGCACCGACTCCTCCCTCTCGGGCCGTGGACGCACCGACTCCTCCCTCTCGGGCCGTGGACGCACCGACTCCTCCCTCTCGGGCCGTGGACGCACCGACTCCTCCCTCTCGGGCCGTGGACGTTCGGGCTCCTCCCACTCGGGCCGTGGACGTTCGGGCTCCTCCCACTCGGGCTGTGGACGTTCGGGCTCCTCCCACTCGGGCTGTGGACGTTCGGGCTCCTCCCACTCGGGCTGTGGATGTTCGGGCTCCTCCCACTCGGGCTGTGGACGTGGCACCAAGGGCTCCTCTTCTTCATCCTGCATGGGGCATAGGGCCAACGTGTGCCCATATGCCCCACAGCCAGGGCACCACTCCCCCCATCCCAGTCTTTGGGCCATTGCCTGTAGGGTCCTGTGGACGGAGCAGGGTATGGTGGTGTGGCTAGTTTGGCCACAGTCAAAACACCACAGCCCTGCTTCCACCTTTCTCCCTTTGCCCTCCTGTGCTCTTCTCCAGCCTCTTCTCCCCATTTCTTCTCCTTCGGTTTTTTTTTTTTTTTTTTTTTTTTTTCCCCCCAAAAAAAACTGCGGTTCCCGCTCTGGCCTGAGCCCTGGAGGCGCTGTTGTCCCGGTTCTGACACCACGTGTCACAAGAATGGCTGAGTGGGTGACGTCAGACCAGAAGATAGGAACACAAACGACAGAGATGTGGAGTTTGGTTTAAGCTGAGCGCGTGATTGCGATCAGCATTTAATAAACAGAAAATAAAAGGTTTTAAACACAACCAAAAACACAGGACACGGCACTTGCGCCAAAATAAACAGGTAAACAAAACGGACTAGACAGTAAACAGACAGTGCACAGACAGACAAACGAAACACGGTGAGTGAGACAGTTATTTACGTTCTTACTTTCTTACTTTCTTACTATTTACTTTCTCCTTCTCCACACTCGTTCTCCACTCACCGAACACCAACCACCAGTGAGTGAAAACATGCAGCTTTTATGCAGTTGTACCGAGATTCGATTGCTAGTCAATCATTCAATTGGAATCTCGGTACAACTGCACGTGAATTAATTAAAGTGCAATTCCCCGTGCTCACATATTACTTTTTACTTGCACGTGATGTGATGTGCCATCCCCGTGCCCAAATACAAATATACAATTTACACACACGTGAAACACAGACCGCTTATATCCCGTGTACCAATGCCTATACACCAACATTTACACACAACACGTAACATATAACATACACAGGGGGGGGCACTTTGCCACACATATACATTTACACATCCTACAATTTCTTGTCACTCTCCCTGGCCGGTGTCAATGGAGGATGTGGAACTTCTACTCCCAATTTTGGTATCATCAATCTTCCTTCCCACAGCAGGGGGTGCCACTCCTCCACTGAACCCAGCCTACAGACTACATATGTCCCAAAGCCAAAATCTTTGTCTCCCACACGAGCACCAGGTGGATTTGCCCCCACAATAGTGTGCAGCAGTCCGGGGAGGTAGTCCAAACAAGTGCCGGAGTTCTATTCTGACGGATCTTTGTGCTTCAAATACTGATTTCCCCCTCAAAATAAGACAAGTACAGTGCATTAATCATTGGATACAGGCTCTAGCCTTGCGGTCCCACAGTAGAGCAGTAATAAGTTTATTCAGCAGTGATCCCTGATCAACATAAATACAATCATAGATGTATTCAGCAGCTCCTCTATAAGCCATCATAAAAACACTAGCACAATAATAGGTTTATTCAGCAGCTGCCTTATAAGCTATCTTAAAAGAACAAAAAACAAAGATAATTAACTGTTAGCACAGCACCATTTACCACGTTCTCAATACTTTTTAGCTAGCTAATAAAGTAAAAAACAACGAACACGCTAACCAACAAATCAATATACTTATTGCAGTAAAAAAAAAGCTAAAACTATCATAAGTGTTTTTGTTAATCTAAATCAAAGTCAGGTTCATAATTTAACTTAAGGAGTAACAACCAATATTGTGCAGTTCAGGTCCCGTCCGCACCCACTCTGCTCAATCGGGTCCTGTCAGCATCTCTTGCAATATCTCCACCTCCAGCCCTGGTCCTCAGCTCCCTCCAGCCAGCGGGTCTAATTCAATGTGCCTGTTCAACCAATTGCAAATCTCGCTGGCGTCACTCAACAAACAAAGGCAAGTAAAACCGGGTTCACTGCTGGATCCTCCTGCCCAACAAATTGACACCTTCCAGCTAACTTCATCAAACGGCCTCTCTTTCCCCTTCTCTGTGTCTCTCTGGATTCCCTCTGTCTGTATTGTCTTAATGTATTGCCTCCCTGTATTATACTGTCTCATTACAGCCTGGTGTCTGCTCTCTCCTACACACCCTAGTCTCATAGAGAAGTCTTACCAGTGGAAACAAACCTTCAAAATCATGCAATAAAAACAAAACATACACTTTATCAATTGTACTTACAAAAAGAAATTACAAAAAAAAAAAAACATAAGTGACAATGTAATACTGTAAAAGAAAGAAACATACAAATACTAATAATCATTATTTTTATAATTGTGTACATTTACTTCCCCACATCACCTGTGACAATAGCACTATGGCCTAGTTCAGTTTGTCTGTCGTCGATTCCAGTCTGGTGTGTGTTTAATAAAAAGAGCTTTGATTAATTTTAAATGCTGTTTCCTCCAACTTTGTTCCTCCACCGCTATTATAACAACCTTGACTTGCATAAAGAAGGAAAAACATTGAGTGAAATAGCTTGCATCACTCGATTTTCAGGGTGTGGTATCCGAAGCACAATCATCAAGTACAGAGAACCATCATCTGTAAATGACAAACCCAGGACTTGAAGATCCAATAAGCTGTCTAACAAGGATGAGCAATACTTGAAGATTATCCTTAAGGAATAGAAAGAAGACAAGCATTGAATTGACAACAGAACTGGTGGAAGGCACAAGTGTCGTTGTCCATCAGATCAACAGTATGAAGGTCACTCTTGAAATCAGGACTTAAAGGATGTGTTGCAGTAAGAATACCTCTGTTAAGAAAGGGGAACAAGACTAAAAGGCTAAAATATGCACAAGAACACAGAAATTGGACTATGGTCAAAGGTGCTTTGGACTGTTGATCTGATGGACAACGACATCTGTGCCTTCTGCCAGTTCTGTTGTCAAGGGTCAGATATGCCAGTGCTGGCTGTGTATATACTGTAATTAGCGGCTCCTGACTTTAATAAGTGGGGAGGCTAAACAACAAAACCTGCTTTTATTGCTAATATATATGTATGTACTTTTTTTATTAAACACAATACAATATTGCATGTTTCAAGATACTTTGTAATTTAAAAAGAAATGTAATACAGTAATAGTATACACAGCACATAAGGCAAGCAACTGAATTATTATTTTTATTTTTATTTGTTTATTTAGCAGACGCCTTTATCCAAGGCGACTTACAGAGACTAGGGTGTGTGAACTATGTTGCAAAGTCACTTACAATTATGTCTCACCCGAAAGACAGAGCACAAGGAGGTTAAGTGACTTACTCAAGGTCACACAATGAGTCAGTGGCTGAGGTGAGATTTGAACCGGGGACCTTCTGGTTACAAGCCCTTTTCTTTAACCACTGGGTGATGTAATTTGTAGAAAAAATATTTTTACATCACGTGGAAGATTTTTTAAATCACAGTAGCCCACATAAATCCACGGGGAAGATGAAGAGCTGATTTGAAAAACCAAACTGCGAATACTCACAGTCAACCATTTAGTTTTTTTGTACCTTAAGCAATTAAAAAGGCAATTTTGTTTTGGTACTCCCTGTTGAAGAAGGTCCAATTTAGGCTTTGGATGACCTTTATTGTTATTTTTTTTATTATTCTTTCCTCAATTGAAAGTGAGGAAAATGGTGTATGAATTAAAAAAAAACTACAACAAAAAATATACTATGTACTGTATACAGAAATCGAAACATAAGGGAGTAGCCACACGTGACCCATAACCTGCCTGGCAACAGACACGTCAAGATTAAGATTAATTATGAGTGGTGGAGGCTAGCCACAAGCTTGCATCGTGTAGCCAATACAAATACAGTAAGACCTGACAGACAGAGGGTGATTGCAGGTGGAATACACACATTATCCCATCCAGTCTGAGGCTACATGTTAGCCAATAGCAATACAGTAGACCTTGGAAAGCTTTTTTTTAACTTTTACAAAACTCTTATGATGAGCTGCCACTGAAGATCATTGGAGTCCTGGAACCCTTTTATCACCTTTACAAACAATGGCATATTTTCAGAATAACAAACACAACAGTGATACAGTATCACACAAATTAAACTAGTTTTTATCGATATCTTTATTTTCGATGAAGATACAGAAAACAATATTGATTAAAATGTCTCATTTATTATTATTATTATTATTATTATTATTATTATTAATATTATTATTATTATTATTATTATTATTATTATTATTATTATTATTATTATTATTATTATTATTATTCTTAGCAGACACCCTTATCCAATTGTTACAAGATATCACATTATTTTTACATACAATTACCCATTTATACAGTTTGGTTTTTACTGGAGCAATCTAGGTAAAGTACCTTGCTCAAGGGTACAGCAGCAGTGTCCCCCACCTGGGATTGAACACAAGACTCTCTGGTCAAGAGTCCAGAGCCCTAATCACTACTCCACACTGCTGCCCGTTTACTTAGGTATTCTTCAAACTATAAAAAAAAGATTAACTTATCAAAAAGTTTCCGCACCAGAGGGGTCCCCGAGTGGCTCATTATTATTATTATTATTATTATTATTATTATTATTATTATTATTATTATTATTTATTTCTTAGCAGACGCCCTTATCCAGGGCAGCTGGGAGTACAGGATGAGTCACACAGCTTGGACGGCGCCAGTTTGCGTCCAGGCTGGCAAAGAGGCTGAACTTTGCTGGGAACCCCGAGGGGGGGGGTCACATTGGCTTTGACACTCCCAGGGTGGGGGATGGGAAACTGGCAGGAAGTGCTTCTCAACATCGTGCAACAGCAAACCCTACTGGCCAGGCACCGAGTACATTCAGAGTGGATAAGAGGCAGGACTGATCTCTCTTCTCCAGAATCAGTAACCCTCCTACCTCTGCTCTGGATTGCTCGGCGTAAAAACAATTCTGGCTTTAGGCTTGTGAGATTGTAGGATGCTCACACGCCCTCAGAACATGCTGTGTAGGGCCTCTCTGCGGTGAGGAGTAAAAACATAATTAGACATTCCAAATTTTGGAAAAATAAATAAAAATAATAACTGGTCACTCTAAACTTATAAAATAAATAAATAAATAAATAAACAAGTTTCTTACCTTGTATTATGAACTCCACACACACAGTGAACTCTCAGTCTCCACGTTGCTCGAGTCAGGAGAAAAAAACAAACAATCCCATTCCTAAAGGGTAATAATAATACATTTTGACCTACAAGCAGGTCGTTATCAACAAATCAAATTAAATGGTCTCAGTCCAATATATGAAACAATATTTTTTTTAAATTGTGGAAGGTATGAGAGGGTTAGGAATTTGGGGGGATGTATCCAAATACCAAATAGTATTGACCATGCATGCAAAAACACTGATAATGAATTACTGCACATAAGTGCTAGTAGGTAAATAAGTACCGACTCACCCATAAGAAGGGGATGGTAACCCTTAAAAAGCTCCGTTCAGTGGGTTGCTAACAATCAGATTGGCTGTGCTTATTGATTCTAATATTTTAGAACTAATGGAATTATCATTCACACAGGGATACAAAACATAGTAAATTAGTTGAGAAGTAAAGGTCTATTCCATTTAATAGATGGTATTTGATGGTACAGACGCAAGGATCTCTTCCTTAAGGCAAAAACCACTTCACTTCCTGCGATAGTGGAAATCTGCACAGGCAAGGGAAGGGCAGGTTTTAATGAATATTATCAAAGCACTTGAAGCAATTCTGCAGACATTAGGGAACACAAGAATTGGCATCTGTGCCACAAGAGGGACAGCCCTTCATTTACTCTGAGGCCAACTGTTAAAAAGCACTTCAGAAGTAAGGAGCATGAGAATGCGTTTTCTAAGTTAATTGAAATAGAAAATACTGTTGAAAAAAGACACAGGGAGGACACTTGGTGCTGCTCTGCTAGTCTCCTTCTACTGGTATTTTTTTTGCAAAGAATGTATCTGCATTAGCCTATAATAATGTAATTAAAGTTCATGCTTTCGCTTGATTTCATAAGAGGTTTACGCTCACTTCATATGTATGCCCCCTTGCTTTCAGTAATCCTATTAACAAACACTCACAAGACTGTTTGGCTTCCTGAATCATTGACTATTTCTATTGCGCTTCATGGTTCTGAAAATCAGTTTTCAGCTACTGTGTATGAATCAGTCCTGATGTTCAAAGTAATTTTACGTGACTGTGACAGCAGTTTTAAATACAATAAAACAAGTAATGCATTTACACTATAATTGAGCCACTGAAGTTTCTGACACCTTTAATGCAGGACATGTATCAATGCTTATTTATTGATACTTTTTTTTGACAGTATGTAAATAGATCCTTGTTTTGATCTCAGTCATATTCATTTTAAAGTAAGACATTGTTCTTTAAAATGATTCACCTTTAAATAAAATATATTACAAAATGCATTTCTTTTAACCATTGTGTACAGTTTCTCGTAACAATAAGCAGCTTCAATTTGGAAGAAACCTCCTGGCAGATGTTAAAGAACAATTACGTTGAGTCATTTTTTTTTTTCAAATTCTCAAGGCCTTGTTTTTTAATATAGGTTGTAAAGTGGTATTGTAACATGGTGATAATATACTGAACACATTATTATACTTGCTCAAGGCACCAATTACTACAAACTTAAAAGGACCGCCTGATATTTCACTTTCATATAAAAGAGCAATAGAACAGAACACATTCATACAAAGCCAGCTGTTAGCTGCTAAAATGACTCGGTTTCTTTTGTTTTCAGCTGATCCTAGCAATTCTTGCAAGGCATCATGGGAGTTGACATCTCTCAGAGCAGGAGATGAAATCAGGTGTTCCTCACAGAGGGAGTACAATTTACTATAAGCAGTTTTAACGGCCTCAGCAAAAACGGTGTTCCATGAACAAAATACAAACGAGGGTATTAACAATGTTTCAAGATAAATGCCTCACTTTCTTGGGAAATTAAGCTGAGTTTTTGTGCAGGCCTTGCAGAATTTGTAAACTGAATTATAGAGCAATTCGCTGTGGCTTTTATGTGGTAAATATGAAGCCCTGCTGAAATGTATACAGACTGCAGGGGAGGAGTGAGCAAGGTTATTACTGCAGAAACTAGCAGATATGAGACTTTGCTGTTGGGCTTTCTCTTACAAACATGCTTAGTTCAGTTTCAGAATCATCTATATCGGTTCACAGTAAACCACAGTGGGTATAAAATGTTGACTGATCAGCAGTATAATGGGTTGCTGACAGGGGAATCTAGGAAAAGATATGAAAACATGCTGAAAATGTTATAGCCAACATATTTTATCTTAAAGAATATTTGGTGCACAAAAGATGTGCTTCCATGTACAACTACTTAGTCTAAAGAACATTGGTTCACTAAAAAAGTAAGCCTTGAGTTTTTAAGATTTTTTTTTTGTTTTCTATATTGCAATAGTTTCACAATCTTGACACAGTATAAAAACACAACTGTGTAGGCCTATATTTATACATTACTGCATAATGCTGTACAATCTAGTGACAGAATGCTACACATCACTGTGTAAAATGTGTGGAAGAAAAATTGTTTCATTCACCGCCATATGTGGCAGTTGTTTAGAATTTAATTAGAAGGAGGAGAGGCAATGAGGAGTATCAATCATTCTGTCTCTAGTTGGAACTTATTTGTGGGTAGTCTGGAATCAGTAATGATAAAAAACAAACTTGTTTTTACTACAGAGGCTTTTGTGGGCAAATTCAGTGGAGAGTGAATTAAGGTCATAGATGGAAAGAGCTTACCAGCAGAGGGAGAAGAAAAAGCTATTATCAAGCCCCCAGTGTTTATATACAAGTCGACATTTCTCTCTGACTTTTTACACTGCTTTTACTTTACTTTTAAAAAGTATGCAGAAAGCACACTGCTATTAAATAAGCAGCCTGTATTATAAGCAGATATTTGAAAGAGTCAGTTTTATCAGCACTGTCTATGAACTTGTATATAAAATTAATTGAGGCTTAAACAATTTTCTTGAACTGATGGCATGGGGTCAGTCAATTATCACAATATCTCTGTTCAAATTAGGAACCACACTCTTAGCCTAATAGTGTCCACTGTCCTATTTTATAGTGGCAGTTAAGAGCACCTGGAGGATCCCTACTTGCTGTGAAGGAATGAGGACCAAAAGATCAAGACAATGTTCAAAAATTGGTGACAGCATATAACAAAGGCAGTCAAGCACCATACTAAACACATTGTGAATTCTGGTGACTGACCCCAATTTCTAAGCGTTCGTGTTTAATAGAGTAGAAAAAATGTAGTATGTGTAGTGTTGGAGGCATTGGATGTAGGTATTTTCAAACTAGGACTCTTCAATAATTAGATTGATTTCATTAGTTCCTGTCAGGTATTTTAGTTGACAGGTTTAGTACAAAATGTCATATTAAAAAGCACATTGGAATGAAGACCTGCTTCGCTTCCCGGCTGTGTGAAGTTGGCAGTCTTTGGTGAGAACTCCAGAGGGAGTGTTGCATTGGCCATAAGCTCCCGCAGGTTAGGGAGGTTTTTCCTCATCACTCGACAGCGACCCCTACTGGTCAGGTGCCAGCAAGCTCAAGTGGACACTTGCAAGGCTCCCCTTTATCCTCCGGAGGCTGTTAGCTTGACTACATCTGCTCTCAAGCTCGGTGTAAAGAGGAAATTAGCTTGTAATATGCAGATGTGTTATTATTTATTTCCTAAAAACAAGATCCTGCAAAAAATAAACATTTTTTAACACCAAGAAACTTGAATAATATCTTAACTTTGTTAAGATATGTATGTCTGATAAAGCAGCGCACATAACTCATGAAAAAAGGAACAAAATAAAATAAAAACCATCCTCCTGAAGGCGAGTGCTTTTCAACAAAACAGACAAAGCTGGGGTATGCAAAAAAGGAAATCAAAAGCTGAATCACACACATTTACACACATTTAACCTCTGAAAAAAACTGTGAAAAAACTGATCTCAAATAAATAAAAAAAAGTAAAAAAAAATAAAAAAACCTCTCTAATGCAAAATATGTGAGACAATGGCGGAGCTTGCAAGGCACACTGAGACCAGAGATCATAGCGGCTTCCAAATACTTTTCTTGATATTTTCTGGGCTTACATTTTACTGAAGTACCCCTTCATGATGTCAACCTCCTTTGCTGCATGGGGCTATAGCATTTCTCCTGTCTCACCAGAAAATTATTCAGAACACACAAAAGTATACTAGCCTTTTACATAAACCAGAATTAATACAGGCAAATAGTAATAACAGATCATCTGTATTATTTCTGAAAATACTGTAACCCTAAAAAAAAACAAAAAAAAACATTTCAATAAAATAAGGTTGTGGCTATTTGTATTATGTATAGTGAGTGGTACACTAGTTTTCCTGTAACTGCATTATATTTCATGTTTGAAACGGCAGTTTCACACAACACTGTCTGTTACATTTGCAATGTTAAACCGAACTGCAATCTGAATTCTGCAGTACAATTTGTAAAAAGCAGATTTAAAGCCTAAACTTTTAGATTTGAAAATGTAAGTGTTTAAATGGACAGTCTAGTGTAGTGTGACCTCTGAATACCACTAATTTAGTAAATCGACCCATCGGTCCATGTACTGTATATTCATTTTTGGGTTGAATACACATGTCAAATGATAGTGGATTTATCTTTTTTATAAGCATTTATAGTACTGGTATTGTCATTGTGTAAATATAACTTTTCAAAGGAAGACATTAATGATGATTTTTTTTTGTAATAATCAAAAGATTATTGGATTTAATATTAAATATTAGGTTTACTTTGCTATTTATTAATTCTGATGTGTGCAGCCAAGATTCGTGGATAGAATAAATCCAGGATGAATACCTTCTGACGGAAATCACATCTGTCTGTTTTTCATGAGCAATAACAAAGAAAACCTCAAGGGATGTCCCTTTTCATGCATTTGGTAATGGCAAGAGACAGCAAGGTGGGTTGTTAAAAAAGGCAACAATCACATTTTTATCCATCCGATTAAAAAATATCAAATAAATATGAACTATATCATTCGTAAACCCCAAAATGTCCCCCGTGTAATTACAAAGCAGATCTTGCTTTCCAGTGTTTAGTAGACCTCAGGCTTCTCACGCAAGAGCAAAATCAGTAACATCAACAGATTGCCCCGTGCCGAATGAATGGGTATATTAAAAAAGACACATTTTCCAAACATTTCATTAAACCAATGAAGTCACAGGTGAGGATATATAAACATGTGTACATTTAACAGTAATGGTGGGTTTTGATATTCCAGTGGTTCCAGTGGCTTCAGGTCAGAGATAAAGAGGTTTTCTATGTTCAGAATGTAAGTAATATTTTAACTACATATTCCTTCCCGTGTCAGTGTGAAAAGCAGATCACTATTCATTGAATTATTTATTTAACAGCTGAGTACCCGTTAAGGGTCCTACAAAAACACAAACAGATTGCGTCAGTCAGCCAACACATTACAATACAAAAACACAACTGTGATAAGAGTAAGGGGAAAAAAACATAAGTAGTTTATGAGTTACTATGAAGGACATACAGAGTCTACTGCCAACAGTGACAATCACAAGAAGTCTTCATAAAAAAGTCTCCATATCACATGTTGAGTGAAACTGGGGCAGATTAAATCTTGCATTGTATTGCAATTGCGCTATACAGTATATCGCCACAAC